>NW_027413971.1:7500-311875 GCF_048773025.1 Camelus bactrianus | reverse complement strand
GGAAATGCGGGGGTTGGGCTGGAAACGCAGGTAGCATCTAGTGCCTCCCCATGGACAGGGGAGGTAATTAGCGGACTTCCCCTTGCGAGGGAACACCTGTGACACCAGGAAGCTGCGTGGAGGGCGGCCCTGAACCTCACACACACAGTCACCCTTGTTCCGGAATTCTGAGTGTGGGGAGGTTCCGTCTTCTGTCTGCAGCACCCGAGATCTCCGAGGAGCCCTTCGAGAGTCTTCCCCGAGTCCCTCCCAGTGCGGGCTGCCGGGGAAATGCGGGGGTTGGGCTGGAAACGCAGGTAGCATCTAGTGCCTCCCCCTAGACAGGGGAGATAATTAGCGGACTTCCCCTTGCGAGGGAACACCTGTGACACCAGGAAGCTGCGTGGAGGGCGGCCCCGAACCTCCCCCACACAGTCAGCCGTGTTCCGGAATTCTGATTGTGGGGAGGTTCCGTCTTCTGTCTGCAGCACCCGGGATCTCCAAGGAGCCCTTCGAGAGTCTTCCCCGAGTCCCTCCCATTACGGGCTGCCGGGGAAATGCGGGGGTTGGGCTGGAAACGCAGGTAGCATCTAGTGCCTCCCCATGGACAGGGGAGGTAAGTAGCGGACTTCCCCTTGCGAGGGAACACCTGAGACACCAGGAAGCTGCTTGGAGGGCGGCCCTAAACCTCAACCAAACAGTCACCCTTGTTCCGGAATTCTGAGTGTGGGGAGGTTCCGTCTTCTGTCTGCAGCACCCGGGATCTCCTAGGAGCCCTTCGAGAGTCATCCCCGAGTCCCTCCCAGTGCGGGCTGCCGGGGAAAGGCGGGGGTTGGGCTGGAAACGCAGGTAGCATCTACGCCTCCCCATGGACAGGGGAGGTAATTAGCGGACTTCCCCTTGCGAGGGAACACCTGTGACACCAGGAAGCTGCGTGGAGGGCGGCCCTGAACCTCACCCACACAGTCACCCTTGTTCCGGAATTCTGAGCGTGGGGAGGTTCCGTCTTCTGTCTGCAGCACCCGAGATCTCCTAGGAGCCCTTCGAGAGTCTTGCCCGAGTCCCTCCCAGTACGGGCTGCCTGGTAAATGCGGGGGTTGGGCTGGAAACGCAGGTAGCATCTAGTGCCTCCCCATGGACAGGGGAGGTAATTAGCGGACTTCCCCTTGCGAGGGAACACCTGTGACACCAGGAAGCTGCGTGGAGGGCGGCCCCGAACCTCCCCAAACAGTCACCCTTGTTCCGGAATTCTGAGTGTGGGGAGGTTCCGTCTTCTGTCTGCAGCACCCGGGATCTCCTAGGAGCCCTTCGAGAGTCTTCCCCGAGTCCCTCCCAGTGCGGGCTGCTGGGGAAAGGCGGGGGTTGGGCAGGAAACGCAGGTAGAATGTACGCCTCCCCATGGACAGGGGAGGTAATTAGCGGACTTCCTCTTGCGAGGGAACACCTGTGACACCTGGAAGCTGCATGGAGGGCGTCCCTGAACCTCACCCACACAGTCACACTTGTTCCGGAATTCTGAGTGTGGGGAGGTTCCGTCTTCTGTCTGCAGCACCCGGGATCTCCTAGGAGCCCTTCGAGAGTCTTCCCCGAGTCCCTCCCAGTACGGGCTGCCGGGGAAATGCGGGGGTTGGGCTGGAAACGCAGGTAGCATCTAGTGCCTCCCCATGGAGAGGGGAGGTAAGTAGCGGACTTCCCCTTGCGAGGGAACACCTGTGACACCAGGAAGCTGCGTGGAGGGCGGCCCCGAACCTCCCCCACACAGTCAGCCGTGTTCCGGAATTCTGAGTGTGGGGAGGTTCCGTCTTCTGTCTGCAGCACCCGAGATCCCCTAGGAGCCCTTCGAGAGTCTTCCCCGAGTCCCTCCCAGTACGGGCTGCCGGGGAAAGCGGGGGTTGGGATGGAAACGCAGGTAGCATCTACGCCTCCCCATGGACAGGGGAGGTAATTAGCGGACTTCCCCTTGCGAGGGAACACCTGTGACACCAGGAAGCTTCGTGGAGGGCGGCCCTGAACCTCCCCCACACTGTCAGCCGTGTTCCGGTATTCTGAGCGTGGGGAGGTTCCGTCTTCTGTCTGCAGCACCCGGGATCTCCTAGGAGCCCTTCGAGAGTCATCCCCGAGTCCCTCCCAGTGCGGGCTGCCGGGGAAAGGCGGGGGTTGGGCTGGAAACGCAGGTAGCATCTATGCCTCCCCATGGACAGGGGAGGTAATTAGCGGACTTCCCCTTGCGAGGGAACACCTGTGACACCAGGAAGCTGCGTGGAGGGGGGCCCTGAACCTCACCCACACAGTCACACTTGTTCCGGAATTCTGAGTGTGGGGAGGTTCCGTCTTCTGTCTGCAGCACCCGAGATCTCCTAGGAGCCCTTCGAGAGTCTTCCCCGAGTCCCTCCCAGTACGGGCTGCCGGGGAAATGCGGGGGTTGGGCTAGAAACGCAGGTAGCATCTAGTGCCTCCCCATGGAGAGGGGAGGTAAGTAGCGGACTTCCCCTTGCGAGGGAACACCTGTGACACCAGGAAGCTGCGTGGAGGGCGGCCCCGAACCTCCCCCACACAGTCAGCCGTGTTCCGGAATTCTGAGTGTGGGGAGGTTTCGTCTTCTGTCTGCAGCACCCGAGATCCCCTAGGAGCCCTTCGAGAGTCTTCCCCGAGTCCCTCCCAGTACGGGCTGCCGGGGAAAGCGGGGGTTGGGATGGAAACGCAGGTAGCATCTACGCCTCCCCATGGACAGGGGAGGTAATTAGCGGACTTCCCCTTGCGAGGGAACACCTGTGACACCAGGAAGCTTCGTGGAGTGCGGCCCTGAACCTCCCCCACACTGTCAGCCGTGTTCCGGTATTCTGAGTGTTGGGAGGTTCCGTCTTCTGTCTGCAGCACCCGAGATCTCCTAGGAGCCCTTCGAGAGTCTTCCCCGAGTCCCTCCCAGTACGGGCTGCCGGGGAAATGCGGGGGTTGGGCTGGAAACGCAGGTAGCATCTAGTGCCTCCCCATGGACAGGGGAGGTAAGTAGCGGACTTCCCCTTGCGAGGGAACACCTGAGACACCAGGAAGCTGCTTAGAGGGCGGCCCTAAACCTCACCCAAACAGTCACCCTTGTTCCGGAATTCTGAGCGTGGGGAGGTTCCGTCTTCTTTCTGCAGCACCCGGGATCACCTAGGAGCCCTTCGAGAGTCATCCCCGAGTCCCTCCCAGTGCGGGCTGCCGGGGAAAGGCGGGGGTTGGGCTGGAAACGCAGGTAGCATCTATGCCTTCCCATGGACAGTGGAGGTAATTAGCGGACTTCCCCTTGCGAGGGAACACCTGTGACACCAGGAAGCTGCGTGGAGGGGGGCCCTGAACCTCACCCACACAGTCACACTTGTTCCGGAATTCTGAGTGTGGGGAGGTTCCGTCTTCTGTCTGCAGCACCCGAGATCTCCTAGGAGCCCTTCGAGAGTCTTGCCCGAGTCCCTCCCAGTACGGGCTGCCGGGGAAATGCGGGGGTTGGGCTGGAAACGTAGGTAGCATCTAGTGCCTCCCCATGGACAGGGGAGGTAAGTAGCGGACTTGCCCTTCGAGGGAACACCTGTGACACCAGGAAGCTGCGTGGAGGGCGGCCCTAAACCTCACCCAAACAGTCACCCTTGTTCCGGAATTCTGAGTGTGGGGAGGTTCCATGTTCTGTCTGCAGCACCCGGGATGTCATAGGAGCCCTTCGGGAGTCTTCCCCGAGTCCCTCCCAGTGCGGGCTGCCGGGGAAAGGCGGGGTTTGGGCTGGAAACGCAGGTAGCATCTACGCCTCCCCATGGAATGGGGAGGTAATTAGCGGACTTCCCCTTGCGAGGGAACACCTGTGACACCAGGAATCTGCGTGGAGGGGGGCCCTGAACTTCACCCACACAGTCACACTTGTTCCGGAATTCTGAGTGTGGGGAGGTTCCGTCTTCTGTCTTCAGCACCCGGGATCTCCTAGGAGCCCTTCGAGAGTCATCCCCGAGTCCCTCCCAGTGCGGGCTGCCGGGGAAAGGCGGGGGTTGGGCTGGAAACGCAGGTAGCATCTACGCCTCCCCATGGACAGGGGAGGTAATTAGCGGACTTCCCCTTGCGAGGGAACACCTGTGACACCAGGAAGCTGCGTGGAGGGCGGCCCTAAACCTCACCAACACAGTCACCCTTGTTCCGGAATTCTGAGCGTGGGGAGGATCCGTCTTCTGTCTGCAGCACCCGAGATCTCCTAGGAGCCCTTCGAGAGTCTTGCCCGAGTCCCTCCCAGTACGGGCTGCCTGGTAAATGCGGGGGTTGGGCTGGAAACGCAGGTAGCATCTAGTGCCTCCCCATGGACACGGGAGGTAATTAGCGGACTTCCCCTTGCGAGGGAACACCTGTGACACCAGGAAGCTGCGTGGAGGGCGGCCCCGAACCTCCCCAAACAGTCACCCTTGTTCCGGAATTCTGAGAGTGGGGAGGTTCCGTCTTCTGTCTGCAGCACCCGGGATCTCCTAGGAGCCCTTCGAGAGTCTTCCCCGAGTCCCTCCCAGTGCGGGCTGCTGGGGAAAGGCGGGGGTTGGGCTGGAAACGCAGGTAGAATCTACGCCTCCCCATGGACAGGGGAGGTAATTAGCGGACTTCCTCTTGCGAGGGAACACCTGTGACACCTGGAAGCTGCGTGGAGGGCGTCCCTGAACCTCACCCACACAGTCACACTTGTTCCGGAATTCTGTGTGTGGGGAGGTTCCGTCTTCTGTCTGCAGCACCCGGGATCTCCTAGGAGCCCTTCGAGAGTCTTCCCCGAGTCCCTCCCAGTACGGGCTGCCGGGGAAATGCGGGGGTTGGGCTGGAAACGCAGGTAGCATCTAGTGCCTCCCCATGGAGAGGGGAGGTAAGTAGCGGACTTCCCCTTGCGAGGGAACACCTGTGACACCAGGAAGCTGCGTGGAGGGCGGCCCCGAACCTCCCCCACACAGTCAGCCGTGTTCCGGAATTCTGAGTGTGGGGAGGTTCCGTCTTCTGTCTGCAGCACCCGAGATCCCCTAGGAGCCCTTCGAGAGTCTTCCCCGAGTCCCTCCCAGTACGGGCTGCCGGGGAAAGCGGGGGTTGGGATGGAAACGCAGGTAGCATCTACGCCTCCCCATGGACAGGGGAGGTAATTAGCGGACTTCCCCTTGCGAGGGAACACCTGTGACACCAGGAAGCTTCGTGGAGGGCGGCCCTGAACCTCCCCCACACTGTCAGCCGTGTTCCGGTATTCTGAGCGTGGGGAGGTTCCGTCTTCTGTCTGCAGCACCCGGGATCTCCTAGGAGCCCTTCGAGAGTCATCCCCGAGTCCCTCCCAGTGCGGGCTGCCGGGGAAAGGCGGGGGTTGGGCTGGAAACGCAGGTAGCATCTATGCCTCCCCATGGACAGGGGAGGTAATTAGCGGACTTCCCCTTGCGAGGGAACACCTGTGACACCAGGAAGCTGCGTGGAGGGGGGCCCTGAACCTCACCCACACAGTCACACTTGTTCCGGAATTCTGAGTGTGGGGAGGTTCCGTCTTCTGTCTGCAGCACCCGGGATCTCCTAGGAGCCCTTCGAGAGTCTTCCCCGAGTCCCTCCCAGTACGGGCTGCCGGGGAAATGCGGGGGTTGGGCTGGAAACGCAGGTAGCATCTAGTGCCTCCCCATGGAGAGGGGAGGTAAGTAGCGGACTTCCCCTTGCGAGGGAACACCTGTGACACCAGGAAGCTGCGTGGAGGGCGGCCCCGAACCTCCCCCACACAGTCAGCCGTGTTCCGGAATTCTGAGTGTGGGGAGGTTCCGTCTTCTGTCTGCAGCACCCGAGATCCCCTAGGAGCCCTTCGAGAGTCTTCCCCGAGTCCCTCCCAGTACGGGCTGCCGGGGAAAGCGGGGGTTGGGATGGAAACGCAGGTAGCATCTACGCCTCCCCATGGACAGGGGAGGTAATTAGCGGACTTCCCCTTGCGAGGGAACACCTGTGACACCAGGAAGCTTCGTGGAGGGCGGCCCTGAACCTCCCCCACACTGTCAGCCGTGTTCCGGTATTCTGAGCGTGGGGAGGTTCCGTCTTCTGTCTGCAGCACCCGGGATCTCCTAGGAGCCCTTCGAGAGTCATCCCCGAGTCCCTCCCAGTGCGGGCTGCCGGGGAAAGGCGGGGGTTGGGCTGGAAACGCAGGTAGCATCTATGCCTCCCCATGGACAGGGGAGGTAATTAGCGGACTTCCCCTTGCGAGGGAACACCTGTGACACCAGGAAGCTGCGTGGAGGGGGGCCCTGAACCTCACCCACACAGTCACACTTGTTCCGGAATTCTGAGTGTGGGGAGGTTCCGTCTTCTGTCTGCAGCACCCGGGATCTCCTAGGAGCCCTTCGAGAGTCTTCCCCGAGTCCCTCCCAGTACGGGCTGCCGGGGAAATGCGGGGGTTGGGCTGGAAACGCAGGTAGCATCTAGTGCCTCCCCATGGAGAGGGGAGGTAAGTAGCGGACTTCCCCTTGCGAGGGAACACCTGTGACACCAGGAAGCTGCGTGGAGGGCGGCCCCGAACCTCCCCCACACAGTCAGCCGTGTTCCGGAATTCTGAGTGTGGGGAGGTTCCGTCTTCTGTCTGCAGCACCCGAGATCCCCTAGGAGCCCTTCGAGAGTCTTCCCCGAGTCCCTCCCAGTACGGGCTGCCGGGGAAAGCGGGGGTTGGGATGGAAACGCAGGTAGCATCTACGCCTCCCCATGGACAGGGGAGGTAATTAGCGGACTTCCCCTTGCGAGGGAACACCTGTGACACCAGGAAGCTTCGTGGAGGGCGGCCCTGAACCTCCCCCACACTGTCAGCCGTGTTCCGGTATTCTGAGTGTTGGGAGGTTCCGTCTTCTGTCTGCAGCACCCGAGATCTCCTAGGAGCCCTTCGAGAGTCTTCCCCGAGTCCCTCCCAGTACGGGCTGCCGGGGAAATGCGGGGGTTGGGCTGGAAACGCAGGTAGCATCTAGTGCCTCCCCATGGACAGGGGAGGTAAGTAGCGGACTTCCCCTTGCGAGGGAACACCTGAGACACCAGGAAGCTGCTTGGAGGGCGGCCCACAAACCTCACCCAAACAGTCACCCTTGTTCCGGAATTCTGAGTGTGGGGAGGTTCCGTCTTCTTTCTGCAGCACCCGGGATCTCCTAGGAGCCCTTCGAGAGTCATCCCCGAGTCCCTCCCAGTGCGGGCTGCCGGGGAAAGGCGGGGGTTGGGCTGGAAACGCAGGTAGCATCTATGCCTCCCCATGGACAGTGGAGGTAATTAGCGGACTTCCCCTTGCGAGGGAACACCTGTGACACCAGGAAGCTGCGTGGAGGGGGGCCCTGAACCTCACCCACACAGTCACACTTGTTCCGGAATTCTGAGTGTGGGGAGGTTCCGTCTTCTGTCTGCAGCACCCGAGATCTCCTAGGAGCACTTCGAGAGTCTTGCCCGAGTCCCTCCCAGTACGGGCTGCCGGGGAAATGCGGGGGTTGGGCTGGAAACGCAGGTAGCATCTAGTGCCTCCCCATGGACAGGGGAGGTAAGTAGCGGACTTGCCCTTCGAGGGAACACCTGTGACACCAGGAAGCTGCGTGGAGGGCGGCCCTAAACCTCACCCAAACAGTCACCCTTGTTCCGGAATTCTGAGTGTGGGGAGGTTCCATCTTCTGTCTGCAGCACCCGGGATGTCATAGGAGCCCTTCGGGAGTCTTCCCCGAGTCCCTCCCAGTGCGGGCTGCCGGGGAAAGGCGGGGTTTGGGCTGGAAACGCAGGTAGCATCTACGCCTCCCCATGGAATGGGGAGGTAATTAGCGGACTTCCCCTTGCGAGGGAACACCTGTGACACCAGGAAGCTGCGTGGAGAGCGGCCCTGAACCTCACCCACACAGTCACATTTGTTCCGGAATTCTGATTGTGGGGAGGTTCCGTCTTCTGTCTGCAGCACCCGAGATCTCCTAGGAGCCCTTCGAGAGTCTTCCCCGAGTCCCTCCCAGTGCGGGCTGCCGGGGAAAGGCGGGGGTTGGGCTGGAAACGCAGGTAGCATCTACGCCTCCCCATGGACAGGGGAGGTAATTAGCGGACTTCCCCTTGCGAGGGAACACCTTTGACACCAGGAAGCTGCGTGGAGGGCGGCCCCGAACCTCCCCCACACAGTCAGCCGTGTTCCGGAATTCTGAGTGTGGGGAGGTCCCGTCTTCTGTCTGCAGCACCCGAGATCTCCTAGGAGCCCTTCGAGAGTCTTCCCCGAGTCCCTCCCAGTGCGGGCTGCCGGGGAAAGGCGGGGGTTGGGCTGGAAACGCAGGTAGCATCTAGTGCCTCCCCATGGACAGGGGAGGTTATTAGCGGACTTCCCCTTGCGAGGGAACACCTGTGACACCAGGAAGCTGCGTGGAGGGCGGCCCCGAACCTCCCACACACAGTCAGGCGTGTTCCGGAATTTTGAGTGTGAGGAGGTTCCGTCTTCTATCTGCAGCACCCGAGATCTCATAGGAGCCCTTCGAGAGTCTTGCCCGAGTCCCTCCCAGTACGGGCTGCCGGGGAAATGCGGGGGTTGGGCTGGAAAAGCAGGTAGCATCTAGTGCCTCCCCATGGACAGGGGAGGTAAGTACCGGACTTCCCCTTGCGAGGGAACACCTGTGACACCAGGAAGCTGCGTGGAGGGCGGCCCTAAACCTCACCCAAACAGTCACACTTGTTCCGGAATTCTGAGTGTGGGGAGGTTCCGTCTTCTGTCTACAGCACCCGGGATCTCCTAGGAGCCCTTCGAGAGTCTTCCCCGAGTCCCTCCCAGTGCGGGCTGCCGGGGAAAGGCGGGGGTTGGGCTGGAAACGCAGGTAGCATCTACGCCTCCCCATGGACAGGGGAGGTAATTAGCGGACTTCCCCTTGTGAGGGAACACCTGTGACACCAGGAAGCTGCGTGGAGGGCGGCCCCGAACCTCCCCCACACAGTCAGCCGTGTTCCGGAATTCTGAGTGTGGGGAGGTTCCGTCTTCTGTCTGCAGCACCCGAGATCTCCTAGGAGCCCTTCGAGAGTCTTCCCCGAGTCCCTCCCAGTGCGGGCTGCCGGGGAAAGGCGGGGGTTGGGCTGGAAACGCAGGTAGCATCTATGCCTCCCCATGGACAGGGGAGGTAATTAGCGGACTTCCCCTTGCGAGGGAACACCTGTGACACCAGGAAGCTGCGTGGAGGGGGGCCCTGAACCTCACCCACACAGTCACACTTGTTCCGGAATTCTGAGTGTGGGGAGGTTCCGTCTTCTGTCTGCAGCACCCGGGATCTCCGAGGAGCCCTTCGAGAGTCTTCCCCGAGTCCCTCCCAGTACGGGCTGCCGGGGAAATGCGGGGGTTGGGCTGGAAACGCAGGTAGCATCTAGTGCCTCCCCATGGACAGGGGAGGTAAGTACCGGACTTCCCCTTGCGAGGGAACACCTGTGACACCAGGAAGCTGCGTGGAGGGCGGCCCCGAACCTCCCCCACACAGTCAGCCGTGTTCCGGAATTCTGAGTGTGGGGAGGTTCCGTCTTCTGTCTGCAGCACCCGAGATCCCCTAGGAGCCCTTCGAGAGTCTTCCCCGAGTCCCTCCCAGTACGGGCTGCCGGGGAAAGCGGGGGTTGGGATGGAAACGCAGGTAGCATCTACGCCTCCCCATGGACAGGGGAGGTAATTAGCGGACTTCCCCTTGCGAGGGAACACCTGTGACACCAGGAAGCTTCGTGGAGGGCGGCCCTGAACCTCCCCCACACTGTCAGCCGTGTTCCGGTATTCTGAGTGTTGGGAGGTTCCGTCTTCTGTCTGCAGCACCCGAGATCTCCTAGGAGCCCTTCGAGAGTCTTCCCCGAGTCCCTCCCAGTACGGGCTGCCGGGGAAATGCGGGGGTTGGGCTGGAAACGCAGGTAGCATCTAGTGCCTCCCCATGGACAGGGGAGGTAAGTAGCGGACTTCCCCTTGCGAGGGAACACCTGAGACACCAGGAAGCTGCTTGGAGGGCGGCCCACAAACCTCACCCAAACAGTCACCCTTGTTCCGGAATTCTGAGTGTGGGGAGGTTCCGTCTTCTTTCTGCAGCACCCGGGATCTCCTAGGAGCCCTTCGAGAGTCATCCCCGAGTCCCTCCCAGTGCGGGCTGCCGGGGAAAGGCGGGGGTTGGGCTGGAAACGCAGGTAGCATCTATGCCTCCCCATGGACAGTGGAGGTAATTAGCGGACTTCCCCTTGCGAGGGAACACCTGTGACACCAGGAAGCTGCGTGGAGGGGGGCCCTGAACCTCACCCACACAGTCACACTTGTTCCGGAATTCTGAGTGTGGGGAGGTTCCGTCTTCTGTCTGCAGCACCCGAGATCTCCTAGGAGCACTTCGAGAGTCTTGCCCGAGTCCCTCCCAGTACGGGCTGCCGGGGAAATGCGGGGGTTGGGCTGGAAACGCAGGTAGCATCTAGTGCCTCCCCATGGACAGGGGAGGTAAGTAGCGGACTTGCCCTTCGAGGGAACACCTGTGACACCAGGAAGCTGCGTGGAGGGCGGCCCTAAACCTCACCCAAACAGTCACCCTTGTTCCGGAATTCTGAGTGTGGGGAGGTTCCATCTTCTGTCTGCAGCACCCGGGATGTCATAGGAGCCCTTCGGGAGTCTTCCCCGAGTCCCTCCCAGTGCGGGCTGCCGGGGAAAGGCGGGGTTTGGGCTGGAAACGCAGGTAGCATCTACGCCTCCCCATGGAATGGGGAGGTAATTAGCGGACTTCCCCTTGCGAGGGAACACCTGTGACACCAGGAAGCTGCGTGGAGAGCGGCCCTGAACCTCACCCACACAGTCACATTTGTTCCGGAATTCTGATTGTGGGGAGGTTCCGTCTTCTGTCTGCAGCACCCGAGATCTCCTAGGAGCCCTTCGAGAGTCTTCCCCGAGTCCCTCCCAGTGCGGGCTGCCGGGGAAAGGCGGGGGTTGGGCTGGAAACGCAGGTAGCATCTACGCCTCCCCATGGACAGGGGAGGTAATTAGCGGACTTCCCCTTGCGAGGGAACACCTTTGACACCAGGAAGCTGCGTGGAGGGCGGCCCCGAACCTCCCCCACACAGTCAGCCGTGTTCCGGAATTCTGAGTGTGGGGAGGTCCCGTCTTCTGTCTGCAGCACCCGAGATCTCCTAGGAGCCCTTCGAGAGTCTTCCCCGAGTCCCTCCCAGTGCGGGCTGCCGGGGAAAGGCGGGGGTTGGGCTGGAAACGCAGGTAGCATCTAGTGCCTCCCCATGGACAGGGGAGGTTATTAGCGGACTTCCCCTTGCGAGGGAACACCTGTGACACCAGGAAGCTGCGTGGAGGGCGGCCCCGAACCTCCCACACACAGTCAGGCGTGTTCCGGAATTTTGAGTGTGAGGAGGTTCCGTCTTCTATCTGCAGCACCCGAGATCTCATAGGAGCCCTTCGAGAGTCTTGCCCGAGTCCCTCCCAGTACGGGCTGCCGGGGAAATGCGGGGGTTGGGCTGGAAAAGCAGGTAGCATCTAGTGCCTCCCCATGGACAGGGGAGGTAAGTACCGGACTTCCCCTTGCGAGGGAACACCTGTGACACCAGGAAGCTGCGTGGAGGGCGGCCCTAAACCTCACCCAAACAGTCACACTTGTTCCGGAATTCTGAGTGTGGGGAGGTTCCGTCTTCTGTCTACAGCACCCGGGATCTCCTAGGAGCCCTTCGAGAGTCTTCCCCGAGTCCCTCCCAGTGCGGGCTGCCGGGGAAAGGCGGGGGTTGGGCTGGAAACGCAGGTAGCATCTACGCCTCCCCATGGACAGGGGAGGTAATTAGCGGACTTCCCCTTGTGAGGGAACACCTGTGACACCAGGAAGCTGCGTGGAGGGCGGCCCCGAACCTCCCCCACACAGTCAGCCGTGTTCCGGAATTCTGAGTGTGGGGAGGTTCCGTCTTCTGTCTGCAGCACCCGAGATCTCCTAGGAGCCCTTCGAGAGTCTTCCCCGAGTCCCTCCCAGTGCGGGCTGCCGGGGAAAGGCGGGGGTTGGGCTGGAAACGCAGGTAGCATCTACGCCTCCCCATGGACAGGGGAGGAAATTAGCGGACTTCCCCTTGCGAGGGAACACCTGTGACACCAGGAAGCTTCGTGGAGGGCGGCCCTTAACCTCACCCACACAGTCACTCTTGTTCCGGAATTCTGAGTGTGGGGAGGTTCCGTCTTCTGTCTGCAGCACCCGAGATCCCCTAGGAGCCCTTCGAGAGTCTTCCCCGAGTCCCTCCCAGTGCGGGCTGCCGGGGAAATGCGGGGGTTGGGCTGGAAAAGCAGGTAGCATCTAGTGCATCCCCATGGACAGGGGAGGTAAGTAGCGGACTTCCCCTTGCGAGGGAACACCTGTGACACCAGGAAGCTGCGTGGAGGGCGGCCCTAAACCTCACCCAAACAGTCACACTTGTTCCGGAATTCTGAGTGTGGGGAGGTTCCGTCTTCTGTCTGCAGCACACGGGATGTCCTAGGAGCCCTTCGAGAGTCTTCCCCGAGTCCCTCCCAGTGCGGGCTGCCGGGGAAAGGCGGGGGTTGGGCTGGAAACGCAGGTAGCATCTAGTGCCTCCCCCTGGACAGGGGAGGTAATTAGCGGACTTCCCCCTGCAAGGGAACACGTGTGACACCAGGAAGCTGCGTGGACGGTGGCCCCGAACCTCCCCAACACAGTCAGCCGTGTTCCGGAATTCTGAGGGTGGGGAGGTTCCGTCTTCTGTCTGCAGCACCCGAGATCTCCTAGGAGCCCTTCGAGAGACTTCCCCGAGTCCCTCTCACTGCGGGCAGCCGGGGAAAAGCGGGGGTTGGACTGGAAACGCAGGTAGCCTCTAGTGCCTCCCCATGGACAGGGGAGGTAAGTAGCGGACTTCCCCTTGCGAGGGAACACCTGTGACACCAGGAAGCTGCGAGGAGGGCGGCCCTAAACCTCACACAATCAGTCACACTTGTTCCGGAATTCTGAGTGTGGGGAGGTTCCGTCTTCTGTCTGCAGCACCCGGGATCTCCTAGGAGCCCTTCGAGAGTCTTCCCCGAGTCCCTCCCAGTGCGGGCTGCCGGGGAAAGGCGGGGGTTGGGCTGGAAAAGCAGGTAGCATCTACGCCTCCCCATGGACAGGGGAGGTAATTAGCGGACTTCCCCTTGCGAGGGAACACCTTTGACACCAGGAAGCTGCGTGGAGGGCGTCCCTGAACCTAACCCACACAGTCACCCTTGTTCCGGAATTCTGAGTGTGGGGAGGTTCCGTCTTCTGTCTGCAGGACCCGAGATCTCCGAGGAGCCCTTCGAGATTCTTCCCTGAGTCCCTCCCAGTGCGGGCTGCCGGGGAAATGCGGGGGTTGGGCTGGAAACCCAGGTAGCATCTAGTGCCTCCCCCTGGACAGGGGAGGTAATTAGCGGACTTCCCCTTGCGAGGGAACACCTGTGACACCAGGAAGCTGCGTGGAGGGCGGCCCCGAACCTCCCCCACACAGTCAGCCGTGTTCCGGAATTCTGAGTGTGGGGAGGTTCCGTCTTCTGTCTGCAGCACCCGGGATCTCCTAGGAGCCCTTCTAGAGTCTTCCCCGAGTCCCTCTCACTGCGGGCTGCCGGGGAAAGGCGGGGGTTGGGCTGGAAACGCAGGTAGCATCTAGTGCCTCCCCATGGACAGGGGAGGTAATTAGCGGACTTCCCCTTGCGAGGGAACACCTGTGACACCAGGAAGCTGCGTGGAGGGCGGCCCCGAACCTCCCCAACACAGTCAGACGTGTTCCGGAATTCTGAGTGTGGGGAGGTTCCGTCTTCTGTCTGCAGCACCCGGGATGTCATAGGAGCCCTTCGAGAGTCTTCCCGAGTCCCTCCCCGTGCGGGCTGCCGGGGAAAGGCGGGGGTTGGGCTGGAAACGCAGGTAGCATCTACGCCTCCCCATGGAATGGGGAGGTAATTAGCGGACTTCCCCTTGCGAGGGAACACCTGTGACACCAGGAAGCTGCGTGGAGAGCGGCCCTGAACCTCACCCACACAGTCACATTTGTTCCGGAATTCTGAGTGTGGGGAGGTTCCGTCTTCTGTCTGCAGCACCCGAGATCTCCTAGGAGCACTTCGAGAGTCTTCCCCGAGTCCCTCCCAGTACGGGCTGCCGGGGAAACGCGGGGGTTGTGCTGGAAATGCAGGTAGAAACTAGTGCCTCCGCATGGACAGGGGAGGTAAGTAGCGGACTTCCCCTTGCGAGGGAACACCTGTGACACCAGGAAGCTGCGTGGAGGGCGGCCCTAAACCTCACCCAAACAGTCACCCTTGTTCCGGAATTCTGAGTGTGGGGAGGTTCCGTCTTCTGTCTGCAGCACCCGGGATCTCCTAGGAGCCCTTCGAGAGTCTTCCCCGAGTCCCTCCCAGTGCGGGCTGCCGGGGAAAGGCGGGGGTTGGGCTGGAAACGCAGGTAGCATCTACGCCTCCTCATGGACAGGGGAGGTAAGTAGCGGACTTCCCCTTGTGAGGGAACACCTGTGACACCAGGAAGCTGCTTGGAGGGCGGCCCTAAACCTCACCCAAACAGTCACACTTGTTCCGGAATTCTGAGTGTGGGGAGGTTCCGTCTTCTGTCTGCAGCACACGGGAAGTCCTAGGAGCCCTTCGAGAGTCTTCCCCGAGTCCCTCCCTGTGCGGGCTGCCGGGGAAAGGCGGGGGTTGGGCTGGAAACGCAGGTAGCATCTAGTGCCTCCCCCTGGACAGGGGAGGTAATTAGCGGACTTCCCCCTGCAAGGGAACACGTGTGACACCAGGAAGCTGCGTGGACGGTGGCCCCGAACCTCCCCCACACAGTCAGCCGTGTTCCGGAATTCTGAGTGTGGGGAGGTTCCGTCTTCTGTCTGCAGCACCCGAGATCTCCTAGGAGCCCTTCGAGAGTCTTCCCCGAGTCCCTCTCAGTGCGGGCTGCCGGGGAAATGCGGGGGTTGGGCTGGAAACTCAGATAGCATCTAGTGCCTCCCCATGGACAGGGGAGGTAATTAGCGTACTTCCCCTTGCGAGGGAACACCTGTGACACCAGGAAGCTGCGTGGAGTGCGGCCCCGAACCTCCCCCACACAGTCAGGCGTGTTCCGGAATTTTGAGTGTGGGGAGGTTCCGTCTTCTGTCTGCAGCACCCGAGATCTCCTAGGAGCCCTTCGAGAGTCTTGCCCGAGTCCCTCCCAGTATGGGCTGCCGGGGAAATCCGGGGGTTGGGCTGGAAAAGCAGGTAGCATCTAGTGCCTCCCCATGGACAGGGGAGGTAAGTAGCGGACTTCCCCTTGAGAGGGAACACCTGTGACAACAGGAAGCTGCGAGGAGGGCGGCCCTAAACCTCACACAAACAGTCACACTTGTTCCGGAATTCTGAGTGTGGGGAGGTTCCGTCTTCTGTCTGCAGCACCCGGGATCTCCTAGGAGCCCTTCGAGAGTCTTCCCCGAGTCCCTCCCAGTGCGGGCTGCCGGGGAAAGGCGGGGGTTGGGCTGGAAACGCAGGTAGCATCTACGCCTCCCCATGGACAGGGGAGGTAATTAGCGGACTTCCCCTTGCGAGGGAACACCTTTGACACCAGGAAGCTTCGTGGAGGGCGTCCCTGAACCTAACCCACACAGTCACCCTTGTTCCGGAATTCTGAGTGTGGGGAGGTTCCGTCTTCTGTCTGCAGGACCCGAGATCTCCGAGGAGCCCTTCGAGATTCTTCCCCGAGTCCCTCCCAGAGCGGGCTGCCGGGGAAATGCGGGGGTTGGGCTGGAAACGCAGGTAGCATCTAGTGCCTCCCCATGGACAGGGGAGGTAATTAGCGGACTTCCCCTTGCGAGGGAACACCTGTGACACCAGGAAGCTGCGTGGAGGGCGGCCCCGAACCTCCCCCACACAGTCAGCCGTGTTCCGGAATTCTGAGTGTGGGGAGGTTCCGTCTTCTGTCTGCAGCACAAGGGATCTCCTAGGAGCCCTTCTAGAGTCTTCCCCGAGTCCCTCTCACTGCGGGCTGCCGGGGAAAGGCGGGGGTTGGGCTGGAAACGCAGGTAGCATCTAGTGCCTCCCCATGGACAGGGGAGGTTATTAGCGGACTTCCCCTTGCGAGGGAACACCTGTGACACCAGGAAGCTGCGTGGAGGGCGGCCCCGAACCTCCCCCACACAGTCAGGCGTGTTCCGGAATTTTGAGTGTGAGGAGGTTCCGTCTTCTATCTGCAGCACCCGAGATCTCATAGGAGCCCTTCGAGAGTCTTGCCCGAGTCAATCCCAGTACGGGCTGCCGGGGAAATGCGGGGGTTGGGCTGGAAAAGCAGGTAGCATCTAGTGCCTCCCCATGGACAGGGGAGGTAAGTACCGGACTTCCCCTTGCGAGGGAACACCTGTGACACCAGGAAGCTGCGTGGAGGGCGGCCCTAAACCTCACCCAAACAGTCACCCTTGTTCCGGAATTCTGAGTGTGGGGAGGTTCCGTCTTCTGTCTGCAGCACCCGGGATCTCCTAGGAGCCCTTCGAGATTCTTCCCCGAGTCCCTCCCAGTGCGGGCTGCCGGGGAAAGGCGGGGGTTGGGCTGGAAACGCAGGTAGCATCTACGCCTCCCCATGGACAGGGGAGGTAATTAGCGGACTTCCCCTTGCGAGGGAACACCTGTGACACAAGGAAGCTGCGTGGAGTGCGGCCCTAAACCTCACCCAAACAGTCACCCTTGTTCCGGAATTCTGAGTGTGGGGAGGTTCCGTCTTCTATCTGCAGCACCCGGGATCTCCTAGGAGCCCTTCTAGAGTCTTCCCCGTGTCCCTCTCACTGCGGGCTGCCGGGGAAATGCGGGGGTTGGGCTGGAAACGCAGGTAGCATCTAGTGCCTCCCCATGGACAGGGGAGGTAATTAGCGGACTTCCCCTTGCGAGGGAACACCTGTGACACCAGGAAGCTGCGTGGAGTGCGGCCCCGAACCTCCCCCACACAGTCAGCCGTGTTCCGGAATTCTGAGTGTGGGGAGGTTCCGTCTTCTGTCTGCAGCACCCGAGATCTCCTAGGAGCCCTTCGAGAGTCTTCCACGAGTCCCTCCCAGTGCGGGCTGCCGGGGAAAGGCGGGGGTTGGGCTGGAAACGCAGGTAGCATCTACGCCTCCCCATGGACAGGGGAGGAAATTAGCAGCTTCCCCTTGCGAGGGAACACCTGTGACACCAGGAAGCTTCGTGGAGGGCGGCCCTGAACTTCACCCACACAGTCACACTTGTTCCGGAATTCTGAGTGTGGGGAGGTTCCGTCTTCTGTCTGTAGCACCCGGGATCTCCTAGGAGCCCTTCGAGAGTCTTCCCCGAGTCCCTCCCAGTGCGGGCTGCCGGGGAAATGCGGGGGTTGGGCTGGAAACGCAGGTAGCATCTAGTGCCTCCCCCTGGACAGGGGAGGTAATTAGCGGACTTCCCCTTGCGAGGGAACACCTGTGACACCAGGAAGCTGCGTGGAGGGCGGCCCCGAACCTCCCCCACACAGTCAGCCGTGTTCCGGAATTCTGAGTGTGGGGAGGTTCCGTCTTCTCTCTGCAGCACCCGGGATCTCCTAGGAGCCCTTCTAGAGTCTTCCCCGAGTCCCTCTCACTGCGGGCTGCCGGGGAAAGGCGGGGGTTGGGCTGGAAACGCAGGTAGCATCTAGTGCCTCCCCATGGACAGGGGAGGTAATTAGCGGACTTCCCCTTGCGAGGGAACACCTGTGACACCAGGAAGCTGCGTGGAGGGCGGCCCTGAACCTCACCCACACAGTCACCCTTGTTCCGGAATTCTGAGTGTGGGGAGGTTCCGTCTTCTGTCTGCAGCACCCGAGATCTCCTAGGAGCCCTTCGAGAGTCTTCCCCGAGTCCCTCCCAGTGCGGGCTGCCGGGGAAATGCGGGGGTTGGGCTGGAAATGCAGGTAGCATCTAGTGCCTCCCCCTAGACAGGGGAGATAATTAGCGGACTTCCCCTTGCGAGGGAACACCTGTGACACCAGGAAGCTGCGTGGAGGGCGGCCCCGAACCTCCCCCACACAGTCAGCCGTGTTCCGGAATTCTGATTGTGGGGAGGTTCCGTCTTCTGTCTGCAGCACCCGGGATCTCCAAGGAGCCCTTCGAGAGTCTTCCCCGAGTCCCTCCCAGTACGGGCTGCCGGGGAAATGCGGGGGTTGGGCTGGAAACGCAGGTAGCATCTAGTGCCTCCCCATGGACAGGGGAGGTAAGTAGCGGACTTCCCCTTGCGAGGGAACACCTGTGACACCAGGAAGCTGCTTGGAGGGCGGGCCTAAACCTCACCCAAACAGTCACCCTTGTTCCGGAATTCTGAGTGTGGGGAGGTTCCGTCTTCTGTCTGCAGCACCCGAGATCTCCTAGGAGCCCTTCGAGAGTCTTCCCCGAGTCCCTCCCAGTGCGGGCTGCTGGGGAAATGTGGGGGTTGGGCTGTAAACGCAGGTAGCATCTACGCCTCCCCATGGACTGGGGAGGTAAGTAGCGGACTTCCCCTTGCGAGGGAACACCTGTGACACAAGGAAGCTGCGTGGAGGGCGGCCCCGAACCTCCCCCACACAGTCAGCCGTGTTCCGGAATTCTGAGTGTGGGGAGGTTCCGTCTTCTGTCTGCAGAACCCGGGATCTCCTAGGAGCCCTTCGAGAGTCTTCCCCGAGTCCCTCTCACTGCGGGCTGCCGGGGAAAGGCGGGGGTTGGGCTGGAAAACCAGGTAGCATCTAGTGCCTCCCCCTGGACAGGGGAGGTAAGTAGCGGACTTCCCCTTGCGAGGGAACACCTGTGACACCAGGAAGCTGCGTGGAGAGCGGCCCTGAACCTCACCCACACAGTCACATTTGTTCCGGAATTCTGAGTGTGGGGAGGTTCCGTCTTCTGTCTGCAGCACCCGAGATCTCCTAGGAGCCCTTCGAGAGTCTTCCCCGAGTCCCTCCCAGTACGGGCTGCCGGGGAAATGCGGGGGTTGGGCTGGAAACGCAGGTAGCATCTAGTGCCTCCCCATGGACAGGGGAGGTAATTAGCGGACTTCCCCTTGCGAGGGAACACCTGTGACACCAGGAAGCTGCGTGGAGGGCGGCACCGAACCTCCCCCACACAGTCACCCTTGTTCCGGAATTCTGAGTGTGGGGAGGTTCCGTCTTCTGTCTGCAGCACCCGGGATCTCCTAGGAGCCCTTCGAGAGTCTTCCCCGAGTCCCTCCCAGTGCGGGCTGCCGGGGAAAGTAGTGGGTTGGGCTGGAAACGCAGGTAGCATCTACGCCTCCCCATGGAAAGGGAAGGTAATTAGCGGACTTCCCCCTGCGAGGGAACACCTGTGACACCAGGAAGCTGCGTGGAGGGCGGCCCCGAACCTCACCCACACAGTCACCCTTGTTCCGGAATTCTGAGTGTGGGGAGGTTCCGTCATCTGTCTGCAGCACCCGGGAACTCCTAAGAGCCCTTCGAGAGTCTTCCCCGAGTCCCTCCCAGTACGGGCAGCCGGGGAAATGCGGGGGTTGTGCTGGAAACGCAGGTAGCATCTAGTGCCTCCCCATGGACAGGGGAGGTAATTAGCGGACTTCCCCTTGCGAGGGAACAACTGTGACACCAGGAAGCTGCGTGGAGGGCGGCCCTGAACCTCACCCACACAGTCAGCCGTGTTCCGGAATTCTGAGTGTGGGGAGGTTCCGTCTTCTGTCTGCAGCACCCGGGATCTCCTAGGAGCCCTTCGAGAGTCTTCCCCGAGTCCCTCCCAGTGCGGGCTGCTGGGGAAAGGCGGGTGTTGCGATGGAAACGCAGGTAGCATCTACGCCTCCGCATGGACAGGGGAGGTAATTAGCGGACTTCCCCTTGTGAGGGAACACCTGTGACACCAGGAAACTGCGTGGAGGGCGGCCCTGAACCTCACCCACACAGTCAGCCGTGTTCCGGAATTCTGAGTGTTGGGAAGTTCCGTCTTCTGTCTGCAGCACCCGAGATCTCCTAGGAGCCCTTCGAGAGTCTTCCCCGAGTCCCTCCCAGTACGGGCTGCCGGGGAAATGCGGGGGTTGGGCTGGAAACGCAGGTAGCATCTAGTGCCTCCCCATGGACAGGGGAGGTAAGTAGCGGACTTCCCCTTGCGAGGGAACACCTGTGACACCAGGAAGCTACGTGGAATGCGGCCCCGAACCTCCCCCACACAGTCAGCCGTGTTCCAGAATTCTGAGGGTGGGGAGGTTCCGTCTTCTGTCTGCAGCACCCGAGATCTCCTAGGAGCCCTTAGAGAGTCTTCCCCGAGTCCCTCCCAGTACGGGCTGCCGGGGAAATGCGGGGGTTGGGCTGGAAACGCAGGTAGCATCTAGTGCCTCCCCATGGACAGGGGAGGTAAGTAGCGGACTTCCCCTTGAGAGGGAACACCTGTGACAACAGGAAGCTACGTGGAGGGCGGCCCCGAACCTCCCCCACACAGTCAGCCGTGTTCCGGAATTCTGAGGGTGGGGAGGTTCCGTCTTCTGTCTGCAGCACCCGGGATCTCCTAAGAGCCCTTCGAGATTCTTCCCCGAGTCCCTCTCACTGCGGGCTGCCGGGGAAAGGCGGGGGTTGGGCTGGAAACGCAGGTAGCATCTAGTGCCTCCCCCTGGACAGGGGAGGTAATTAGCGGACTTCCCCCTGCCAGGGAACACGTGTGACACCAGGAAGCTGCGTGGAGGGCGGCCCCGAACCTCTCCCACACAGTCAGCCGTGTTCCGGAATTCTGAGTGTGGGGAGGTTCCGTCTTCCGTCTGCAGCACCCGGGATCTCCTAGGAGCCCTTCGAGAGTCTTCCCCGAGTCCCTCACACTGCGGGCTGCCGGGGAAAATCGGCGGTTGGGCTGGAAACGCAGGTAGCATCTAGTGCCTCCCCCTGGACAGGGGAGGTAATTAGCGGATTTCCGTCTGCCAGGGAACACCTGTGACACCAGGCAGCTGCGTGGAGGGCGGCCCCGAACCTCGCCCACACAGTCAGCCGTGTTCCGGAATTCTGAGTGTGGGGAGGTTCCGTCTTCTGTCTGCAGAACCCGGGATCTCCTAGGAGCCCTTCGAGAGTCTTCCCCGAGTCCCTCCCAGTGCGGGCTGCCGGGGAAAGGCGGGGGTTGGGCTGGAAACGCAGGTAGCATCTACGCCTCCCCATGGACAGGGGAGGTAATTAGCGGACTTCCCCTTGCGAGGGAACACCTGTGACACCAGGAAGCTGCGTGGAGGGCGGCCCTGAACCTCACCCACAGAGTCACTCTTGTTCCGGAATTCTGAGTGTGGGGAGGTTCCGTCTTCTGTCTGTAGCACCCGGGATCTCCTAGGAGCCCTTCGAGAGTCTTCCCCGAGTCCCTCCCAGTGCGGGCTGCCGGGGAAATGCGGGGGTTGGGCTGGAAACGCAGGTAGCATCTAGTGCCTCCCCCTGGACAGGGGAGGTAATTAGCGGACTTCCCCTTGCGAGGGAACACCTGTGACACCAGGAAGCTGCGTGGAGGGCGGCCCCGAACCTCCCCCACACAGTCAGCCGTGTTCCGGAATTCTGAGTGTGGGGAGGTTCCGTCTTCTCTCTGCAGCACCCGGGATCTCCTAGGAGCCCTTCTAGAGTCTTCCCCGAGTCCCTCTCACTGCGGGCTGCCGGGGAAAGGCGGGGGTTGGGCTGGAAACGCAGGTAGCATCTAGTGCCTCCCCATGGACAGGGGAGGTAATTAGCGGACTTCCCCTTGCGAGGGAACACCTGTGACACGAGGAAGCTGCGTGGAGGGCGGCCCTGAACCTCACACACACAGTCACCCTTGTTCCGGAATTCTGAGTGTGGGGAGGTTCCGTCTTCTGTCTGCAGCACCCGAGATCTCCTAGGAGCCCTTCGAGAGTCTTCCCCGAGTCCCTCCCTGTACGGGCTGCCGGGGAAATGCGGGGGTTGGGCTGGAAACGCAGGTAGCATCTAGTGCCTCCCCATGGACAGGGGAGGTAATTAGCGGACTTCCCCTTGCGAGGGAACACCTGTGACACCAGGAAGCTGCGTGGAGGGCGGCCCTGAACCTCACCCACACAGTCACCCTTGTTCCGGAATTCTGAGTGTGGGGAGGTTCCGTCTTCTGTCTGCAGCACCCGAGATCTCCTAGGAGCCCTTCGAGAGTCTTCCCCGAGTCCCTCCCAGTGCGGGCTGCCGGGGAAATGCGGGGGTTGGGCTGGAAATGCAGGTAGCATCTAGTGCCTCCCCCTAGACAGGGGAGATAATTAGCGGACTTCCCCTTGCGAGGGAACACCTGTGACACCAGGAAGCTGCGTGGAGGGCGGCCCCGAACCTCCCCCACACAGTCAGCCGTGTTCCGGAATTCTGATTGTGGGGAGGTTCCGTCTTCTGTCTGCAGCACCCGGGATCTCCAAGGAGCCATTCGAGAGTCTTCCCCGAGTCCCTCCCAGTACGGGCTGCCGGGGAAATGCGGGGGTTTGGATGGAAACGCAGGTAGGATCTAGTGCCTCCCCATGGACAGGGGAGGTAAGTAGCGGACTTCCCCTTGCGAGGGAACACCTGTGACACCAGGAAGCTGCTTGGAGGGCGGCCCTAAACCTCACCCAAACAGTCACCCTTGTTCCGGAATTCTGAGTGTGGGGAGGTTCCGTCTTCTGTCTGCAGCACCCGAGATCTCCTAGGAGCCCTTCGAGAGTCTTCCCCGAGTCCCTCCCAGTGCGGGCTGCTGGGGAAATGTGGGGGTTGGGCTGTAAACGCAGGTAGCATCTACGCCTCCCCATGGACTGGGGAGGTAAGTAGCGGACTTCCCCTTGCGAGGGAACACCTGTGACACAAGGAAGCTGCGTGGAGGGCGGCCCCGAACCTCCCCCACACAGTCAGCCGTGTTCCGGAATTCTGAGTGTGGGGAGGTTCCGTCTTCTGTCTGCAGAACCCGGGATCTCCTAGGAGCCCTTCGAGAGTCTTCCCCGAGTCCCTCTCACTGCGGGCTGCCGGGGAAAGGCGGGGGTTGGGCTGGAAAACCAGGTAGCATCTAGTGCCTCCCCCTGGACAGGGGAGGTAAGTAGCGGACTTCCCCTTGCGAGGGAACACCTGTGACACCAGGAAGCTGCGTGGAGAGCGGCCCTGAACCTCACCCACACAGTCACATTTGTTCCGGAATTCTGAGTGTGGGGAGGTTCCGTCTTCTGTCTGCAGCACCCGAGATCTCCTAGGAGCCCTTCGAGAGTCTTCCCCGAGTCCCTCCCAGTACGGGCTGCCGGGGAAATGCGGGGGTTGGGCTGGAAACGCAGGTAGCATCTAGTGCCTCCCCATGGACAGGGGAGGTAATTAGCGGACTTCCCCTTGCGAGGGAACACCTGTGACACCAGGAAGCTGCGTGGAGGGCGGCACCGAACCTCCCCCACACAGTCACCCTTGTTCCGGAATTCTGAGTGTGGGGAGGTTCCGTCTTCTGTCTGCAGCACCCGGGATCTCCTAGGAGCCCTTCGAGAGTCTTCCCCGAGTCCCTCCCAGTGCGGGCTGCCGGGGAAAGTAGGGGGTTGGGCTGGAAACGCAGGTAGCATCTACGCCTCCCCATGGAAAGGGAAGGTAATTAGCGGACTTCCCCCTGCGAGGGAACACCTGTGACACCAGGAAGCTGCGTGGAGGGCGGCCCCGAACCTCACCCACACAGTCAGCCGTGTTCCGGAATTCTGAGTGTGGGGAGGTTCCGTCTTCTGTCTGCAGCACCCGGGAACTCCTAGGAGCCCTTCGAGAGTCTTCCCCGAGTCCCTCCCTGTACGGGCAGCCGGGGAAATGCGGGGGTTGTGCTGGAAACGCAGGTAGCATCTAGTGCCTCCCCATGGACAGGGGAGGTAATTAGCGGACTTCCCCTTGCGAGGGAACAACTGTGACACCAGGAAGCTGCGTGGAGGGCGGCCCTGAACCTCACCCACACAGTCAGCCGTGTTCCGGAATTCTGAGTGTGGGGAGGTTCCGTCTTCTGTCTGCAGCACCCGGGATCTCCTAGGAGCCCTTCGAGAGTCTTCCCCGAGTCCCTCCCAGTGCGGGCTGCTGGGGAAAGGCGGGTGTTGGGATGGAAACGCAGGTAGCATCTACGCCTCCCCATGGACAGGGGAGGTAATTAGCGGACTTCCCCTTGTGAGGGAACACCTGTGACACCAGGAAACTGCGTGGAGGGCGGCCCTGAACCTCACCCACACAGTCAGCCGTGTTCCGGAATTCTGAGTGTTGGGAAGTTCCGTCTTCTGTCTGCAGCACCCGAGATCTCCTAGGAGCCCTTCGAGAGTCTTCCCCGAGTCCCTCCCAGTACGGGCTGCCGGGGAAATGCGGGGGTTGGGCTGGAAACGCAGGTAGCATCTAGTGCCTCCCCATGGACAGGGGAGGTAAGTAGCGGACTTCCCCTTGCGAGGGAACACCTGTGACACCAGGAAGCTACGTGGAATGCGGCCCCGAACCTCCCCCACACAGTCAGCCGTGTTCCAGAATTCTGAGGGTGGGGAGGTTCCGTCTTCTGTCTGCAGCACCCGAGATCTCCTAGGAGCCCTTAGAGAGTCTTCCCCGAGTCCCTCCCAGTACGGGCTGCCGGGGAAATGCGGGGGTTGGGCTGGAAACGCAGGTAGCATCTAGTGCCTCCCCATGGACAGGGGAGGTAAGTAGCGGACTTCCCCTTGCGAGGGAACACCTGTGACACCAGGAAGCTACGTGGAGGGCGGCCCCGAACCTCCCCCACACAGTCAGCCGTGTTCCGGAATTCTGAGGGTGGGCAGGTTCCGTCTTCTGTCTGCAGCACCCGGGATCTCCTAAGAGCCCTTCGAGATTCTTCCCCGAGTCCCTCTCACTGCGGGCTGCCGGGGAAAGGCGGGGGTTGGGCTGGAAACGCAGGTAGCATCTAGTGCATCCCCATGGACAGGGGAGGTAATTAGCGGAATTCCCCCTGCCAGGGAACACGTGTGACACCAGGAAGCTGCGTGGAGGGCGGCCCCGAACCTCTCCCACACAGTCAGCCGTGTTCCGGAATTCTGAGTGTGGGGAGGTTCCGTCTTCCGTCTGCAGCACCCGGGATCTCCTAGGAGCCCTTCGAGAGTCTTCCCCGAGTCCCTCACACTGCGGGCTGCCGGGGAAAATCGGCGGTTGGGCTGGAAACGCAGGTAGCATCTAGTGCCTCCCCCTGGACAGGGGAGGTAATTAGCGGATTTCCGCCTGCCAGGGAACACCTGTGACACCAGGCAGCTGCGTGGAGGGCGGCCCCGAACCTCGCCCACACAGTCAGCCGTGTTCCGGAATTCTGAGTGTGGGGAGGTTCCGTCTTCTGTCTGCAGCACCCGGGATCTCCTAGGAGCCCTTCGAGAGTCTTCCCCGAGTCCCTCCCAGTGCGGGCTGCCGGGGAAAAGCGGGGGTTGGGCTGGAAACGCAGGTAGCATCTACGCCTCCCCATGGACAGGGGAGGTAATTAGCGGACTTCCCCTTGCGAGGGAACACCTGTGACACCAGGAAGCTGCGTGGAGGGCGGCCCTGAAGCTCACCCACAGAGTCACTCTTGTTCCGGAATTCTGAGTGTGGGGAGGTTCCGTCTTCTGTCTGCAGCACCCGAGATCTCCTAGTAGCCCTTCGAGAGTCTTCCCCGAGTCCCTCCCAGTATGGGCTGCCGGGAAAATGCGGGGGTGGGGCTGGAAACGCAGGTAGCATCTAGTGCCTCCCCATGGACATGGGAGGTAATTAGCGGACTTCCCCTTGCGGGGGAACACCTGTGACACCAGGAAGCTGCGTGGAGGGCGGCCCCGAACTTCCCCCACACAGTCAGCCGTGTTCCGGAATTCTGAGTGTGGGGAGGTTCCGTCTTCTGTCTGCAGCACCCGAGATCTCCTAGGAGCCCTTCGAGAATCTTCCTCGTGTCCCTCCCAGTGCCGGCTGCCGGGGAAAGGCGGGGGTTGTGCTGGAAACGCAGGTAGCATCTACGCCTCCCCATGGACAGGGGAGGTAATTAGCGGAATTCCCCTTGCGAGGGAACACCTGTGACACCAGGAAGCTGCGTGGAGTGCGGCCCCGAACCTCCCCCACACAGTCAGCCGTGTTCCGGAATTCTGAGTGTGGGGAGGTTCCGTCTTCTGTCTGCAGCACCCGGGATCTCCTAGGAGCCCTTCGAGAATCTTCCTCGTGTCCCTCCCAGTGCCGGCTGCCGGGGAAAGGCGGGGGTTGTGCTGGAAACGCAGGTAGCATCTACGCCTCCCCATGGACAGGGGAGGTAATTAGCGGACTTCCCCTTGCGAGGGAACACCTGTGACACCAGGAAGCTGCGTGGAGGGCGGCCCCGAACCTCCCCCACACAGTCAGACGTGTTCCGGAATTCTGATTGTGGGGAGTTTCCGTCTTCTGTCTGCAGCACCCGAGATCTCCTAGGAGCCCTTCGAGAGTCTTCCCCGAGTCCCTCCCAGTGCGGGCTGCCGGGGAAATGCGGGGGTTGGGCTGGAAACGCAGGTAGCATCTAGTGCCTCCCCATGGACAGGGGAGGTAATTAGCGGACTTCCCCTTGCGAGGGAACACCTGTGACACCAGGAAGCTGCGTGAAGGGCGGCCCCGAACCTCCCCCACACAGTCAGCCGTGTTCCGGTATTCTGAGTGTGGGTAGGTTCCGTCTTCTGTCTGCAGCACCCGGGATCTCCTAGGAGCCCTTCGAGAGTCTTCCCCGAGTCCCTCCCAGTGCGGGCTGCCGGGGAAAGGCGGGGGTTTGGCTGGAAACGCAGGTAGCTTCTACGCCTCCCCATGGACAGGGGAGGTAATTAGCGGACTTCCCCTTGCGAGGGAACACCTGTGACACCAGGAAGCTTCGTGGAGGGCGGCCCTGAACCTCACCCACACAGTCACCCTTGTTCCGGAATTCTGAGTGTGGGGAGGTTCCGTCTTCTGTCTGCAGCACCCGAGATCTCCTAGGAGCCCTTCGAGAGTCTTCCCCGCGTCCCTCCCAGTACGGGCTGCCGGGGAAATGCGGGGGTTGGGCTGGAAACGCAGGTAGCATCTAGTGCCTCCCCATGGAGAGGGGAGGTAAGTAGCGGACTTCCCCTTGCGAGGGAACACCTGTGACACCAGGAATCTGCGTGGAGGGCGGCCCCGAACCTCCCCCACACAGTCAGCCGTGTTCCGGAATTCTGAGTGTGGGGAGGTTCCGTCTTCTGTCTGCAGCACCCGAGATCTCCTAGGAGACTTTCGAGAGTCTTCCCCGAGTCCCTCCCAGTACGGGCTGCCGGGGAAAGCGGGGGTTGGGATGGAAACGCAGGTAGCATCTACGCCTCCCCATGGACAGGGGAGGTAATTAGCGGACTTCCCCTTGCGAGGGAACACCTGTGACACCAGGAAGCTTCGTGGAGGGCGGCCCTGAACCTCCCCCACACTGTCAGCCGTGTTCCGGTATTCTGAGTGTTGGGAGGTTCCGTCTTCGGTCTGCAGCAACCGAGATCTCCTAGGAGCCCTTCGAGAGTCTTCCCCGAGTCCCTCCCGGTACGGGCTGCCGGGGAAATGCGGGGGTTGGGCTGGAAACGCAGGTAGCATCTAGTGCCTCCCCATGGACAGGGGAGGTAAGTAGCGGACTTCCCCTTGCGAGGGAACACCTGAGACACCAGTAAGCTGCTTGGAGGGCGGCCCTAAACCTCACCCAAACAGTCACCCTTGTTCCGGAATTCTGAGTGTGGGGAGGTTCCGTCTTCTGTCTGCAGCACCCGAGATCTCCTAGGAGCCCTTCGAGAGTCTTCCCCGATTCCCTCCCAGTACGGGCTGCCGGGGAAAGGCGGGGGTTGGGCTGGAAACGCAGGTAGCATCTACGCCTCCCCATGGACAGGGGAGGTAATTAGCGGACTACCCCTTGCGAGGGAACACCTGTGACACCAGGAAGCTGCGTGGAGGGCGGCCCCGAACCTCCACCACACAG
Source organism: Camelus bactrianus (assembly GCF_048773025.1). Lineage (NCBI taxonomy): Eukaryota > Metazoa > Chordata > Mammalia > Artiodactyla > Camelidae > Camelus > Camelus bactrianus. The sequence goes on along the minus strand of NW_027413971.1, from coordinate 284,119 downwards.
TCAGCCGTGTTCCAGAATTCTGAGTGTGGGGAGGTTCCGTCTTCTGTCTGCAGCACCCGAGATCTCCTAGGAGCCCTTCGAGAGTCTTCCCCGAGTCCCTCCCAGTACGGGCTGCCGGGGAAATGCGGGGGTTTGGCTGGAAACGCAGGTAGCATCTAGTGCCTCCCCATGGACAGGGAGGTAAGTAGCGGACTTCCCCTTGCGAGGGAACACCTGTGACACCAGGAAGCTGCTTGGAGGGCGGCCCTAAACCTCACCCAAACAGTCACCCTTGTTCCGGAATTCTGAGTGTGGGGAGGTTCCGTCTTCTGTCTGCAGCACCCAGGATCTCCTAGGAGCCCTTCGAGAGTCTTCCCCGAGTCCCTCACAGTGCGGGCTGCCGGGGAAAGTCGGGGGGTGGGCTGGAAACGCAGGTAGCATCTACGCCTCCCCATGGAAAGGGGAGGTAATTAGCGGACTTCCCCTTGCGAGGGAACACCTGTGACACCAGGAAGCTGCGTGGAGGGCGGCCCTTAACCTCACCCACACAGTCACACTTGTTCCGGAATTCTGAGTGTGGGGAGGTTCCGTCTTCTGTCTGCAGCACACGAGATCTCCTAGGAGCCCTTCGAGAGTCATCCCCGAGTCCCTCCAAGTACGGGCTGCCGGGGAATTGCGGTAGTTGGGCTGGAAACGCAGGTAGCATCTAGTGCCTCCCCATGGACAGGGGAGGTAATTAGCGGACTTCCCCTTGCGAGGGAACACCTGTGACACCAGGAAGCTGCGTGGAGGGCGGCCCCGAACCTCGCCCACACAGTCAGCCGTGTTCCGGAATTCTGAGTGTGGGGAGGTTCCGTCTTCTGTCTGCAGCACCCGGGATCTCCTAGGAGCCCTTCGAGAGTCTTCCCCGAGTCCCTCCCAGTGCGGGCTGCCGGGGAAAGGCGGGGGTTGGGCTGGAAACGCAGGTAGCATCTACGCCTCCCCATGGACAGGGGAGGTAATTAGCGGACTTCCCCTTGCGAGGGAACACCTGTGACACCAGGAAGCTGCGTGGAGGGCGGCCCAGAACCTCACCCACAGAGTCACTCTTGTTCCGGAATTCTGAGTGTGGGGAGGTTCCGTCTTCTGTCTGCAGCACCCGAGATCTCCTAGGAGCCCTTCGAGAGTCTTCCCCGAGTCCCTCCCAGTATGGGCTGCCGGGGAAATGCGGGGGTTGGGCTGGAAACGCAGGTAGCATCTAGTGCCTCCCCATGGACATGGGAAGTAATTAGCGGACTTCCCCTTGCGGGGGAACACCTGTGACACCAGGAAGCTGCGTGGAGGGCGGCCCCGAACCTCCCCCACACAGTCAGCCGTGTTCCGGAATTCTGAGTGTGGGGAGGTTCCGTCTTCTGTCTGCAGCACCCGAGATCTCCTAGGAGCCCTTCGAGAGTCTTCACCGAGTCCCTCCCAGTACGGGCTGCCGGGGAAATGCGGGGGTTGGGCTGGAAACGCAGGTAGCATCTAGTGCCTCCCCATGGACAGGGGAGGTAATTAGCGGAATTCCCCTTGCGAGGGAACACCTGTGACACCAGGAAGCTGCGTGGAGTGCGGCCCCGAACCTCCCCCACACAGTCAGCCGTGTTCCGGAATTCTGAGTGTGGGGAGTTTCCGTCTTCTGTCTGCAGCACCCGAGATCTCCTAGGAGCCCTTCGAGAGTCTTCCCCGAGTCCCTCCCAGTGCGGGCTGCCGGGGAAAGGCGGGGGTTGGGCTGGAAACGCAGGTAGCATCTAGTGCCTCCCCATGGACAGGGGAGGTAATTAGCGGACTTCCCCTTGCGAGGGAACACCTGTGACACCAGGAAGCTGCGTGAAGGGCGGCCCCGAACCTCCCCCACACAGTCAGCCGTGTTCCGGAATTCTGAGTGTGGGTAGGTTCCGTCTTCTGTCTGCAGCACCCGGGATCTCCTAGGAGCCCTTCGAGAGTCTTCCCCGAGTCCCTCCCAGTGCGGGCTGCCGGGGAAAGGCGGGGGTTTGGCTGGAAACGCAGGTAGCTTCTACGCCTCCCCATTGAAAGGGGAGGTAATTAGCGGACTTCCCCTTGCGAGGGAACACCTGTGACATCAGGAAGCTTCGTGGAGGGCGGCCCTGAACCTCACCCACACAGTCACCCTTGTTCCGGAATTCTGAGTGTGGGGAGGTTCCGTCTTCTGTCTGCAGCACCCGAGATCTCCTAGGAGCCCTTCGAGAGTCTTCCCCGAGTCCCTCCCAGTACGGGCTGCCGGGGAAATGCGGGGGTTGGGCTGGAAACGCAGGTAGCATCTAGTGCCTCCCCATGGAGAGGGGAGGTAAGTAGCGGACTTCCCCTTGCGAGGGAACACCTGTGACACCAGGAAGCTGCGTGGAGGGCGGCCCCGAACCTCCCCCACACAGTCAGCCGTGTTCCGGAATTCTGAGTGTGGGGAGGTTCCGTCTTCTGTCCGCAGCAACCGAGATCTCCTAGGAGCCTTTCGAGAGTCTTCCCCGAGTCCCACCCAGTTCGGGCTGCCGGGGAAAGCGGGGGTTGGGATGGAAACGCAGGTAGCATCTACGCCTCCCCATGGACAGGGGAGGTAATTAGCGGACTTCCCCTTGCGAGGGAACACCTGTGACACCAGGAAGCTTCGTGGAGGGCGGCCCTGAACCTCCCCCACACTGTCAGCCGTGTTCCGGTATTCTGAGTGTTGGGAGGTTCCGTCTTCGGTCTGCAGCAACCGAGATCTCCTAGGAGCCCTTCGAGAGTCTTCCCCGAGTCCCTCCCAGTACGGGCTGCCGGGGAAATGCGGGGGTTGGGCTGGAAACGCAGGTAGCATCTAGTGCCTCCCCATGGACAGGGGAGGTAAATAGCGGACTTCCCCTTGCGAGGGAACACCTGAGACACCAGTAAGCTGCTTTGAGGGCGGCCCTAAACCTCACCCAAACAGTCACCCTTGTTCCGGAATTCTGAGTGTGGGGAGGTTCCGTCTACTGTCTGCAGCACCCGAGATCTCCTAGGAGCCCTTCGAGAGTCTTCCCCGATTCCCTCCCAGTACGGGCTGCCGGGGAAAGGCGGGGGTTGGGCTGGAAACGCAGGTAGCATCTACGCCTCCCCATGGACAGGGGAGGTAATTAGCGGACTACCCCTTGCGAGGGAACACCTGTGACACCAGGAAGCTGCGTGGAGGGCGGCCCCGAACCTCCACCACACAGTCAGCCGTGTTCCAGAATTCTGAGTGTGGGGAGGTTCCGTCTTCTGTCTGCAGCACCCGAGATCTCCTAGGAGCCCTTCGAGAGTCTTCCCCGAGTCCCTCCCAGTACGGGCTGCCGGGGAAATGCGGGGGTTTGGCTGGAAACGCAGGTAGCATCTAGTGCCTCCCCATGGACAGGGAGGTAAGTAGCGGACTTCCCCTTGCGAGGGAACACCTGTGACACCAGGAAGCTGCTTGGAGGGCGGCCCTAAACCTCACCCAAACAGTCACCCTTGTTCCGGAATTCTGAGTGTGGGGAGGTTCCGTCTTCTGTCTGCAGCACCCAGGATCTCCTAGGAGCCCTTCGAGAGTCTTCCCCGAGTCCCTCCCAGTGCGGGCTGCCGGGGAAAGTCGGGGGTTGGGCTGGAAACGCAGGTAGCATCTACGCCTCCCCATGGAAAGGGGAGGTAATTAGCGGACTTCCCCTTGCGAGGGAACACCTGTGACACCAGGAAGCTGCGTGGAGGGCGGCCCTTAACCTCACCCACATAGTCACCCTTGTTCCGGAATTCTGAGTGTGGGGAGGTTCCGTCTTCTGTCTGCAGCACACGAGATCTCCTAGGAGCCCTTCGAGAGTCATCCCCGAGTCCCTCCAAGTACGGGCTGCCGGGGAATTGCGGGAGTTGGGCTGGAAACGCAGGTAGCATCTAGTGCCTCCCCATGGACAGGGGAGGTAATTAGCGGACTTCCCCTTGCGAGGGAACACCTGTGACACCAGGAAGCTGCGTGGAGGGCGGCCCCGAACCTCCCCCACACAGTCACCCTTGTTCCAGAATTCTGAGTGTGGGGAGGTTCCGTCTTCTGTCTGCAGCACCCGAGAACTCCTAGGAGCCCTTCGAGAGTTTTCCCCGAGTCCCTCCCAGTACGGGCAGCCGGGGAAATGCGGGGGTTTGGCTGGAAACGCAGGTAGCATCTAGTGCCTCCCCATGGACAGGGGAGGTAATTAGCGGACTTCCCCTTGCGAGGGAACACCTGTGACACCAGGAAGCTGCGTGGAGGGCGGCCCCGAACCTCCCCCACACAGTCAGCCATGTTCCGGAATTCTGAGTGTGGGGAGGTTCCGTCTTCTGTCTGCAGCACCCGGGATCTCCTAGGAGCCCTTCGAGAGTCTTCCCCGAGTCCCTCCCAGTGCGGGCTGCCGGGGAAAGGCGGGGGTTGGGATGGAAACGCAGGTAGCATCTACGCCTCCCCATGGACAGGGGAGGTAATTAGCGGACTTCCCCTTGCGAGGGAACACCTGTGACACCAGGAAGCTGCGTGGAGGGCGGCCCTGAACCTCACCCACACAGTCAGCCGTGTTCCGGAATTCTGAGTGTTGGGAGGTTCCGTCTTCTGTCTGCAGCACCCGAGATCTCCTAGGAGCCCTTCGAGAGTCTTCCCCGAGTCCCTCACAGTACGGGCTGCCGGGAAAATGCGGGGGTTGGGCTGGAAACGCAGGTAGCATCTAGTGCCTCCCCATGGACAGGGGAGGTAAGTAGCGGACTTCCCCTTGCGAGGGAACACCTGTGACACCAGGAAGCTACGTGGAGGTCGGCCCGGAACCTCCCCCACACAGTCAGCCGTGTTCTGGAATTCTGAGATTGGGGAGGTTCCGTCTTCTGTCTGCAGAACCCGGGATCTCCTAGGAGCCCTTCGAGGGTCTTCCCCGAGTCCCTCGCACTGCGGGCTGCCGGGGAAATGCGGGGGTTGGGCTGGAAACGCAGGTAGCATCTAGTGCCACCCCCTGGACAGGGGAGGTAATTAGCGGACTTCCCCCTGCCAGGGAACACGTGTGACACCAGGAAGCTGCGTGGAGGGCGGCCCCGAACCTCCCCCACACAGTCAGGCGTGTTCCGGAATTCTGAGTGTGTGGAGGTTCCGTCTTCTGTCTGCAGAACCCGGGATCTCCTAGGAGCCCTTCGAGAGTCTTCCCCGAGTCCCTCCCAGTGCGGGCTGCCGGGGAAAGGAGGGGGTTGGGCTGGAAACGCAGGTAGCATCTACGCCTCCCCATGGACAGGGGAGGTAATTAGCGGACATCCCCTTGCGAGGGAACACCTGTGACACCAGGAAGCTGCGTGGAGGGCGGCCCTGAACCTCACCCACACAGTCACACTTGTTCCGGAATTCTGAGTGTGGGGAGGTTCCGTCTTCTGTCTGCAGCACCCGAGATCCCTTAGGAGCCCTTCGAGAGTCTTCCCCGAGTCCCTCCCAGTACGGGCTGCCGGGGAAATGCGGGGGTTGGGCTGGAAACGCAGGTAGCATCTAGTGCCTCCCCATGGACAGGGGAGGTAATTAGCGGACTTCCCCTTGCGAGGGAACACCTGTGACACCAGGAAGCTGCGTGGAGGGCGGCCCCGAACCTCCCCCACACAGTCAGCCGTGTTCCGGAATTCTGAGTGTGGGGAGGTTCCGTCTTCTGTCTGCAGAACCCGGGATCTCCTAGGAGCCCTTCGAGAGTCTTCCCCGAGTCCCTCCCAGTGCGGGCTGCCGGGGAAAGGAGGGGGTTGGGCTGGAAACGCAGGTAGCATCTACGCCTCCCCATGGACAGGGGAGGTAATTAGCGGACTTCCCCTTGCGAGGGAACACCTGTGACACCAGGAAGCTGCGTGGAGTGCGGCCCTGAACCTCACCCACACAGTCACACTTGTTCCGGAATTCTGAGTGTGGGGAGGTTCCGTCTTCTGTCTGCAGCACCCGAGATCTCCTAGGAGCCCTTCGAGAGTCTTCCCCGAGTCCCTCCCAGTACGGGCTGCCGGGGAAATGCGGGGGTTGGGCTGGAAACGCAGGTAGCATCTAGTGTATCCCCATGGACAGGGGAGGTAATTAGCGGACTTCCCCTTGCGAGGGAACACCTGTGACACCAGGAAGCTGCGTGGAGGGCGGCCCCGAACCTCCCCAACACAGTCAGCCGTGTTCCGGGATTCTGAGTGTGGGGAGGTTCCGTCTTCTGTCTGCAGCACCCGAGATCTCCTAGGAGCCCTTCGAGAGTCTTCCCCGATTCCCTCCCAGTACGGGCTGCCGGGGAAATGCGGGGGTTGGGCTGGAAACGCAGGTAGCATCTAGTGCCTCCCCATGGACAGGGGAGGTAATTAGCGGACTTCCCCTTGCGAGGGAACACCTGTGACACCAGGAAGCTGCGTGGAGGGCGGCCCCGAACCTCCCCCACACAGTCAGCCGTGTTCCGGAATTCTGAGTGTGGGGAGGTTCCGTCTTCTGTCTGCAGCACCCGGGATCTCCTAGGAGCCCTTCGAGAGTCTTCCTCGAGTCCCTCCCAGTGCCGGCTGCCGGGGAAAGGCGGGGGTTGTGCTGGAAACGCAGGTAGCATCTACGCCTCCCCATGGACAGGGGAGGTAATTAGCGGACTTCCCCTTGCGAGGGAACACCTGTGACACCAGGAAGCTGCGTGGAGGGCGGCCCCGAACCTCCCCCACACAGTCAGCCGTGTTCCGGAATTCTGACTGTGGGGAGCTTCCGTCTTCTGTCTGCAGCACCCGAGATCTCCTAGTAGCCCTTCGAGAGTCTTCCCCGAGTCCCTCCCAGTGCGGGCTGCCGGGGAAAGGCGGGGGTTGGGCTGGAAACGCAGGTAGCATCTAGTGCCTCCCCATGGACAGGGGAGGTAATTAGCGGACTTCCCCTTGCGAGGGAACACCTGTGACACCAGGAAGCTGCGTGGAGGGCGGCCCCGAACCTCCCCCACACAGTCAGCCTTGTTCCAGATTTCTGAGTGTGGGGATGTTCCGTCTTCTGTCTGCAGCACCCGGGATCTCCTAGGAGCCCTTCGAGAGTCTTCCCCGAGTCCCTCCCAGTGCGGTCTGCCGGGGAAAGGCGGGGGTTGGGCTGGAAACGCAGGTAGCATCTACGCCTCCCCATGGACAGGGGAGGTAATTAGTGGACTTCCCATTGCGAGGGATCACCTGTGACACCAGGAAGCTGCGTGGAGGGCGGCCCTGAACCTCACCCACACAGTCAGCCGTGTTCCGGAATTCTGAGTGTTGGGAGGTTCCGTCTTCTGTCTGTAGCACCCGAGATCTCCTAGGAGCCCTTCGAGAGTCTTCCCCGAGTCCCTCCCATTACGGGCTGCCGGGGAAATGCGGGGGTTGGGCTGGAAACGCAGGTAGCATCTAGTGCCTCCCCATGGACAGGGGAGGAAAGTAGCGGACTTCCCCTTGCGAGGGAACACCTGTGACACCAGGAAGCTGCGTGGAGGGCGGCCCTAATCCTCACCCAATCAGTCACCCTTGTTCCGGAATTCTGAGTGTGGGGAGGTTCCGTCTTCTGTCTGCAGCACCCGGGATCTCCTAGGAGCCCTTCGAGAGTCTTCCCCGAGTCCCTCCCAGTGCGGGCTGCCGGGGAAAGGCGGGGGTTGGGCTGGAAACGCAGGTAGCTTCAACGCCTCCCCATTGAAAGGGGAGGTAATTAGCGGACTTCCCCTTGCGAGGGAACACCTGTGACACCAGGAAGCTGCGTGGAGGGCGGCCCTGAACCTCACCCACACAGTCACGCTTGTTCCGGAATTCTGAGTGTGGGGAGGTTCCGTCTTCTGTCTGCAACACCCGAGATCTCCTAGGAGCCCTTCGAGAGTCTTCCCCGAGTCCCTCCCAGTACGGGCTGCCGGGGAAATGCGGGGGTTCGGCTGGAAACGCAGGTAGCATCTAGTGCCTCCCCATGGACAGGGGAGGTAATTAGCGGACTTCCCCTTGCGAGGGAACACCTGTGATACCTGGAATCTTCGTGGAGGGCGTCCCTGAACCTCACCCACACAGTCACACTTGTTCCGGAATTCTGAGTGTGGGGAGGTTCCGTCTTCTGTCTGCAGCACCCGAGATCTCCTAGGAGCACTTCGAGAGTCTTCCCCGAGTCCCTCCCAGTACGGGCTGCCGGGGAAATACGGGGGTTGGGCTGGAAACGCAGGTAGCATCTAGTGCCTCCCCATGGAGAGGGGAGGTAAGTAGCGGACTTCCCCTTGCGAGGGAACACCTGTGACACCAGGAAGCTGCATGGAGGGCGGCCCTAAACCTCACCCAAACAGTCACACTTGTTCCGGAATTCTGAGTGTGGGGAGATTCCGTCTTTTGTCTGCAGCACCCGGGATCTACTAGGAGCCCTTCGAGAGTCTTCCCCGAGTCCCTCCCAGTGCGGGCTGCCGGGGAAAGGCGGGGGTTGGGCTGGAAACTCAGGTAGCATCTACGCCTCCCCATGGAATGGGGAGGTAATTAGCGGACTTCCCCTTGCGAGGGAACACCTGTGACACCAGGAAGCTGCGTGGAGAGCGGCCCTGAACCTCACACACACAGTCACATTTGTTCCGGAATTCTGAGTGTGGGGAGGTTCCGTCTTCTGTCTGCAGCACCCGAGATCTCCTAGGAGCCCTTCGAGAGTCTTCCCCGAGTCCCTCCAAGTACGGGCTGCCGGGGAAACGCGGGGGTTGGGCTTTAAATGCAGGTAGCATCTAGTGCCTCCGCATGGACAGGGGAGGTAAGTAGCGGACTTCCCCTTGCGAGGGAACACCTGTGACACCAGGAAGCTGCGTGGAGGGCGGCCCCGAACCTCTCCCACAGAGTCAACCTTGTTCCGGAGTTCTGAGTGTGGGGAGGTTCCGTCTTCTGTCTGCAGCACCCGGGATCTCCTAGGAGCCCTTCGAGAGTCTTCCCCGAGTCCCTCCCAGTACGGGCTGCCGGGGAAAGGCGGGGGTTTGGCTGGAAACGCAGGTAGCATCTACGCCTCCCCATGGACAGGGGAGGTAATTAGCGGACTTCCCCTTGCGAGGGAACACCTGTGACACCAGGAAGCTGCGTGGAGGGCGGCCCTGATCTTCACCCACACAGTCACCCTTGTTCCGGAATTCTGAGTGTGGGGAGGTTCCGTCTTCTGTCTGCAGCACCCGAGATCTCCTAGGAGCCCTTCGAGAGTCTTCCCCGAGTCCCTCCCAGTACGGGCTGCCGGGGAAATGCGGGGGTTGGGCTGGAAACGCAGGTAGCATCTAGTGCCTCCCCATGGACAGGGGAGGTAATTAGCGGACTTCCCCTTGCGAGGGAACACCTGTGACACCAGGAAGCCGCGTGGAGGGCGGCCCCGAACCTCCCCCACACAGTCAGCCGTGTTCCGGAATTCTGAGTGTGGGGAGGTTCCGTCTTCTGTCTGCAGCACCCAAGATCTCCTAGGAGCCCTTCGAGAGTCTTCCCCGAGTCCCTCCCAGTACGGGCTGCCGGGGAATTGCGGGGGTTGGGCTGGAAACGCAGGTAGCATCTAGTGCCTCCCCATGGATAGGGGAGGTAAGTAGCGGACTTCCCCTTGCGAGGGAACACCTGTGACACCAGGAAGCTGCGTGGAGGGCGGCCCTAAACCTCACCCAAACAGTCACACTTGTTCCGGAATTCTGAGTGTGGGGAGGTTCCGTCTTCTGTCTGCAGCACCCAAGATCTCCTAGGAGCCCTTCGAGAGTCTTCCCCGAGTCCCTCCCAGTGCGGGCTGCCGGGGAAAGGCAGAGGTTGGGCTGGAAACGCAGGTAGCATCTACGCCTCCCCATGGACAGGGGAGGTAATTAGCGGACTTCCCCTTGCGAGGGAACACCTGTGACACCAGGAAGCAGCGTGGAGGGCGGCCCTGAAACTCACCCACACAGTCACCCTTGTTCCGGAATTCTGAGTGTGGGGAGGTTCCGTCTTCTGTCTGCAGCACCCGAGATCTCCTAGGAGCCCTTCGAGAGTCTTCCCCGAGTCCCTCACAGTACGGGCTGCCGGGGAAATGCGGAGGTTGGGCTGGAAACGCAGGTAGCATCTAGTGCCTCCCCATGGACAGGGGAGGTAAGTAGCGGACTTCCCCTTGCGAGGGAACAACTGTGACACCAGGAAGCTGCGTGGAGGGCGGCCCCGAACCTCCCCCACACAGTCAGCCGTGTTCCGGAATTCTGAGTGTGGGGAGGTCCCGTCTTCTGTCTGCAGCACCCGAGATCTCCTAGGAGCCCTTCGAGAGTCTTCCCCGAGTCCCTCCCAGTGCGGGCTGCCGGGGAAATGCGGGGGTTGGGCTGGAAACTCAGGTAGCATCTAGTGCCTCCCCATGGACAGGGGAGGAAATTAGCGGACTTCCCCTTACGAGGGAACACCTGTGACACCAGGAAGCTGCGTGGAGTTCGGCCCTGAAACTCACCCACACAGTCACCCTTGTTCAGGAATTCTGAGTGTGGGGAGGTTCCGTCTTCTGTCTGCAGCACCCGAGATCTCCTAGGAGCCCTTCGAGAGTCTTCCCCGAGTCCCTCCCAGTACGGGCTGCCGGGGAAATGCGGAGGTTTGGCTGGAAACGCAGGTAGCATCTTGTGCCTCCCCATGGACAGGGGAGGTAAGTAGCGGACTTCCCCTTGCGAGGGAACAACTGTGACACCAGGAAGCTACGTGGAGGGCGGCCCCGAACCTCCCCCACACAGTCAGCCGTGTTCCGGAATTCTGAGTGTGGGGAGGTCCCGTCTTCTGTCTGCAGCACCCGAGATCTCCTAGGAGCCCTTCGAGAGTCTTCCCCGAGTCCCTCCCAGTGCGGGCTGCCGGGGAAATCGGGGGTTGGGCTGGAAACTCAGGTAGCATCTAGTGCCTCCCCATGGACAGGGGAGGTAAGTAGCGGACTTCCCCTTGCGAGGGAACACCTGTGACACCAGGAAGCTGCGTGGAGGGCGGCCCCGAAACTCCCCCACACAGTCAGCCGTGTTCCGGAATTCTGAGTGTAGGGAGGTTCCGTCTTCTGTCTGCAGCACCCGGGATCTCCTAGGAGCCCATCGAGAGTCTTCCCCGAGTCCCTCACACTGCGGGCTGCCGGGGAAAAGCGGCGGTTGGGCTGCAAACGCAGGTAGCATCTAGTGCCTCCCCCTGGACAGGGGAAGTAATTAGCGGATTTCCGCCTGCCAGGGAACACCTGTGACACCAGGCAGCTGCGTGGAGAGCGGCCCCGAACCTCGCCCACACAGCCAGCCGTGTTCCGGAATTCTGAGTGTGGGGAAGTTCCGTCTTCTGTCTGCAGCACCCGAGATCTCCTAGGAGCCCTTCGAGAGTCTTCCCCGAGTCCCTCCCAGTACGGGCTGCCGGGGAAATGCGGGGGTTGGGCTGGAAACGCAGGTAGCATCTAGTGCCTCCCCATGGACAGGGGAGGTAATTAGCGGACTTCCCCTTGCGAGGGAACACCTGTGACACCAGGAAGCTGCGTGGAGGGCGGTCCAGAAACTCCCCCACACAGTCAGCCGTGTTCCGGAATTCTGAGTGTGCGGAGGTTCCGTCTTCTGTCTGCAGCACCCGAGATCTCCTAGGAGCCCTTCGAGAGTCTTCCCCGAGTCCCTCCCAGTACGGGCTGCCGGGGAAATGCGGGGGTTGGGCTGGAAACGCAGGTAGCATCTAGTGCCTCCCCATGGACAGGGGAGGTAATTAGCGGTCTTCCGCCTACCAGGGAACACCTGTGACACCAGGAAGCTGTGTGGAGTGCGGCCCTAAACCTCACCCACACAGTCACCCGTGTTCCGGAATTCTGAGTGTGGGGAGGTTCCGTCTTCTGTCTGCAGCACCCGGGTTCTCCTAGGAGCCCTTCGAGTGTCTTCCCCAATTCCCTCCCTTTGCGGGCTGCTGGGGAAAGGCGGGGGTTGGGCTGGAAAAGCAGGTAGCATCTAGTGCCTCCCCATGGACAAGGGAGGTAATTAGCGGACTTCCCCCTGCCAGGGAACACCTGTGACACCAGGCAGCTGCGTGGAGGGCGGCCCCGAACCTCCCCCACACAGTCAGCAGTGTTCCGGGATTCTGAGTGTGGGGAGGTTCCGTCTTCTGTCTGCAGCACCCGGGATCTCCTAGGAGCCCTTCGAGAGTCTTCCCCGAGTCCCTCCCAGTACGGGCTGCCGGGGAAATGCGGAGGTTGGGCTGGAAACGCAGGTAGCATCTTGTGCCTCCCCATGGACAGGGGAGGTAAGTAGCGGACTTCCCCTTGCGAGGGAACAACTGTGACACCAGGAAGCTACGTGGAGGGCGGCCCCGAACCTCCCCCACACAGTCAGCCGTGTTCCGGAATTCTGAGTGTGGGGAGGTCCCGTCTTCTGTCTGCAGCACCCGAGATCTCCTAGGAGCCCTTCGAGAGTCTTCCCCGAGTCCCTCCCAGTGCGGGCTGCCGGGGAAATGCGGGGGTTGGGCTGGAAACTCAGGTAGCATCTAGTGCCTCCCCATGGACAGGGGAGGTAAGTAGCGGACTTCCCCTTGCGAGGGAACACCTGTGACACCAGGAAGCTGCGTGGAGGGCGGCCCCGAAACTCCCCCACACAGTCAGCCGTGTTCCGGAATTCTGAGTGTGGGGAGGTTCCGTCTTCTGTATGCAGCACCCGAGATCTCCTAGGAGCCCTTCGAGAGTCTTCCCCGAGTCCCTCCCAGTGCGGGCTGCCGGGGAAATGCGGGGGGTGGGCTGGAAACGCAGGTAGCATCTAGTGCCTCCCCATGGACAGGGGAGGTAATTAGCGGACTTCCCCTTGCGAAGGAACACCTGTGACACCAGGAAGCTGCGTGGAGGGCGGCCCCGAACCTCCCCCACACAGTCAGCCGTGTTCCGGAATTCTGAGTGTGGGGAGGTTCCGTCTTCTGTCTGCAGCACCCGAGATCTCCTAGGCGCCCTTCGAGAGCCTTGCCCGAGTCCATCCCAGTACGGGCTGCCGGGGAAATGCGGGGGTTGGGCTGGAAACGCAGTTAGCATCTAGTGCCTCCCCATGGACAGGGGAGGTAAGTAGCGGACGTCCCCTTGCGAGGGAACACGTTTGACACCAGGAAGCTGCATGGAGGGCGGCCCCGAACCTCCCCCACACAGTCAGCCGTGTTCCGGAATTCTGAGTGTGGGAAGGTTCCGTCTTCTGTCTGCAGCACCCGAGATCTCCTAGGAGCCCTTCGAGAGTCTTCCCCGAGTCCCTCCCAGTGCGGGTTGCCGGGGAAAGGCGGGGGTTGGGCTGGAAACGCAGGTAACATCTTCGCATCCCCATGGACAGGGGAGTTAATTAGCGGAATTCCCCTTGCGAGGGAACACCTGTGACACCAGGAAGCTGCGTGGAGTGCGGCCCTAAACCTCACCCAAACAGTCACCTTTGTTCCGGAATTCTGAGTGTGGGGAGGTTCCGTCTTCTGTCTGCAGCACCCGGGATCACATAGGAGCATTTCTAGAGTCTTCCCCGAGTCCCTCTCACTGCGGGCTGCCGGGGAAGTGCGGGGGTTGGGCTGGAAACGCAGGTAGCATCTAGTGCCTCCCCCTGGACAGGGGAGGTAATTAGCGGACTTCCCCCTGCCAGGGAACACCTGTGACACCAGGAAGCTGAGTGGAGGGCGGCCCCGAACCTCCCCCACACAGTCAGCGGTGTTCCGGAATTCTGAGTGTGGGGAGGTTCCGTCTTCTGTCTGCAGCACCCAGGATCTCCTAGCAGCCCTTCGAGTGTCTCCCCCGAGTCCCTCCCAGTGCGGGCTACCGGGGAAAGGCTTGGGTTGGGCTGGAAACGCAGGTAGCATCTAGTGCCTCCCCATGGACAGGGGAGGTAATTAGCGGACTTCCCCTTGCGAGGGAACACCTGTGACACCAGGAAGCTGCGTGGAGGGCGGACCCGAACCTCCCCCACACAGTCAGCCGTGTTCCGGAATTCTGAGTGTGGGGAGGATCCGTCTTCTGTCTGCAGCACCTGAGATCTCCTAGGAGCCCTTCGAGAGTCTTCCCCGAGTCCCTCCCAGTACGGGCTGCCGGGGAAATGCGGGGGTTGGGCTGGAAACGCAGGTAGCATCTAGTGCCTCCCCATGGACAGGGGAGGTAAGTAGCGGACTTCCCTTTGCGAGGGAACACCTGTGACACCAGGAAGCTGCGTGGAGGGCGGCCCCGAAACTCCCCCACACAGTCAGCCGTGTTCCGGAATTCTGAGTGTGGGGAGGTTCCGTCTTCTGTATGCAGCACCCGAGATCTCCTCGGAGCCCTTAGAGAGTCTTCCCCGAGTCAGTCCCAGTGCGGGCTGCCGGGGAAATGCGGGGGTTGGGCTGGAAACGCAGGTAGCATCTAGTGCCTCCCCCTGGACAGGGGAGGTAATTAGCGGACTTCCCCTTGCGAGGGAACACCTGTGACACCAGGCAGCTGCGTGGAGGGCGGCCCCGAACCTCCCCCACACAGTCAGCCGTGTTCCGGAATTCTGAGTGTGGGGAGGTTCCGTCTTCTGTCTGCAGCACCCGAGATCTCCTAGGAGCCCTTCGAGAGTCTTGCCCGAGTCCCTCCCAGTACGGGCTGCCGGGGAAATGCGGGGGTTGGGCTGGAAACGCAGGTAGCATCTAGTGCCTCCCCATGGACAGGGGAGGTAATTAGCGGACTTCCCCTTGCGAGGGAAAACCTGTGACACCAGGAAGCTGTGTGGAGGGCGGCCTGGAACCTCCCCCACACAGTCAGCCGTGTTCCGGAATTCTGAGTGTAGGGAGGTTCCGTCTTCTGTCTGCAGCACCCGGGATCTCCTAGGAGCCCATCGAGAGTCTTCCCCGAGTCCCTCACACTGCGGGCTGCCGGGGAAAAGCGGCGGTTGGGCTGCAAACGCAGGTAGCATCTAGTGCCTCCCCCTGGACAGGGGAAGTAATTAGCGGATTTCCGCCTGCCAGGGAACACCTGTGACACCAGGCAGCTGCGTGGAGAGCGGCCCCGAACCTCGCCCACACAGCCAGCCGTGTTCCGGAATTCTGAGTGTGGGGAAGTTCCGTCTTCTGTCTGCAGCACCCGAGATCTCCTAGGAGCCCTTCGAGAGTCTTCCCCGAGTCCCTCCCAGTACGGGCTGCCGGGGAAATGCGGGGGTTGGGCTGGAAACGCAGGTAGCATCTAGTGCCTCCCCATGGACAGGGGAGGTAATTAGCGGACTTCCCCTTGCGAGGGAACACCTGTGACACCAGGAAGCTGCGTGGAGGGCGGTCCAGAAACTCCCCCACACAGTCAGCCGTGTTCCGGAATTCTGAGTGTGCGGAGGTTCCGTCTTCTGTCTGCAGCACCCGAGATCTCCTAGGAGCCCTTCGAGAGTCTTCCCCGAGTCCCTCCCAGTACGGGCTGCCGGGGAAATGCGGGGGTTGGGCTGGAAACGCAGGTAGCATCTAGTGCCTCCCCATGGACAGGGGAGGTAATTAGCGGTCTTCCGCCTACCAGGGAACACCTGTGACACCAGGAAGCTGTGTGGAGTGCGGCCCTAAACCTCACTCACACAGTCACCCGTGTTCCGGAATTCTGAGTGTGGGGAGGTTCCGTCTTCTATCTGCAGCACCCGGGTTCTCCTAGGAGCCCTTCGAGTGTCTTCCCCAATTCCCTCCCTTTGCGGGCTGCTGGGGAAAGGCGGGGGTTGGGCTGGAAAAGCAGGTAGCATCTAGTGCCTCCCCATGGACAAGGGAGGTAATTAGCGGACTTCCCCCTGCCAGGGAACACCTGTGACACCAGGCAGCTGCGTGGAGGGCGGCCCCGAACCTCCCCCACACAGTCAGCAGTGTTCCGGGATTCTGAGTGTGGGGAGGTTCCGTCTTCTGTCTGCAGCACCCGGGATCTCCTAGGAGCCCTTCGAGAGTCTTCCCCGAGTCCCTCCCAGTACGGGCTGCCGGGGAAATGCGGAGGTTGGGCTGGAAACGCAGGTAGCATCTTGTGCCTCCCCATGGACAGGGGAGGTAAGTAGCGGACTTCCCCTTGCGAGGGAACAACTGTGACACCAGGAAGCTACGTGGAGGGCGGCCCCGAACCTCCCCCACACAGTCAGCCGTGTTCCGGAATTCTGAGTGTGGGGAGGTCCCGTCTTCTGTCTGCAGCACCCGAGATCTCCTAGGAGCCCTTCGAGAGTCTTCCCCGAGTCCCTCCCAGTGCGGGCTGCCGGGGAAATGCGGGGGTTGGGCTGGAAACTCAGGTAGCATCTAGTGCCTCCCCATGGACAGGGGAGGTAAGTAGCGGACTTCCCCTTGCGAGGGAACACCTGTGACACCAGGAAGCTGCGTGGAGGGCGGCCCCGAAACTCCCCCACACAGTCAGCCGTGTTCCGGAATTCTGAGTGTGGGGAGGTTCCGTCTTCTGTATGCAGCAACCGAGATCTCCTAGGAGCCCTTCGAGAGTCTTCCCCGAGTCCCTCCCAGTGCGGGCTGCCGGGGAAATGCGGGGGGTGGGCTGGAAACGCAGGTAGCATCTAGTGCCTCCCCATGGACAGGGGAGGTAATTAGCGGACTTCCCCTTGCGAGGGAACACCTGTGACAGCAGGAAGCTGCATGGAGGGCGGCCCCGAACCTCCCCCACACAGTCAGCCGTGTTCCGGAATTCTGAGTGTGGGGAGGTTCCGTCTTCTGTCTGCAGCACCCGAGATCTCCTAGGCGCCCTTCGAGAGCCTTGCCCGAGTCCATCCCAGTACGGGCTGCCGGGGAAATGCGGGGGTTGGGCTGGAAACGCAGTTAGCATCTAGTGCCTCCCCATGGACAGGGGAGGTAAGTAGCGGACGTCCCCTTGCGAGGGAACACGTTTGACACCAGGAAGCTGCATGGAGGGCGGCCCCGAACCTCCCCCACACAGTCAGCCGTGTTCCGGAATTCTGAGTGTGGGAAGGTTCCGTCTTCTTTCTGCAGCACCCGAGATCTCCTAGGATCCCTTCGAGAGTCTTCCCCGAGTCCCTCCCAGTGCGGGTTGCCGGGGAAAGGCGGGGGTTGGGCTGGAAACGCAGGTAACATCTTCGCATCCCCATGGACAGGGGAGTTAATTAGCGGAATTCCCCTTTCGAGGGAACACCTGTGACACCAGGAAGCTGCGTGGAGTGCGGCCCTAAACCTCACCCAAACAGTCACCTTTGTTCCGGAATTCTGAGTGTGGGGAGGTTCCGTCTTCTGTCTGCAGCACCCGGGATCACATAGGAGCATTTCTAGATTCTTCCCCGATTCCCTCTCACTGCGGGCTGCCGGGGAAGTGCGGGGGTTGGGCTGGAAACGCAGGTAGCATCTAGTGCCTCCCCCTGGACAGGGGAGGTAATTAGCGGACTTCCCCCTGCCAGGGAACACCTGTGACACCAGGAAGCTGAGTGGAGGGCGGCCCCGAACCTCCCCCACACAGTCAGCGGTGTTCCGGAATTCTGAGTGTGGGGAGGTTCCGTCTTCTGTCTGCAGCACCCAGGATCTCCTAGCAGCCCTTCGAGTGTCTCCCCCGAGTCCCTCCCAGTGCGGGCTACCGGGGAAAGGCGGGGGTTGGGCTGGAAAAGCAGGTAGCATCTAGTGCCTCCCCATGGACAGGGGAGGTAATTAGCGGACTTCCCCTTGCGAGGGAACACCTGTGACACCAGGAAGCTGCGTGGAGGGCGGCCCCGAACCTCCCCCACACAGTCAGCCGTGTTCCGGAATTCTGAGTGTGGGGAGGTTCCGTCTTCTGTATGCAGCACCCGAGATCTCCTCGGAGCCCTTAGAGAGTCTTCCCCGAGTCAGTCCCAGTGCGGGCTGCCGGGGAAATGCGGGGGTTGGGCTGGAAACGCAGGTAGCATCTAGTGCCTCCCCCTGGACAGGGGAGGTAATTAGCGGACTTCCCCTTGCGAGGGAACACCTGTGACACCAGGAAGCTGCGTGGAGGGCGGCCCAGAACCTCCCCCACACAGTCAGCCGTGTTCCGGAATTCTGAGTGTGGGAGGTTCCGTCTTCTGTCTGCAGCACCCGGGATCTCCTAGGAGCCCTTCGAGTGTCTTCCCCGAATCGCTCCCACTGCGGGCTGCCGGGGAAAGGCGGGGGTTGGGCTGGAAACTCAGGTAGCATCTAGTGCCTCCCCATGGACAGGGGAGGTAATTAGCGGTCTTCCCCCTACCAGGGAACACCTGTGACACCAGGAAGCTGTGTGGAGGGCGGCCCTAAACCTCACCCACACAGTCACACGTGTTCCGGAATTCTGAGTGCGGGGAGGTTCCGTCTTTGGTCTCCAGCAACCGGGATCTCCTAGGAGCCAATCGAGTGTCTTCCCCGAGTCCCTCCCAGTGCGGGCTGCCGGGGAAATGCGGGGGTTGGGCTGGAAACGCAGGTAGCATCTAGTGCCTCCCCCTGGACAGGGGAGGTAATTAGCGGACTTCCCCTTGCGAGGGAACACCTGTGACACCAGGAAGCTGCGTGGAGGGCGGCCCCGAACCTCCCCCACACAGTCAGCCGTGTTCCGGAATTCTGAGTGTGGGGAGGTTACGTCTTCTGTCTGCAGCACCCGAGATCTCCTAGGAGCCCTTCGAGAGTCTTGCCCGAGTCCCTCCCAGTACGGGCTGCCGGGGAAATGCGGGGTTTGGGCTGGAAACGCAGGTAGCATCTAGTGCCTCCCCATGGACAGTGGAGGTAAGTAGCGGACGTCCCCTTGCGAGGGAACACGTGTGACACCAGGAAGCTGCATGGAGGGCGGCACCGAACCTCCCCCACACAGTCAGCCGTGTTCCGGAATTCTGAGTGTGGGGAGGTTCCGTCTTCTGTCTGCAGAACCCGGGTCTCCTAGGAGCCCTTCGAGAGTCTTCCCCGAGTCCCTCACACTGCGGGCTGCCGGGGAAAAGCGGCGGTTGGGCTGGAAACGCAGGTAGCATCTAGTGCCTCCCCATGGACAGGGGAGGTAATTAGCGGACTTCCCCTTGCGAGGGAAAACCTGTGACACCAGGAAGCTGTGTGGAGGGCGGCCTGGAACCTCCCCCACACAGTCAGCCGTGTTCCGGAATTCTGAGTGTGGGGAAGTTCCGTCTTCTGTCTGCAGCACCCGAGATCTCCTAGGAGCCCTTCGAGAGTCTTCCCCGAGTCCCTCCCAGTACGGGCTGCCGGGGAAATGCGGGGGTTGGGCTGGAAACGCAGGTAGCATCTAGTGCCTCCCCATGGACAGGGGAGGTAATTAGCGGACTTCCCCTTGCGAGTGAACACCTGTGACACCAGGAAGCTGCGTGGAGGGCGGTCCAGAAACTCCCCCACACAGTCAGCCGTGTTCCGGAATTCTGAGTGTGCGGAGGTTCCGTCTTCTGTCTGCAGCACCCGAGATCTCCTAGGAGCCCTTCGAGAGTCTTCCCCGAGTCCCTCCCAGTACGGGCTCCCGGGGAAATGCGGGGGTTGGGCTGGAAACGCAGGTAGCATCTAGTGCCTCCCCATGGACAGGGGAGGTAATTAGCGGTCTTCCGCCTACCAGGGAACACCTGTGACACCAGGAAGCTGTGTGGAGTGCGGCCCTAAACCTCACCCACACAGTCACCCGTGTTCCGGAATTCTGAGTGTGGGGAGGTTCCGTCTTCTGTCTGCAGCACCCGGGTTCTCCTAGGAGCCCTTCGAGTGTCTTCCCCAATTCCCTCCCTTTGCGGGCTGCTGGGGAAAGGCGGGGGTTGGGCTGGAAAAACAGGTAGCATCTAGTGCCTCCCCATGGACAAGGGAGGTAATTAGCGGACTTCCCCCTGCCAGGGAACACCTGTGACACCAGGCAGCTGCGTGGAGGGCGGCCCCGAACCTCCCCCACACAGTCAGCAGTGTTCCGGGATTCTGAGTGTGGGGAGGTTCCGTCTTCTGTCTGCAGCACCCGGGATCTCCTAGGAGCCCTTCGAGAGTCTTCCCCGAGTCCCTCCCAGTACGGGCTGCCGGGGAAATGCGGAGGTTGGGCTGGAAACGCAGGTAGCATCTTGTGCCTCCCCATGGACAGGGGAGGTAAGTAGCGGACTTCCCCTTGCGAGGGAACAACTGTGACACCAGGAAGCTACGTGGAGGGCGGCCCCGAACCTCCCCCACACAGTCAGCCGTGTTCCGGAATTCTGAGTGTGGGGAGGTCCCGTCTTCTGTCTGCAGCACCCGAGATCTCCTAGGAGCCCTTCGAGAGTCTTGCCCGAGTCCCTCCCAGTACGGGCTGCCGGGGAAATGCGGGGGTTGGGCTGGAAACGCAGGTAGCATCTAGTGCCTCCCCATGGACAGTGGAGGTAAGTAGCGGACGTCCCCTTGCGAGGGAACACGTGTGACACCAGGAAGCTGCATGGAGGGCGGCACCGAACCTCCCCCACACAGTCAGCCTTGTTCCGGAATTCTGAGTGTGGGGAGGTTCCGTCTTCTGTCTGCAGAACCCGGGTCTCCTAGGAGCCCTTCGAGAGTCTTCCCCGAGTCCTTCACACTGCCGGCTGCCGGGGAAAAGCGGCGGTTGGGCTGGAAACGCAGGTAGCATCTAGTGCCTCCCCATGGACAAGGGAGGTAATTAGCGGACTTCCCCCTGCCAGGGAACACCTGTGACACCAGGCAGCTGCGTGGAGGGCGGCCCCGAACCTCCCCCACACAGTCAGCAGTGTTCCGGGATTCTGAGTGTGGGGAGGTTCCGTCTTCTGTCTGCAGCACCCGGGATCTCCTAGGAGCCCATCGAGAGTCTTCCCCGAGTCCCTCACACTGCGGGCTGCCGGGGAAAAGCGGCGGTTGGGCTGCAAACGCAGGTAGCATCTAGTGCCTCCCCATGGACAGGGGAGGTAAGTAGCGGACTTCCCTTTGCGAGGGAACACCTGTGACACCAGGAAGCTGTGTGGAGGGCGGCCCCGAAACTCCCCCACACAGTCAGCCGTGTTCCGGAATTCTGAGTGTGGGGAGGTTCCGTCTTCTGTATGCAGCACCCGAGATCTCCTCGGAGCCCTTAGATAGTCTTCCCCGAGTCAGTCCCAGTGCGGGCTGCCGGGGAAATGCGGGGGTTGGGCTGGAAACGCAGGTAGCATCTAGTGCCTCCCCCTGGACAGGGGAGGTAATTAGCGGACTTCCCCTTGCGAGGGAACACCTGTGACACCAGGAAGCTGCGTGGAGGGCGGCCCCGAACCTCCCCCACACAGTCAGCCGTGTTCCGGAATTCTGAGTGTGGGGAGGTTCCGTCTTCTGTCTGCAGCACCCGAGATCTCCTAGGAGCCCTTCGAGAGTCTTGCCCGAGTCCCTCCCAGTACGGGCTGCCGGGGAAATGCGGGGGTTGGGCTGGAAACGCAGGTAGCATCTAGTGCCTCCCCATGGACAGTGGAGGTAAGTAGCGGACGTCCCCTTGCGAGGGAACACGTGAGACACCAGGAAGCTGCATGGAGGGCGGCACCGAACCTCCCCCACACAGTCAGCCGTGTTCCGGAATTCTGAGTGTGGGGAGGTTCCGTCTTCTGTCTGCAGAACCCGGGTCTCCTAGGAGCCCTTCGAGAGTCTTCCCCGAGTCCTTCACACTGTGGGCTGCCGGGGAAAAGCGGCGGTTGGGCTGGAAACGCAGGTAGCATCTAGTGCCTCCCCATGGACAGGGGAAGTAATTAGCGGACTTCCCCTTGCGAGGGAAAACCTGTGACACCAGGAAGCTGTGTGGAGGGCGGCCTGGAACCTCCCCAACACAGTCAGCCGTGTTCCGGAATTCTGAGTGTGGGGAGGTTCCGTCTTCTGTCTGCAGCACCCGGGATCTCCTAGGAGCCCATCGAGAGTCTTCCCCGAGTCCCTCACACTGCGGGCTGCCGGGGAAAAGCGGCGGTTGGGCTGCAAACGCAGGTAGCATCTAGTGCCTCCCCATGGACAGGGGAAGTAATTAGCGGACTTCCCCCTGCCAGGGAACACCTGTGACACCAGGCAGCTGCGTGGAGGGCGGCCCCGAACCTCCCCCACACAGTCAGCAGTGTTCCGGGATTCTGAGTGTGGGGAGGTTCCGTCTTCTGTCTGCAGCACCCGGGATCTCCTAGGAGCCCTTCGAGTGTCTTCCCCGAATCGCTCCCACTGCGGGCTGCCGGGGAAAGGCGGGGGTTGGGCTGGAAACTCAGGTAGCATCTAGTGCCTCCCCATGGACAGGGGAGGTAATTAGCGGTCTTCCCCCTACCAGGGAACACCTGTGACACCAGGAAGCTGTGTGGAGAGCGGCCCTAAACCTCACCCACACAGTCACACGTGTTCCGGAATTCTGAGTGCGGGGAGGTTCCGTCTTTGGTCTCCAGCAACCGGGATCTCCTAGGAGCCAATCGAGTGTCTTCCCCGAGTCCCTCCCAGTGCGGGCTGCCGGGGAAAGGCAGGGGTTGGGCTGGAAACGCAGGTAGCATCTAGTGCCTCCCCATGGACAGGGGAGGAAATTAGCGGAATTCTCCCTGCCAGGGAACACCTGTGACACCAGGCAGCTGCGTGGAGGGCGGCCCCGAACCTCCCGCACACATCAGCCGTGTTCCGGAATTCTGATTGTGGGGAAGTTCCGTCTTCTGTCTGCAGCACCCGGGTTCTCCTAGGAGCCTTTCGAGTGTCTTCCCCCAGTCCCTCCATTTGCGGGCTGCCGGGGAAAGAAGGGGATTGTGCTAGAAACGCAGGTAGCATCTAGTGCCTCCCCATGGACAGGGGTGGTAATTAGCGGACTTCCACCTGCCAGGGAACACCTGTGACACAAGGCAGCTGCGTGGAGGGCGGCCTCGAACCTCCCCCACACAGTCATCCGTGTTCCGGAATTCTGAGTGTGGGGATGTTCCGTCTTATGTCTGCAGCACCCGGGATCTCCTAGGAGACCTTCGAGAGTCTTCCCCGAGTCCCTCCCAGTGCGGGCACCCAGGGAAAGTCGGGGGTTGGGCTGGAAACGCAGGTAGCATCTAGTGCAACCCCATGGACAGGGGAGGTATTTAGCGGAATTCCCCCTGCCAGGGAACACATGTGACACCAGGAAGCTGCGTGGAGGGCGGCCCTGAACCTCACCCACACAGTCACCCGTGTTCCGGAATTCTGAGTGTGGGGAGGTTCCGTCTTCTGTCTGCAGCACCCGGGATCTCCTAAGAGCCCTTCGAGTGTCTTCCCCCAGACCATCCCAATGCGGGCTGCCGAGGAAAGGAGGGGGTTGGGCTGGAAACGCAGGTAGCATCTAGTGCCTCCCCATGGACAGGGGAGGTTATTAGCGGACTTCTCCCTGCCAGGGAACACCTGAGACAACAGGCAGCTGCGTGGAGGGCGGCCCCGAATCTCCCCCACACTGTCAGCCGTGTTCCGGAATTCTGAGTGTGGGGAGGTTCCGTCTTCTGTCTGCAGCACCCGGGATCTCCTAGGAGCCCTTCGAGGGTCTTCCCCGAATCCCTCCCACTGCGGGCTGCAGGGGAAAGGCGGGGGTTGGGCTGGAAACTCAGGTAGCATCTAGTGCCTCCCCATGGACAGGGGAGGTAATTAGCGGTCTTCCCCCTACCAGGGAACACCTGTGACACCAGGCAGCTGCGTGGAGCTCGGCCCCGAACCTCCCCCAAACAGTCAGCCGTGTTCCGGAATTCTGAGTGTGGGGAGGTTCCGTCTTCTGTCTGCAGCACCCGGGATCTCCTAGGAGCCCTTCGAGTGTCTTCCCCGAGTCCCTCGCAGTGCGGGCTGCCGGGGAAAGGCGGGAGTTGGGCTGGAAACGCAGGTAGCATCTAGTGCCTCCCCATGGACAGGGGAGGAAATTAGCGAACTTCCCCTGCCAGGGAACACCTGTGACACCAGGAAGCTGCGTGGAGGGCGGCCCCGAACCTCCCCCACACAGTCAGCCGTGTTCCGGAATTCTGATCGTGGGGAAGTTCCGTCTTCTGTCTGCAGCACCCGGGTTCTCCTAGGAGCCTTTCGAGTGTCTTCCCCCAGTCCCTCCATTTGCGGGCTGCCGGGGAAAGGCGGGGGTTGGGCTGGAAACGCAGGTAGCATCTAGTGCCTCACCATGGACAAGGGAGGTAATTACCGGCCTTCCCCCTGCCAGGGAACACCTGTGACACCAGGAAGCTGCGTGGAGGGCGGCCCCGAACTTCTCCCACACAGTCATCCGTGTTCCGGAATTCTGATTGTGGGGAGGTTCCGTCTTCTGTCTGCAGCAACCGGGTTCTCCTAGGAGCCTTTCGAGTGTCTTCCCCCAGTCCCTCCCTGTGCGGGCTGCCGGGGAAAGGCGGGGGTTGGCCTGGAAAAGCAGGTAGCATCTAGTGCCTCCCCATGGACAAGGGAGGTAATTAGCGGACTTCCCCCTGACTGGGAACAACTGTGACACCAGGAAGCTGCGTGGAGTACGGCCCTAAACCTCACCCACACAGTCACCCTTGTTCCGGAATTCTGAGTGTGGGGAGCTTCCGTCTTATGTCTGCAGCACCCGGGTTCTCCTAGGAGCCCTTCGAGTGTCTTCCCCAAGTCCCTCCCTGAGCGGGCTGCTCGGGAAAGGCGGGGGTTGGGCTGGAAAAGCAGGTAGCATCTAGTGCCTCCCCATGGACAAGGGAGTTAATTAGTGGACTTCCCCCTGCCAGGGAACACCTGTGACACCAGGCAGCTGCGTGGAGGGCGGCCCCGAACCACCACCACACAGTCAGCCGTGTTCCGGGATTCTGAGTGTGGGGAGGTTCCGTCTTCTGTCTGCAGCACCCGGGTTCACCTAGGAGCCCTTCGAGTGTCTTCCCAGAGTCCCTCCCTGTGCGGGCTGCCGGGGAAAGGAGGGAGTTGTGCTGGAAACGCAGGTAGCATCTAGTGCCTCCCCATGGACTGGGGAGGTAATTAGCGGACTTCCACCTGCCAGGGAACACCTGTGACACAAGGCAGCTGCGTGGAGGGCGGCCACGAACCTCCCCCACACAGTCAGCCGTGTTCCGGAATTCTGAGTGTGGGGAGGTTCCGTCTTATGTCTGCAGCACCCGGGTTCACCTAGGAGCACTTCGAATGTCTTCCCCCAGTCCCTCCCTGTGCGGGCTGCTGGGGAATGGCGGAGGTTGGACTGGAAAAGCAGGTAGCATCTTGTGCCTCCCCATGGACAAGGGAGGTAATTAGCTGACTTCCCCCTGCCAGGGAACACCTATGACACCAGGCAGCTGCGTGGAGGGCGGCCCCGAATCTCCCCCACACAGTCAGCCTTGTTCCGGAATTCTGAGTGTGGGGAGGTTCCGTCTTCTGTCTGCAGAACCCGGGATCTCCTAGGAGCCCTTCGAGTGTCTTCCCCGAATCGCTCCCACTGCGGGCTGCCGGGGAAAGGCGGGGGTTGGGCTGGAAACTCAGGTAGCATCTAGTGCTTCCCCATGGACAGGGGAGGTAATTAGCGAACTTCCCCCTACCAGGGAACACCTGTGACACCAGGAAGCTGTGTGGAGGGCGGCCCTAAACCTCACCCACACAGTCACCCGTGTTCCGGAATTCTGAGTGCGGGGAGGTTCCGTCTTCTGTCTGCAGCACCCGGGATCTCCTAGGAGCCATTCGAGTGTCTTCCCAGAGTCCCTCCCTGTGCGGGCTGCCGGGGAAAGGAGGGGGTTGTGCTGGAAACGCACGTAGCATCTAGTGCCTTCCCATGGACAGGGGAGGTATTTAGCGGACTTCCCCTTGCGAGGGAACACCTTTGACACAAGGCAGCTGCGTGGAGGGCGGCCCCGAACCTCCCCCACACAGTCATCCGTGTTCCGGAATTCTGAGTGTGGGGAGGTTCCGTCTTATTTCTGCAGCACCCGGGTTCACCTAGGAGCCCTTCGAGTGTCTTCCCCCAGTCCCTCCCTGTGCGGGCTGCTGTGGAAAGGCGGGGGTTGGGCTGGAAAAGCAGGTAGCATCTAGTGCCTCCCCATGGACAAGGGATGTAAATAGCGGACTTCCCCCTGCCAGGGAACACCTGTGACCCCAGGCAGCTGCGTGGAGGGCGGCCCCGAACCTCCCCCACACAGTCATCCGTGTTCCGGAATTCTGAGTGTGGGGAGGTTCCGTCTTATTTCTGCAGCACCCGGGTTCACCTAGGAGCCCTTCGAGTGTCTTCCCCCAGTCCCTCCCTGTGCGGGCTGCTGTGGAAAGGCGGGGGTTGGGCTGGAAAAGCAGGTAGCATCTAGTGCATCCCCATGGACAGGGGAGGTAATTAGCGGACTTCCCCCTGCAAGGGAACACCTGTGACACCAGGAAGCTACGTGGAGGGCGGCCCTAAACCTCACCCACACAGTCACCCGTGTTCCGGAATTCTGAGTGTGGGGAGGTTCCGTCTTCTGTCTGCAGCACCCGGGATCACCTAAGAGCTCTTCGATTGTCTTCCCCCAGACCGTCCCAGTGCGGGCTGCCGAGGAAAGGAGGGGGTTGGGCTGGAAACGCAGGTAGCATCTAGTGCCTCCCCATGGACAGGGGAGGTTATTAGCGGACTTCTCCCTGCCAGGGAACACCTGTGACACCAGGCAGCTGCGTGGAGGGCGGCCCCGAACCTCCCCCACACTGTCAGCCGTGTTCCGTAATTCTGAGTGTGGGGAGGTTCCGTCTTCTGTCTGCAGCACCCGGGATCTCCTAGGAGCCCTTCGAGTGTCTTCCCCGAGTCCCTCGCACTGCGGGCTGCCGGGGAAAGGCGGGGGGTGGGCTGGAAAAGCAGGTAGCATCTAGTGCCTCCCCATGGACAGGGGAGGTAATTAGCGAACTTCCCCCTGCCAGGGAACACCTGTGACACCAGGAAGCTGCGTGGAGGGCGGCCCTAAACCTCACTCACACAGTCACCAGTGTTCCGGAATTCTGAGTGTGGGGAGGTTCCGTCATATGTCTGCAGCACCCGGGTTCTCCTAGGAGCCCTTCGAGTGTCTTCCCCCAGTCCGTCCCTGTGCGGGCGGCCGGGGAAAGGCAGGGGTTGGGCTGGAAAAGCAGGTAGCATCTTGTGCCTCCCCATGGACAAGGGAGGTAATTAGCGGACTTCCCCCTGCCAGGGAACACCTGTGACATCAGGCAGCTGCGTGGAGGGCGGCCCCAAACCTCCCCCACACAGTCAGCCGTGTTCCGGAATTCTGAGTGTGGGGAGGTTCCGTCTTCTGTCTGCAGCACCAGGGATCTCCTAGGAGCCCTTCGAGAGTCTTCCCCGAGTCCCTCCCAGTGCGGGCAGCCAGGGAAAGGCGGGGGTTGGGCTGGAAACGCAGGTAGCATCTAGTGCCTCCCCATGGACAGGGGAGGTATTTAGCGGACTTCCACCTGCCAGGGAACACCTGTGACACAAGGCAGCTTCGTGGAGGGCGGCCCCGAACCTCCCCCACACAGTCATCCGTGTTCCGGAATTCTGAGTGTGGGGAGGTTCCGTCTTATGTCTGCAGCACCCGGGTTCACCTAGGAGCCCTTCGAGTGTCTTCCCCCAGTCCCTCCCTGTGCTGGCTGCTGTGGAAAGGCGGGGGTTGGGCTGGAAAAGCAGGTAGCATCTAGTGCCTCCCCATGGACAAGGGAGGTAAATAGCGGACTTCCCCCTGCCAGGGAACACCTGTGACACCAGGCAGCTGCGTGGAGGGCGGCCCCGAACCTCCCCCACACAGTCAGCCGTGTTCCGGGATTCTGAGGGTCTGGAGGTTCCGTCTTCTGTCTGCAGCACCCGGGATCTCCTAGGAGACTTTCGAGAGTCTTCCCCGAGTCCCTCCCAGTGCGGGCAGCCAGGGAAAGGCGGGGGTTGGGCTGGAAACGCAGGTAGCATCTAGTGCATCCCCATGGACAGGGGAGGTAATTAGCGGACTTCCCCCTGCAAGGGAACACCTGTGACGCCAGGCAGCTGCGTGGAGGGCGGCCCCGAACCTCCCCCACACAGTCAGCCGTGTTCCGGAATTCTGAGTGTGGGGAGGTTCCGTCTTATGTCTGCAGCACCCGGGTTCACCTAGGAGCCCTTCGAGTGTCTTCCCAGAGTCCCACCCAGTGCGGGTTGCCGGGGAATGGCGGGGGTTGGGCTGGAAAAGCAGGTAGCATCTAGTGCCTCCCCATGGACAAGGGAGGTAATTAGCGGAATTCCCCCTGCCAGGGAACACCTGTGACACCAGGAATCTGTGTGGAGGGCGGCCCTAAACCTCACCCACACAGTCACCCGTGTTCCGGAATTCTGAGTGTGGGGAGGTTCCGTCTTTTGTCTGCAGCACCGGGATCTTCTAGGAGCCCTTCGAGAGTCTTCCCCGAGTCCCTCCCAGTGCGGGCACCCAAGGAAAGGCGGGGGTTGTGCTGGAAAAGCAGGTAGCATCTTGTGCCTACCCATGGACAAGGGAGGAAATTAGCGGACTTCCCTCTGCCAGGGAACACCTGTGACACCAGGCAGCTGCGTGGAGGGCAGCCACGAACCTCCCCCACACAGTCAGCCGTGTTCCGGAATTCTGAGTGTGGGGAGGTTCCGTCTTCTGTCTGCAGCAACCGGGATCTCCTAGGAGCCCTTCGAGAGTCTTCCCCGAGTCCCTCCCAGTGCGGGCTGCCGGGGAAAAGCGGCGGTTGGGCTGGAAACGCAGGTAGCATCTAGTGCCTCCCCATGGACAGGGGAAGTAATTAGCGGATTTCCGCCTGCCAAGGAACACCTGTGACACCATGCAGCTGCGTGGAGGGCGGCCCCGAACCTCGCCCACACAGTCAGCCGTGTTCCGGAATTCTGAGTGTGGGGAGGTTCCGTCTTCTGTCTGCAGCACCCGGGATCTCCTAGGAGCCCTTCGAGAGTCTTCCCCGAGTCCCTCCCAGTGCGGGCTGCCAGGGAAAGGCGGGGGTTGGGCTGGAAACGCAGGTAGCATCTAGTGCCTCCCCATGGACAGGGGAGGAAATTAGCGGACTTCCCCTTGCGAGGGAACACCTGAGACACGAGGAAGCTGCGTGGAGGGCGGCCCTAAACCTCACCCAAACAGTCACACTTGTTCCGGAATTCTGAGTGTGGGGAGGTTCCGTCTTCTGTCTGCAGCACCCGGGATCTCCTAGGAGCACTTCTAGAGTCTTCCCCGAGTCCCTCTCACTGCGGGCTGCCGGGGAAAGGCGGGAGTTGGGCTGGAAACGCAGGTAGCATCTAGTGCCTCCCCCTGGACAGGGGAGGTAATTAGTGGACTTCCCCCTGCCAGGGAACACCTGTGACACCAGGCAGCTGCGTGGAGTGCGGCCCCGAACCTCTCCAACACAGTTATCCGTGTTCCGGGATTCTGAGTGTGGGGAGGATCCGTCTTTTGTCTGCAGCACCCGGGATATCCTAGGAGCCCTTCGAGTGTCTTCCCCAAGTCCCTCCCTCTGCGGGCTGCTGGGGAAAGGTGGGGGTTGGGCTGGAAAAGCATGTAGCATCTAGTGCCTCCCCATGGACAAGGGAGGTAATTAGCGGACTTCCCCCTGCCAGGGAACACCTGTGACACCAGGCAGCTGCGTGGAGGGCGTCCCCGAACCTCCCCCACACAGTCAGCCATGTTCCGGAATTCTGAGTGTGGGGAGGTTCCGTCTTAAGTCTGTAGAACCCGGGTTCTCCTAGGAGCCCTTCGAGTGTCTTCCCCCATTCCCTCCCAGTGTGGGCTGCCGGGGATAGTCGGCGGTTGGTTTGGAAAATCAGGTAGCATCTAGTGCCTCCCCAAGGAAAAGGGAGGTAATTAGCGGACTTCCCCCTGCCAGGGATCACCTGTGACAACAGGCAGCTGCGTGGATGGCGGCCCCGAACCTCCCCCACACAGTCAGCCGTGTTCCGGGATTCTGAGTGTGGGGAGGTTCCGTCTTTTGACTGCAGCACCCGGGATCTCCTAGGAGCCCTTCGAGAGTCTTCCCCGAGTCCCTCCCATTGCGGGCAGCCAGGGAAAGGCGGGGGTTGGGCTGGAAACGCAGGTAGAATATAGTGCATCCCCATGGACAGGGGAGGTAATTAGCGGAATTCCCCCTGCCAGGGAATACCTGTGACACCAGGCAGCTGCGTGGAGGGCGGCCCCGAACCTCCCCCAAACAGTCATCCGTGTTCCGGAATTCTGACTGTGGGGAGGTTCCGTCTTATGTCTGCAGCATCCGGGTTCTCCTAGGAGCCCTTCGAGTGTCTTCCCCCAGTCCCTCCCTGTGTGGGCTGCCGGGGAAAGGCGGAGGATGTGATGGAAAAGCAGGTAGCATCTTGTGCCTCCCCATGGACAAAGGAGGTAATTAGCGGACTTCCCCCTGCCAGGGAACACATGTGACACCAGGCAGCAGCGTGGAGGGCGGCCCCGAACCACCCCCACACAGTCAGCCGTGTTCCAGGATTCTGAGTGTGGGGAGGTTCCGTCTTCTGTCTGCAGCACCCGGGATCTCCTAGGAGCCCTTCGAGTGTCTTCCCAGAGTCCCACCCAGTGCGGGTTGCCGGGGAAAGGCGGGGGTTGGGCTGGAAAAGCAGGTAGCATCTAGTGCCTCCCCATGGACAAGGGAGGTAATTAGCGGAATTCCCCCTGCCAGGGAACACCTGTGGCACCAGGAAGCTGCGTGGAGGGCGGCCCTAAACCTCAACCACACAGTCACCCGTGTTCCGGAATTCTGAGTGTGGGGACGTTCCGTCTTCTGTCTGCAGCACCCGGGATCACCTAAGAGCCCTTCGAGTGTCTTCCCCCAGACCGTCACACTGCGGGCTGCCGAGGAAAGGAGGGGTTTGGGCTGGAAACACAGGTAGCATCTAGTGCTTCCCCATGGACAGGGGAGGTTATTAGCGGACTTCTCCCTGCCAGGGAACACCTGTGACACCAGGCAGCTGCGTGGAGGGCGGCCCCGAACCTCCCCAACACTGTCAGCCGTGTTCAGGAATTCTGAGTGTGGGGAGGTTCCGTCTTCTGTCTGCAGCACCCGGGATCTCCTAGGAGCCCTTCGAGTGTCTTCCCCAAATCCCTCCCACTGCGGGCTGCAGGGGAAAGGCGGGGGTTGGGCTGGAAACTCAGGTAGCATCTAGTGCCTCCCCATGGACATGGGAGGTAATTAGCGGTCTTCCCCCTACCAGGGAACACCTGTGACACCAGGAATCTGTGTGGAGGGCGGCCCTAAAACTCACCCACACAGTCACCCGTGTTCCGGAATTCTGAGTGTGGGGAGGTTCCGTCTTTTGTCTGCAGCACCGGGATCTTCTAGGAGCCCTTCGAGAGTCTTCCCCGAGTCCCTCCCAGTGCGGGCACCCAAGGAAAGGCGGGGGTTGTGCTGGAAAAGCAGGTAGCATCTTGTGCCTACCCATGGACAAGGGAGGAAATTAGCGGACTTCCCTCTGCCAGGGAACACCTGTGACACCAGGCAGCTGCGTGGAGGGCAGCCACGAACCTCCCCCACACAGTCAGCCGTGTTCCGGAATTCTGAGTGTGGGGAGGTTCCGTCTTCTGTCTGCAGCACCCGGGATCTCCTAGGAGCCCTTCGAGAGTCTTCCCCGAGTCCCTCCCAGTGCGGGCTGCCGGGGAAAAGCGGCGGTTGGGCTGGAAACGCAGGTAGCATCTAGTTCCTCCCCCTGGACAGGGGAAGTAATTAGCGGATTTCCGCCTGCCAGGGAACACCTGTGACACCATGCAGCTGCGTGGAGGGCGGCCCCGAACCTCGCCCACACAGTCAGCCGTGTTCCGGAATTCTGAGTGTGGGGAGGTTCCGTCTTCTGTCTGCAGCACCCGGGATCTCCTAGGAGCCCTTCGAGAGTCTTCCCCGAGTCCCTCTCACTGCGGGCTGCCGGGGAAAGGCGGGAGTTGGGCTGGAAACGCAGGTAGCATCTAGTGCCTCCCCCTGGACAGGGGAGGTAATTAGTGGACTTCCCCCTGCCAGGGAACACATGTGACACCAGGCAGCAGCGTGGAGGGCGGCCCCGAACCACCCCCACACAGTCAGCCGTGTTCCGGGATTCTGAGTGTGGGGAGGTTCCGTCTTGTGTCTGCAGCACCCGGGTTCACCTAGGAGCCCTTCGAGTGTCTTCCCAGATTCCCTCCCACTGCGGGCTGCCGGGGAAAGGCGGGGGTTGGGCTGGAAACGCAGGTAGAATATAGTGCATCCCCATGGACAGGGGAGGTAATTAGCGGACTTCCCCCTGCCAGGGAACACCTGTGACACCAGGCAGCTGCGTGGAGGGCGGCCCCGAACCTCCCCCACACAGTCATCCGTGTTCCGGAATTCTGAGTGTGGGGAGGTTCCGTCTTATGTCTGCAGCACCCGGGTTCTCCTAGGAGCCCTTCGAGTGTCTTCCCCCAGTCCCTCCCTGTGCGGGCTGCCGGGGAAAGGCGGAGGTTGTGATGGAAAAGCAGGTAGCATCGTGTGCCTCCCCATGGACAAGGGAGGTAATTAGCGGACTTCCCCCTGCCAGGGAACACCTGTGACACCAGGCAGCTGCGTGGAGTGCGGCCCCGAACCTCTCCAACACAGTTATCCGTGTTCCGGGATTCTGAGTGTGGGGAGGATCCGTCTTTTGTCTGCAGCACCCGGGATCTCCTAGGAGCCCTTCGAGTGTCTTCCCCAAGTCCCTCCCTCTGCGGGCTGCTGGGGAAAGGTGGGGGTTGGGCTGGAAAAGCATGTAGCATCTAGTGCCTCCCCATGGACAAGGGAGGTAATTAGCGGACTTCCCCCTGCCAGGGAACACCTGTGACACCAGGCAGCTGCGTGGAGGGCGGCCCCGAACCTCCCCCACACAGTCAGCCATGTTCCGGAATTCTGAGTGTGGGGAGGTTCCGTCTTAAGTCTGTAGAACCCGGGTTCTCCTAGGAGCCCTTCGAGTGTCTTCCCCCATTCCCTCCCAGTGTGGGCTGCCGGGGATAGTCTGCGGTTGGTTTGGAAAATCAGGTAGCATCTAGTGCCTCCCCAAGGAAAAGGGAGGTAATTAGCGGACTTCCCCCTGCCAGGGATCACCTGTGACAACAGGCAGCTGCGTGGATGGCGGCCCCCAACCTCCCCCACACAGTCAGCCGTGTTCCGGGATTCTGAGTGTGGGGAGGTTCCGTCTTTTGACTGCAGCACCCGGGATCTCCTAGGAGCCCTTCGAGAGTCTTCCCCGAGTCCCTCCCATTGCGGGCAGCCAGGGAAAGGCGGGGGTTGGGCTGGAAACGCAGGTAGAATATAGTGCATCCCCATGGACAGGGGAGGTAATTAGCGGAATTCCCCCTGCCAGGGAATACCTGTGACACCAGGCAGCTGCGTGGAGGGCGGCCCCGAACCTCCCCCAAACAGTCATCCGTGTTCCGGAATTCTGACTGTGGGGAGGTTCCGTCTTATGTCTGCAGCATCCGGGTTCTCCTAGGAGCCCTTCGAGTGTCTTCCCCCAGTCCCTCCCTGTGTGGGCTGCCGGGGAAAGGCGGAGGATGTGCTGGAAAAGCAGGTAGCATCTTGTGCCTCCCCATGGACAAAGGAGGTAATTAGCGGACTTCCCCCTGCCAGGGAACACATGTGACACCAGGCAGCATCGTGGAGGGCGGCCCCGAACCACCCCCACACAGTCAGCCGTGTTCCGGGATTCTGAGTGTGGGGAGGTTCCGTCTTCTGTCTGCAGCACCCGGGATCTCCTAGGAGCCCTTCGAGTATCTTCCCCGAATCGCTCCCACTGCGGGCTGCCGGGAAAAGGCGGGGGTTGGGCTGGAAACTCAGGTAGCATCTAGTGCCTCCCCATGGACAGGGGAGGTAATTAGCGGTCTTCCCCCTACCAGGGAACACCTGTGGCACCAGGAAGCTTTGTGGAGGGCGGCCCTAAACCTCACCCACACAGCCACACGTGTTCCGGAATTCTGAGTGCGGGGAGGTTCCGTCTTCTGTCTGCAGCACCCGGGATCTCCTAGGAGCCCTTCGAGTGTCTTCCCAGAATCCCTCCCTGTGCGGGCTGCCGGGGAAAGAAGGGGGTTGGGCTGGAAACGCAGGTAGCATCTAGTGCCTCCCCATGGACAGGGGAGGTAAGTAGCGGACTTCCCCTTGCGAGGGAACACCTGTGACACCAGGAAGCTGCGTGGAGGGCGGCCCCGAACCTCCCCCACACAGTCAGCCGTGTTCCGGAATTCTGAGTGTGGGGAGGTTCCGTCTTCTGTCTGCAGCACCCGGGATATCCTAGGAGCCCTTCGAGAGTCTTGCCCGAGTCCCTCCCAGTACGGGCTGCCGGGAAAATGCGGGGGTTGGGCTGGAAACGCAGGTAGCATCTAGTGCCTCCCCATGGACAGGGGAGGTAAGTAGCGGACTTCCCCTTGCGAGGGAACACCTGTGACACCAGGAAGCTGCGTGGAGGGCGGCCCCGAACCTCCCCCACACAGTCAGCCGTGTTCCGGAATTCTGAGTGTGGGGAGGTTCCGTCTTCTGTCTGCAGCATCCGGGATCTCCTAGGAGCCCTTCGAGAGTCTTCCCCGAGTCCCTCCCAGTGCGGGCTGCCGGGGAAAGGCGGGGGTTGGGCTGGAAACGCAGGTAGCATCTACGCCTCCCCATGGACAGGGGAGGTAATTAGCGGACTTCCCTTGCGAGGGAACACCTGTGACACCAGGAAGCTGCGTGGAGGGCGACCCTAAACCTCACCCAAACAGTCACCCTTGTTCCGGAATTCTGACTGTGGGGAGGTTCCGTCTTCTGTCTGCAGCACCCGGGATCTCCTAGGAGCCCTTCTAGAGTCTTCCCCGAGTCCCTCTCACTGCGGGCTGCCGGGGAAAGGCGGGAGTTGGTCTGGAAACGCAGGTAGCATCTAGTGCCTCCCCCTGGACAGGGGAGGTAATTAGCGGACTTCCCCTTGCGAGGGAACACCTGTGACACCGGAAAGCTGCGTGGAGGGCGGCCCCGAACCTCCCCCACACAGTCAGCCGTGTTCCGGAATTCTTAGTGTGGGGAGGTTCCGTCTTCTGTCTGCAGCACCCGAGATCTCCTAGGAGCCCTTCGAGAGTCTTCCCCGAGTCCCTCCCAGTGCGGGCTGCCGTGGAAAGGCGGGGGTTGGGCTGGAAACGCAGGTAGCATCTACGCCTCCCCATGGACAGGGGAGGTAATTAGCGGACTTCCCCTTGCGAGGGAACACCTGTGACACCAGGAAGCTGCGTGGAGGGCGGCCCTAAACCTCACCCAAACAGTCACCCTTGTTCCGGAATTCTGAGTGTGGGGAGGTTCCGTCTTCTGTCTGCAGCACCCGGGATCTCCTAGGAGCCCTTCTAGAGTCTTCCCCGAGTCCCTCTCACTGCGGGCTGCCGGGGAAAGGCGGGGGTTGGGCTGGAAACGCAGGTAGCATCTAGTGCTTCCCCCTGGACAGGGGAGGTAATTAGCGGACTTCCCCTTGCGAGGGAACACCTGAGACACCAGGAAGCTGCGTGGAGGGCGGCCCGAAACCTCCCCCACACAGTCACCCGTGTTCCGGAATTCTGAGTGTGGGGAGGTTCCGTCTTCTGTCTGCAGCACCCGGGATCTCCTAGGAGCCCTTCGAGAGTCTTCCCCGAGTCCCTCTCATTGCGGGCAGCCGGGTAATAGCGGGGGTTGGGCTGGAAACGCAGGTAGCATCTAGTGCCTCCCCATGGACAGGGGAGGTAATTAGCGGTCTTCCCCCTACCAGGGAACACCTGTGACACCAGGAAGCTGCGTAGAGGGCGTCCCTAAAACTCACCCACACAGTCACCAGTGTTCCGGAATTCTGAGTGTGGAGGGGTTCCGTCATATGTCTGCAGCACCCGGGTTCTCCTAGGAGCCCTTCGAGTGTCTTCCCCCACTCCGTCCCAGTGCGGGCTGCCGAGGAAAGGAGGGGGTTGGGCTGGAAACGCAGGTAGCATCTAGTGCCTCCCCATGGACAGGGGAGGTAATTAGCGGACTTCTCCCTGCCAGGGAACACCTGTGACACCAGTCACCTGCGTGGAGTGCGGCCCCGAACCTCCCCCACACAGTCAGCCGTGTTCCGGTATTCTGAGTGTGGGGAGGTTCCGTCTTATGTCTGCAGCACCCGGGTTCTCTAAGGAGCCCTTCGAGTGTCTTCCCCCAGTCCCCCCATGTGCGGG
Source organism: Camelus bactrianus (assembly GCF_048773025.1). Lineage (NCBI taxonomy): Eukaryota > Metazoa > Chordata > Mammalia > Artiodactyla > Camelidae > Camelus > Camelus bactrianus. The sequence goes on along the minus strand of NW_027413971.1, from coordinate 248,396 downwards.
CTGCCGGGGAAAGGCGGGGGTTGGGCTGGAAAAGCAGGTAGCATCTAGTGCCTCCCCATGGGCAAGGGAGGTAATTAGCGGAATTCCCCCTGCCAGGGAACACCTGTGACACCAGGCAGCTGCGTGGAGGGCGGCCCCGAACCTCCCCCACACAGTCAGCCTTGTTCCGGAATTCTGAGTGTGGGGAGGTTCCGTCTTCTGTCTGCAGCACCCGGGATCTCCTAGGAGCCCTTCGAGTGTCTTCCCCGAATCGCTCCCACTGTGGGCTGCCGGGAAAAGGTGGGGGTTGGGCTGGAATCTCAGGTAGCATCTAGTGCCTCCGCATGGACAAGGGAGGTAATTACCGGCCTTCCCCCTGCCAGGGAACACCTGTGACACCAGGCAGCTGAGTGGAGGGCGGCCCCGAACCTCTCCCACACATTCATCCGTGTTCCGGAATTCTGATTGTGGGGAGGTTCCGTCTTCTGTCTGCAGCAACCGGGTTCTCCTAGGAGCCTTTTGAGTGTCTTCCCCCAGTCCCTCACTGTGCGGGCTGCCGGGGAAAGGCGGGGGTTGGCCTGGAAAAGCAGGTAGCATCTAGTGCCTCCCCATGGACAAGGGAGGTAATTAGCGGAATTCCCCCTGACAGGGAACAACTGAGACACCAGGAAGCTGCGTGGAGTGCGGCCCTAAACCTCACCCACACAGTCACCCGTGTTCCGGAATTCTGAGTGTGGGGAGGTTCCGTCTTCTGTCTGCAGCACCCGGGATCTCTTAGGAGCCCTTCGAGTGTCTTCCCCGAATCGCTCCCACTGCGGGCTGCCGGGAAAAGGCGGGGGTTGGGCTGGAAACTCAGGTAGCATCTAGTGCCTCCCCATGGACAGGGGAGGTAATTAGCGGTCTTCCCCCTACCAGGGAACACCTGTGACACCAGAAAGCTGTGTGGAGGGCGGCCCTAAACCTCACCCACACAGTCACACGTGTTCCGGAATTCTGAGTGCGGGGAGGTTCCGTCTTCTGTCTGCAGCACCCGGGATCTCCTAGGAGCCCTTCGAGTGTCTTCCCCGAGTCCCTCCCAGTGCGGGCTCCCGGGGAAAGGCGGGGTTTGGGCTGGAATCGCAGGTAGCATCTATTGCCTCCCCATTGACAGGGGAGGTAATTAGCGGAATTCCCCCTGCCAGGGAACACCTGTGACACCAGGCAGCTGAGTGGAGGGCGGCCCCGAACCTCTCCCACACAGTCATCCGTGTTCCGGAATTCTGATTGTGGGGAGGTTCCGTCTTCTGTCTGCAGCAACCGGGTTCTCCTAGGAGCCTTTTGAGTGTCTTCCCCCAGTCCCTCACTGTGCGGGCTGCCGGGGAAAGGCGGGGGTTGGCCTGGAAAAGCAGGTAGCATCTAGTGCCTCCCCATGGACAAGGGAGGTAATTAGCGGAATTCCCCCTGACAGGGAACAACTGAGACACCAGGAAGCTGCGTGGAGTGCGGCCCTAAACCTCACCCACACAGTCACCCGTGTTCCGGAATTCTGAGTGTGGGGAGGTTCCGTCTTATGTCTGCAGCACCCGGGTTCTCCTAGGAGCCCTTCGAGTGTCTTCCCCAAGTCCCTCCCTGTGCGGGCTGCTGGGGAAAGGCGGGGGTTGGGCTGGAAAAGCAGGTAGCATCTAGTGCCTCCCCATGGACAAGGGAGGTAATTAGTGGACTTCCCCCAGCCAGGGAACATATGTGACACCAGCTGGCTGCGTGGAGGTCGGCCCCGAACCACCCCCACACAGTCTGCCGTGTTCCGGGATTCTGAGTGTGGGGAGGTTCCGTCTTCTGTCTGCAGCACCCGGGTTCACCTAGGAGCCCTTCGAGTGTCTTCCCAGATTCCCTCCCTGTGCGGGCTGCCGGGGAAAGTGGGAGGTGTGCTGGAAACGCAGGTAGCATCTAGTGCCTCCCCATGGACAGGGGAGGTAATTAGCGGACTTCCCCCTGCCAGGGAACACCTGTGACACCAGGCAGCTGCGTGGAGGGCGGCCCCGAACCTCTCCAACACAGTCAGCCGTGTCCCGGGATTATGAGTGTGGGGAGGTTCCGTCTTTTGTCTGCAGCACCCGGGATCTCCTAGGAGCCCTTCGAGTGTCTTCCCCAAGTCCCCCCATGTGCGGGCTGCCGGGGAAAGGCGGGGGTTGGGCTGGAAAAGCAGGTAGCATCTAGTGCCTCCCCATGGACAAGGGAGGTAATTAGCGGAATTCCCCCTGCCAGGGAAAACCTGTGACACCAGGCAGCTGCGTGGAGGGCGGCCCCGAACCTCCCCCACACAGTCAGCCTTGTTCCGGAATTCTGAGTGTGGGGAGGTTCCGTCTTCTGTCTGCAGCACCCGGGATCTCCTAGGAGCCCTTCGAGTGTCTTCCCCGAATCGCTCCCACTGCGGGCTGCCGGGAAAAGGCGGGGGTTGGGCTGGAAACTCAGGTAGCATCTAGTGCCTCCCCATGGACAGGGGAGGTAATTAGCGGTCTTCCCCCTACCAGGGAACACCTGTGACACCAGGAAGCTCTGTGGAGGGCGGCCCTAAACCTCACCCACACAGTCACACGTGTTCCGGAATTCTGAGTGCGGGGAGGTTCCGTCTTCTGTCTGCAGCACCCGGGATCTCCTAGGAGCCCTTCGAGTGTCTTCCCAGAGTCCCTCCCTGTGCGGGCTGCCGGGGAAAGAAGGGGGTTGTGCTGGAAACGCAGGTAGCATCTAGTGCCTCCCCATGGACAGGGGTGGTAATTAGCGGACTTCCACCTGCCAGGGAACACCTGTGACACAAGGCAGCTGCGTGGAGGGCGGCCCCGAACCTCTCCCACACAGTCATCCGTGTTCCGGAATTCTGAGTGTGGGGAGGTTCCGTCTTATGTCTGCAGCACCCGGGTTCACCTAGGAGCCCTTCGAGTGTCTTCCCCCAGACCGTCCCAGTGCGGGCTGCTGAGGAAAGGAGGGGGTTGGGCTGGAAACGCAGGTAGCATCTAGTGCCTCCCCATGGACGGGGGAGGTTATTAGCGGACTTCTCCCTGCCAGGGAACACCTGTGACACCAGGCAGCTGCGTGGAGGGCAGCCACGTACCTCCCCCACACAGTCAGCCGTGTTCCGGAATTCTGAGTGTGGGGATGTTCCGTCTTCTGTCTGCAGCACCCGGGATCTCCTAGGAGCCCTTCGAGAGTCTTCCCCGAGTCCCTCACACTGCGGGCTGCCGGGGAAATGCGGGGGTTGTGCTGGAAACGCAGGTAGCATCTACGCCTCCCCATGGACAGGGGAGGCAATTAGCGGACTTCCCCTTGCGAGGGAACACCTGTGACACCAGGAAGTTGCGTGGAGTGCGTCCCCGAACCTCACACACACAGTCACCCTTGTTCCGGAATTCTGAGTGTGGGGAGGTTCCGTCTTATGTCTGCAGCACCCGAGATCTCCTAGGAGCCCTTCGAGAGTCTTCCCCGAGTCCCTCACACTGCGGGCTGCCGGGGAAATGCGAGGGTTGGGCTGGAAACGCAGGTAGCATCTAGTGCCTCCCCATGGACAGGGGAGGTAATTAGCGGACTTCCCCTTGCGAGGGAACACCTGTGACACCAGGAAGCTGCGTGGAGGGCGGCCCCGAACCTCCCCCACACAGTCAGCCGTGTTCCGGAATTCTTAGTGTGGGGAGGATCCGTCTTCTGTCTGCAGCACCCGGGATCTCCTAGCAGCCCTTCGAGTGTCTCCCCCGAGTCCCTCCCTGTGCGGGCTACCGGGGAAAGGCGGGGGTTGGTCTGGAAACCCAGGTAGCATCTAGTGCCTCCCCATGGACAGGGGAGGTAATTAGCGGACTTCCCCTTGCGAGGGAACACCTGAGACACCAGGAAGCTGCGTGGAGGGCGGCCCTAAACCTCCCCCACACAGTCACCCGTGTTCCGGAATTCTGAGTGTGGGGAGGTTCCGTCTTCTGTCTGCAGCACCCGGGATCTCCTAGGAGCCCTTCGAGGGTCTTCCCCGAGTCCCTCGCACTGCGGGCTGCCGGGGAAAGGCGGGGGTTGGGCTGGAAACGCAGGTAGCATCTAGTGCCTCCCCATGGACAGGGGAGGTAATTAGCGGACTTCCCCCTGCCAGGGAACACGTGTGACACCAGGAAGCTGCGTGGAGGGCGGCCCCGAACCTCCCCCACACAGTCAGCCGTGTTCCGGAATTCTGAGTGTGGGGAGGTTCCGTCTTCTGTCTGCAGCACCCGGGATCTCCTAGGAGCCCTTCGAGAGTCTTCCCCGAGTCCCTCACACTGCGGGCTGCCGGGGAAAAGCGGCGGTTGGGCTGGAAACGCAGGTAGCATCTAGTGCCTCCCCCTGGACAGGGGAGATAATTAGCGGATTTCCGCCTGCCAGGGAACACCTGTGACACCAGGCAGCTGCGTGGAGGGCGGCCCCGAACCTCGCCCACACAGTCAGCCGTGTTCCGGAATTCTGAGTGTGGGGAGGTTCCGTCTTCTGTCTGCAGCACCCGGGATCTCCTAGGAGCCCTTTGAGAGTCTTGCCCGAGTCCCTCCCAGTTCGGGCTGCCGGGGAAATGCGGGGGTTGGGCTGGAAACGCAGGAAGCATCTAGTGCCTCCCCATGGACAGGGGAGGTAAGTAGCGGACTTCCCCTTGCGAGGGATCACCTGTGACACCAGGAAGCTGCGTGGTGGGCGGCCCTAAACCTCACCCAAAGAGTCACACTTGTTCCGGAATTCTGAGTGTGGGGAGGTTCCGTCTTCTGTCTGCAGCACCCGGGATCTCCTAGGAGCCCTTCGAGAGTCTTCCCCGAGTCCCTCTCATTGCGGGCAGCCGGGGAATATCGGGGGTTGGGCTGGAAACGCAGGTAGCATCTAGTGCCTCCCCATGGACAGGGGAGGTAATTAGCGGATTTCCCCTTGCGAGGGAACACCTGTGACACCAGGCAGCTGCGTGGAGGGCGGCCCCGAACCTCCCCCACACAGTCAGCCGTGTTCCGGAATTCTGAGTGTGGGGAGGTTCCGTCTTCTGTCTGCAGCACCCGAGATCTCCTAGGAGCCCTTCGAGAGTCTTCCCCGAGTCCCTCCCAGTACGGGCTGCCGGGGAAATGCGGGGGTTGGGCTGGAAACGCAGGTAGCATCTAGTGCCTTCCCCTGGACAAGGGAGGTAATTAGCGGACTTCCCCTTGCGAGGGAACACCTGTGACACCAGGAAGCTGCGTGGAGGGCGGCCCCGAACCTCCCCCACACAGTCAGCCGTGTTCCGGAATTCTGAGTGTGGGGAGGTTCCGTCTTCTGTCTGCAGCACCCGAGATCTCCTAGGAGCCCTTCGAGAGTCTTCCCCGAGTCCCTCCCAGTACGGGCTGCCTTGGAAATGCGGGGGTTGGGCTGGAAACGCAGGTAGCATCTAGTGCCTCCCCATGGACGGGGGAGGTAAGTAGCGGACTTCCCCTTGCGAGGGAACACCTGTGACACCAGGAAGCTGCGTGGAGGGCGGCCCTAAACCTCACCCAAACAGTCACCCTTGTTCCGGAATTCTGAGTGTGGGGATGTTCCGTCTTCTGTCTGCAGCACCCGGGATCTCCTAGGAGCCCTTCGAGAGTCTTCCCCGAGTACCACCCAGTACGGGCTGCCGGGGAAATGCGGGGGTTGGGCTGGAAACGCAGGTAGCATCTAGTGCCTCCCCCTGGACAGGGGAGGTAATTAGCGGACTTCCCCTTGCGAGGGAACACCTGTGACACCAGGAAGCTGCGTGGAGGGCGGCCCCGAACCTCCCCCACACAGTCAGCCGTGTTCCGGAATTCTGAGTGTGGGGAGGTTCCGTCTTCTGTCTGCAGCATCCGAGATCTCCTAGGAGCCCTTCGAGAGTCTTCCCCGAGTCCCTCCCAGTACGGGCTGCCGGGGAAATGCGGGGGTTGGGCTGGAAACGCAGGTAGCATCTAGTGCCTCCAAATGGACAGGGGAAGTAAGTAGCGGACTTCCCCTTGCGAGGGAACACCTGTGACACCAGGAAGCTGCGTGGAGGGCGGCCCTGAACCTCACCCAAACAGTCACCCTTGTTCCGGAATTCTGAGTGTGGGTAGGTTCCGTCTTCTGTCTGCATCACCCGGGATCTCCTAGGAGCCCTTCTAGATTCTTCCCCGAGTCCCTCCCAGTGCGGGCTGCCGGGGAAAGGCGGGGGTTGGGCTGGAAACGCAGGTAGCATCTACGTCTTCCCATGGACAGGGGAGGAAATTAGCGGACTTCCCCTTGTGAGGGAACACCTGTGACACCAGGAAGCTGCGTGGAGTGCGGCCCTGAACCTCACCCAAACAGTCACCCTTGTTCCGGAATTCTGAGTGTGGGTAGGTTCCGTCTTCTGTCTGCAGCACCCGGGATCTCCTAGGAGCCCTTCGAGAGTCTTCCCCGAGTCCTTCACACTGCGGGCTGCCGGGGAAAAGCGGCGGTTGGGCTGGAAACGCAGGTAGCATCTAGTGCCTCCCCCTGGACAGGGGAGATAATTAGCGGATCCGCCTGCCAGGGAACACCTGTGACACCAGGCAGCTGCGTGGAGGGCGGCCCCGAACCTCGCCCACACAGTCAGCCGTGTTCCGGAATTCTGAGTGTGGGGAGGTTCCGTCTTCTGTCTGCAGCACCCGGGATCTCCTAGGAGCCCTTTGAGAGTCTTGCCCGAGTCCCTCCCAGTACGGGCTGCCGGGGAAATGCGGGGGTTGGGCTGGAAACGCAGGTAGCATCTAGTGCCTCCCCATGGACAGGGGAGGTAAGTAGCGGACTTCCCCTTGCGAGGGATCACCTGTGACACCAGGAAGCTGCGTGGTGGGCGGCCCTAAACCTCACCCAAACAGTCACCCTTGTTCCGGAATTCTGAGTGTGGGGAGGTTCCGTCTTCTGTCTGCAGCACCCGGGATCTCCTAGGAGCCCTTCGAGAGTCTTCCCCGAGTCCCTCTCATTGCGGGCAGCCGGGGAATATCGGGGGTTGGGCTGGAAACGCAGGTAGCATCTAGTGCCTCCCCATGGACAGGGGAGGTAATTAGCGGATTTCCCCTTGCGAGGGAACACCTGTGACACCAGGCAGCTGCGTGGAGGGCGGCCCCGAACCTCCCCCACACAGTCAGCCGTGTTCCGGAATTCTGAGTGTGGGGAGGTTCCGTCTTCTGTCTGCAGCATCCGAGATCTCCTAGGAGCCCTTCGAGAGTCTTCCCCGAGTCCCTCCCAGTACGGGCTGCCTTGGAAATGCGGGGGTTGGGCTGGAAACGCAGGTAGCATCTAGTGCCTCCCCATGGACGGGGGAGGTAAGTAGCGGACTTCCCCTTGCGAGGGAACACCTGTGACACCAGGAAGCTGCGTGGAGGGCGGCCCTAAACCTCACCCAAACAGTCACCCTTGTTCCGGAATTCTGAGTGTGGGGAGGTTCCGTCTTCTGTCTGCAGCACCCGGGATCTCCTAGGAGCCCTTCGAGAGTCTTCCCCGAGTCCCACCCAGTGCGGGCTGCCGGGGAAAGGCGGGGGTTGGGCTGGAAACGCAGGTAGCTTCTACGCCTCCCCATGGACAGGGGAGGTAATTAGCGGACTTCCCCTTGCGAGGGAACACCTGTGACACCAGGAAGCTGCGTGGATGGCGGCCCCGAACTTCCCCCACACAGTCAGCCGTGTTCCGGAATTCTGAGTGTGGGGAGGTTCCGTCTTCTGTCTGCAGCACCCGAGATCTCCTAGGAGCCCTTCGAGAATCTTCCCAGATTCCCTCCCAGTACGGGCTGCCGGGGAAATGCGGGGGTTGGGCTGGAAACGCAGGTAGCATCTAGTGCCTCCCCATGGACATCGGAGGTAAGTAGCGGACTTCCACTTGCGAGGGAACACCTGTGACAACAGGAAGCTGCGTGGAGGGCGGCCCCGAACCTCCCCCACACAGTCAGCCGTGTTCGGGAATTCTGATGTGGGGAGGTTCCGTCTTCTGTCTGCAGCACCCGAGATCTCCTAGGAGCCCTTCGAGAGTCTTCCCCGAGTCCCTCCCAGTGCGGGCTGCCGGGGAAATGCGGGGGTTGGGCTGGAAACGCAGGTAGCATCTAGTGCCTCCCCATGGACAGGGGAGGCAATTAGCGGACATCCCCTTGCGAGGGAACACCTGTGACACCAGGAAGCTTCGTGGAGGGCGGCCCTGAACCTCACCCATACAGTCACCCTTGTTCCGGAATTCTGAGTGTGGGGAGGTTCCGTCTTCTGTCTGCAGCACCCGAGATCTCCTTGGAGCCCTTTGAGAGTCTTCCCCGAGTCCCTCCCAGTACGGGCTGCCGGGGAAATGCGGGGGTTGGGCTGGAAACGCAGGTAGCATCTAGTGCCTCCCCCTGGACAGGGGAGGTAATTAGCGGACTTCCCCTTGCGAGGGAACACCTGTGACACCAGGAAGCTGCGTGGAGGGCGGCCCTGAACCTCACCCAAACAGTCACACTTGTTCCGGAATTCTGAGTGTGGGTAGGTTCCGTCTTCTGTCTGCAGAACCCGGGATCTCCTAGGAGCCATTCGAGAGTCTTCCCCGAGTCCCTCCCAGTGCGGGCTGCCGGGGAAAGGCGGGGGTTGGGCTGGAAACGCAGGTAGCATCTACGTCTTCCCATGGACAGGGGAGGTAATTAGCGGACTTCCCCTTGCGAGGGAACACCTGTGACACCAGGAAGCTGCGTGGAGGGCGGCCCTGAACCTCACCCACACAGTCAGCCGTGTTCCGGAATTCTGAGTGTGGGGAGGTTCCGTCTTCTGTCTGCAGCACCCGAGATCTCCTAGGAGCCCTTCGAGAGTCTTCCCCGAGTCCCTCCCAGTACGGGCTGCCTTGGAAATGCGGGGGTTGGGCTGGAAACGCAGGTAGCTTCTAGTGCCTCCCCATGGACGGGGGAGGTAAGTAGCGGACTTCCCCTTGCGAGGGAACACCTGTGACACCAGGAAGCTGCGTGGAGGGCGGCCCTATACCTCACCCAAACAGTCACCCTTGTTCCGGAATTCTGAGTGTGGGGAGGTTCCGTCTTCTGTCTGCAGCACCCGGGATCTCCTAGGAGCCCTTCGAGAGTCTTCCCCGAGTCCCACCCAGTGCGGGCTGCCGGGGAAAGGCGGGGATTGGGCTGGAAACGCAGGTAGCTTCTACGCCTCCCCATGGACAGGGGAGGTAATTAGCGGACTTCCCCTTGCGAGGGAACACCTGTGACACCAGGAAGCTGCGTGGATGGCGGCCCCGAACTTCCCCCACACAGTCAGCCGTGTTCCGGAATTCTGAGTGTGGGGAGGTTCCGTTTTCTGTCTGCAGCACCCGAGATCTCCTAGGAGCCCTTCGACAGTCTTCCCAGAGTCCCTCTCAGTACGGGCTGCCGGGGAAATGCGGGGGTTGGGCTGGAAACGCAGGTAGCATCTAGTGCCTCCCCATGGACAGGGGAGGTAAGTAGCGGACTTCCACTTGCGAGGGAACACCTGTGACAACAGGAAGCTGCGTGGAGGGCGGCCCCGAACCTCCCCCACACAGTCAGCCGTGTTCCGGAATTCTGAGTGTGGGGAGGTTCCGTCTTCTGTCTGCAGCACCCGAGATCTCCTAGGAGCCCTTCGAGAGTCTTGCTTGAGTCCCTCCCAGTGCGGGCTGCCGGGGAAATGCGGGGGTTGGGCTGGAAACGCAGGTAGCATCTAGTGCCTCCCCATGGACACGGGAGGTAAGTAGCGGACTTCCCCTTGCGAGGGAACACCTGTGACACCAGGAAGCTGCGTGGAGGGCGGCCCCGAACCTCCCCCACACAGTCAGCCGTGTTCCGGAATTCTGAGTGTGGGGAGGTTCCGTCTTCTGTCTGCAGCACCCGAGATCTCCTAGGAGCCCTTCGAGAGTCTTCCCCGAGTCCCTCCCAGTGCGGGCTGCCGGGGAAATGCGGGGGTTGGGCTGGAAACGCAGGTAGCATCTAGTGCCTCCCCATGGACAGGGGAGGTAAGTAGCGGACTTCCCCTTGCGAGGGAACACCTGTGACTCCAGGAAGCTGCGTGGAGGGCGGCCCCGATCCTCCCCCACACAGTCAGCCGTGTTCCGGAATTCTGAGTGTGGGGAGGTTCCGTCTACTGTCTGCAGCACCCGAGATCTCCTAGGAGCCCTTCGAGAGTCTTCCCCGAGTCCCTCCCAGTACGGGCTGCCGGGGAAATGCGGGGGTTGGGCTGGAAACGCAGGTAGCATCTAGTGCCTCCCCATGGACAGGGGAGGTAAGTAGCGGACTTCCCCTTGCGAGGGAACACCTGTGACACCAGGAAGCTGCGTGGAGGGCGGCCCTGAACCTCACCCAAACAGTCACCCTTGTTCCGGAATTCTGAGTGTGGGTAGGTTCCGTCTTCTGTCTGCAGAACCCGGGATCACCTAGGAGCCCTTCGAGAGTCTTCCCCGAGTCCCTCCCAGTGCGGGATGCCGGGGAAAGGCGGGGGTTGGGCTGGAAACGCAGGTAGCATCTACGTCTTCCCATGGACAGGGGAGGTAATTAGCGGACTTCCCCTTGCGAGGGAACACCTGTGACACCAGGAAGCTGCGTGGAGGGCGGCCCTGAACCTCACCCACACAGTCAGACGTGTTCCGGAATTCTGAGTGTGGGGAGGTTCCGTCTTCTGTCTGCAGCACCCGAGATCTCCTAGGAGCCCTTCGAGAGTCTTCCCCGAGTCCCTCCCAGTACGGGCTGCCTTGGAAATGCGGGGGTTGGGCTGGAAACGCAGGTAGCATCTAGTGCCTCCCCATGGACAGGGGAGGTAATTAGCGGACTTCCCCTTGCGAGGGAACACCTGTGACACCAGGAAGCTGCGTTGAGGGCGGCCCCGAACCTCCCCCACACAGTCAGCCGTGTTCCGGAATTCTTAGTGTGGGGAGGATCCGTCTTCTGTCTGCAGCACCCGGGATCTCCTAGCAGCCCTTCGAGTGTCTCCCCCGAGTCCCTCCCTGTGCGGGCTACCGGGGAAAGGCGGGGGTTGGGCTGGAAACCCAGGTAGCATCTAGTGCCTCCCCATGGACAGGGGAGGTAATTAGCGGACTTCCCCTTGCGAGGGAACACCTGAGACACCAGGAAGCTGCGTGGAGGTCGGCCCTAAACCTCCCCCACACAGTCACCCGTGTTCCGGAATTCTGAGTGTGGGGAGGTTCCGTCTTCTGTCTGCAGCACCCGGGATCTCCTAGGAGCCCTTCGAGGGTCTTCCCCGAGTCCCTCGCACTGCGGGCTGCCGGGGAAAGGCGGGGGTTGGGCTGGAAACGCAGGTAGCATCTAGTGCCTCCCCATGGACAGGGGAGGTAATTAGCGGACTTCCCCCTGCCAGGGAACACGTGTGACACCAGGAAGCTGCGTGGAGGGCGGCCCCGAACCTCCCCCACACAGTCAGCCGTGTTCCGGAATTCTGAGTGTGGGGAGGTTCCGTCTTCTGTCTGCAGCACCCGGGATCTCCTAGGAGCCCTTCGAGAGTCTTCCCCGAGTCCTTCACACTGCGGGCTGCCGGGGAAAAGCGGCGGTTGGGCTGGAAACGCAGGTAGCATCTAGTGCCTCCCCCTGGACAGGGGAGATAATTAGCGGATTTCCGCCTGCCAGGGAACACCTGTGACACCAGGCAGCTGCGTGGAGGGCGGCCCCGAACCTCGCCCACACAGTCAGCCGTGTTCCGGAATTCTGAGTGTGGGGAGGTTCCGTCTTCTGTCTGCAGCACCCGGGATCTCCTAGGAGCCCTTTGAGAGTCTTGCCCGAGTCCCTCCCAGTACGGGCTGCCGGGGAAATGCGGGGGTTGGGCTGGAAACGCAGGTAGCATCTAGTGCCTCCCCATGGACAGGGGAGGTAAGTAGCGGACTTCCCCTTGCGAGGGATCACCTGTGACACCAGGAAGCTGCGTGGTGGGCGGCCCTAAACCTCACCCAAACAGTCACCCTTGTTCCGGAATTCTGAGTGTGGGGAGGTTCCGTCTTCTGTCTGCAGCACCCGGGATCTCCTAGGAGCCCTTCGAGAGTCTTCCCCGAGTCCCTCTCATTGCGGGCAGCCGGGGAATATCGGGGGTTGGGCTGGAAACGCAGGTAGCATCTAGTGCCTCCCCATGGACAGGGGAGGTAATTAGCGGATTTCCCCTTGCGAGGGAACACCTGTGACACCAGGCAGCTGCGTGGAGGGCGGCCCCGAACCTCCCCCACACAGTCAGCCGTGTTCCGGAATTCTGAGTGTGGGGAGGTTCCGTCTTCTGTCTGCAGCATCCGAGATCTCCTAGGAGCCCTTCGAGAGTCTTCCCCGAGTCCCTCCCAGTACGGGCTGCCTTGGAAATGCGGGGGTTGGGCTGGAAACGCAGGTAGCATCTAGTGCCTCCCCATGGACGGGGGAGGTAAGTAGCGGACTTCCCCTTGCGAGGGAACACCTGTGACACCAGGAAGCTGCGTGGAGGGCGGCCCTAAACCTCACCCAAACAGTCACCCTTGTTCCGGAATTCTGAGTGTGGGGAGGTTCCGTCTTCTGTCTGCAGCACCCGGGATCTCCTAGGAGCCCTTCGAGAGTCTTCCCCGAGTCCCACCCAGTGCGGGCTGCCGGGGAAAGGCGGGGGTTGGGCTGGAAACGCAGGTAGCTTCTACGCCTCCCCATGGACAGGGGAGGTAATTAGCGGACTTCCCCTTGCGAGGGAACACCTGTGACACCAGGAAGCTGCGTGGATGGCGGCCCCGAACTTCCCCCACACAGTCAGCCGTGTTCCGGAATTCTGAGTGTGGGGAGGTTCCGTCTTCTGTCTGCAGCACCCGAGATCTCCTAGGAGCCCTTCGAGAATCTTCCCAGAGTCCCTCCCAGTACGGGCTGCCGGGGAAATGCGGGGGTTGGGCTGGAAACGCAGGTAGCATCTAGTGCCTCCCCATGGACATCGGAGGTAAGTAGCGGACTTCCACTTGCGAGGGAACACCTGTGACAACAGGAAGCTGCGTGGAGGGCGGCCCCGAACCTCCCCCACACAGTCAGCCGTGTTCCGGAATTCTGATGTGGGGAGGTTCCGTCTTCTGTCTGCAGCACCCGAGATCTCCTAGGAGCCCTTCGAGAGTCTTCCCCGAGTCCCTCCCAGTGCGGGCTGCCGGGGAAATGCGGGGGTTGGGCTGGAAACGCAGGTAGCATCTAGTGCCTCCCCATGGACAGGGGAGGCAATTAGCGGACATCCCCTTGCGAGGGAACACCTGTGACACCAGGAAGCTTCGTGGAGGGCGGCCCTGAACCTCACCCATACAGTCACCCTTGTTCCGGAATTCTGAGTGTGGGGAGGTTCCGTCTTCTGTCTGCAGCACCCGAGATCTCCTTGGAGCCCTTTGAGAGTCTTCCCCGAGTCCCTCCCAGTACGGGCTGCCGGGGAAATGCGGGGGTTGGGCTGGAAACGCAGGTAGCATCTAGTGCCTCCCCCTGGACAGGGGAGGTAATTAGCGGACTTCCCCTTGCGAGGGAACACCTGTGACACCAGGAAGCTGCGTGGAGGGCGGCCCCGAACCTCCCCCACACAGTCAGACGTGTTCCGGGATTCTGAGTGTGGGGAGGTTCCGTCTTCTGTCTGCAGCACCCGAGATCTCCTAGGAGCCCTTCGAGAGTCTTCCCCGAGTCCCTCCCAGTACGGGCTGCCAGGGAAATGCGGGGGTTGGGCTGGAAACGCAGGTAGCATCTAGTGCCTTCCCATGGACAGGGGAGGTAAGTAGCGGACTTCCCCTTGCGAGGGAACACCTGTGACACCAGGAAGCTGCGTGGAGGGCGGCCCTGAACCTCACCCAAACAGTCACCCTTGTTCCGGAATTCTGAGTGTGGGTAGGTTCCGTCTTCTGTCTGCAGAACCCGGGATCTCCTAGGAGCCATTCGAGAGTCTTCCCCGAGTCCCTCCCAGTGCGGGCTGCCGGGGAAAGGCGGGGGTTGGGCTGGAAACGCAGGTAGCATCTACGTCTTCCCATGGACAGGGGAGGTAATTAGCGGACTTCCCCTTGCGAGGGAACACCTGTGACACCAGGAAGCTGCGTGGAGGGCGGCCCTGAACCTCACCCACACAGTCAGCCGTGTTCCGGAATTCTGAGTGTGGGGAGGTTCCGTCTTCTGTCTGCAGCACCCGAGATCTCCTAGGAGCCCTTCGAGAGTCTTCCCCGAGTCCCTCCCAGTACGGGCTGCCTTGGAAATGCGGGGGTTGGGCTGGAAACGCAGGTAGCTTCTAGTGCCTCCCCATGGACGGGGGAGGTAAGTAGCGGACTTCCCCTTGCGAGGGAACACCTGTGACACCAGGAAGCTGCGTGGAGGGCGGCCCTATACCTCACCCAAACAGTCACCCTTGTTCCGGAATTCTGAGTGTGGGGAGGTTCCGTCTTCTGTCTGCAGCACCCGGGATCTCCTAGGAGCCCTTCGAGAGTCTTCCCCGAGTCCCACCCAGTGCGGGCTGCCGGGGAAAGGCGGGGATTGGGCTGGAAACGCAGGTAGCTTCTACGCCTCCCCATGGACAGGGGAGGTAATTAGCGGACTTCCCCTTGCGAGGGAACACCTGTGACACCAGGAAGCTGCGTGGATGGCGGCCCCGAACTTCCCCCACACAGTCAGCCGTGTTCCGGAATTCTGAGTGTGGGGAGGTTCCGTTTTCTGTCTGCAGCACCCGAGATCTCCTAGGAGCCCTTCGACAGTCTTCCCAGAGTCCCTCTCAGTACGGGCTGCCGGGGAAATGCGGGGGTTGGGCTGGAAACGCAGGTAGCATCTAGTGCCTCCCCATGGACAGGGGAGGTAAGTAGCGGACTTCCACTTGCGAGGGAACACCTGTGACAACAGGAAGCTGCGTGGAGGGCGGCCCCGAACCTCCCCCACACAGTCAGCCGTGTTCCGGAATTCTGAGTGTGGGGAGGCTCCGTCTTCTGTCTGCAGCACCCGAGATCTCCTAGGAGCCCTTCGAGAGTCTTGCTCGAGTCCCTCCCAGTGCGGGCTGCCGGGGAAATGCGGGGGTTGGGCTGGAAACGCAGGTAGCATCTAGTGCCTCCCCATGGACACGGGAGGTAAGTAGCGGACTTCCCCTTGCGAGGGAACACCTGTGACACCAGGAAGCTGCGTGGAGGGCGGCCCCGAACCTTCCCCACACAGTCAGCCGTGTTCCGGAATTCTGAGTGTGGGGAGGTTCCGTCTTCTGTCTGCAGCACCCGAGATCTCCTAGGAGCCCTTCGAGAGTCTTCCCCGAGTCCCTCCCAGTGCGGGCTGCCGGGGAAATGCGGGGGTTGGGCTGGAAACGCAGGTAGCATCTAGTGCCTCCCCATGGACAGGGGAGGTAAGTAGCGGACTTCCCCTTGCGAGGGAACACCTGTGACTCCAGGAAGCTGCGTGGAGGGCGGCCCCGATCCTCCCCCACACAGTCAGCCGTGTTCCGGAATTCTGAGTGTGGGGAGGTTCCGTCTACTGTCTGCAGCACCCGAGATCTCCTAGGAGCCCTTCGAGAGTCTTCCCCGAGTCCCTCCCAGTACGGGCTGCCGGGGAAATGCGGGGGTTGGGCTGGAAACGCAGGTAGCATCTAGTGCCTCCCCATGGACAGGGGAGGTAAGTAGCGGACTTCCCCTTGCGAGGGAACACCTGTGACACCAGGAAGCTGCGTGGAGGGCGGCCCTGAACCTCACCCAAACAGTCACCCTTGTTCCGGAATTCTGAGTGTGGGTAGGTTCCGTCTTCTGTCTGCAGAACCCGGGATCACCTAGGAGCCCTTCGAGAGTCTTCCCCGAGTCCCTCCCAGTGCGGGATGCCGGGGAAAGGCGGGGGTTGGGCTGGAAACGCAGGTAGCATCTACGTCTTCCCATGGACAGGGGAGGTAATTAGCGGACTTCCCCTTGCGAGGGAACACCTGTGACACCAGGAAGCTGCGTGGAGGGCGGCCCTGAACCTCACCCACACAGTCAGACGTGTTCCGGAATTCTGAGTGTGGGGAGGTTCCGTCTTCTGTCTGCAGCACCCGAGATCTCCTAGGAGCCCTTCGAGAGTCTTCCCCGAGTCCCTCCCAGTACGGGCTGCCTTGGAAATGCGGGGGTTGGGCTGGAAACGCAGGTAGCATCTAGTGCCTCCCCATGGACGGGGGAGGTAAGTAGCGGAATTCCCCTTGCGAGGGAACACCTGTGACACCAGGAAGCTGCGTGGAGGGCGGCCCTATACCTCACCCAAACAGTCACCCTTGTTCCGGAATTCTGAGTGTGGGGAGGTTCCGTCTTCTGTCTGCAGCACCCGGGATCTCCTAGGAGCCCTTCGAGAGTCTTCCCCGAGTCCCACCCAGTGCGGGCTGCCGGGGAAAGGCGGGGGTTGGGCTGGAAACGCAGGTAGCTTCTACGCCTCCCCATGGACAGGGGAGGTAATTAGCGGACTTCCCCTTGCGAGGGAACACCTGTGACACCAGGAAGCTGCGTGGATGGCGGCCCCGAACTTCCCCCACACAGTCAGCCGTGTTCCGGAATTCTGAGTGTGGGGAGGTTCCGTCTTCTGTCTGCAGCACCCGAGATCTCCTAGGAGCCCTTCGGGAGTCTTCCCAGAGTCCCTCCCAGTACGGGCTGCCGGGGAAATGCGGGGGTTGGGCTGGAAACGCAGGTAGCATCTAGTGCCTCCCCATGGACAGGGGAGGTAAGTAGCGGAATTCCACTTGCGAGGGAACACCTGTGACACCAGGAAGCTGCGTGGAGGGCGGCCCCGAACCTCCCCCACACAGTCAGCCGTGTTCCGGATTTCTGAGTGTGGGGAGGTTCCGTCTTCTGT
The DNA here is from genome assembly GCF_048773025.1 of Camelus bactrianus. NCBI lineage: Eukaryota > Metazoa > Chordata > Mammalia > Artiodactyla > Camelidae > Camelus > Camelus bactrianus. The sequence continues at coordinate 231,718 of NW_027413971.1, read as the reverse complement.
CTGCAGCACCCGAGATCTCCTAGGAGCCCTTCGAGAGTCTTGCCCGAGTCCCTCCCAGTGCGGGCTGCCGGGGAAATGCGGGGGTTGGGCTGGAAACGCAGGTAGCATCTAGTGCCTCCCCATGGACAGGGGAGGTAAGTAGCGGACTTCCCCTTGCGAGGGAACACCTGTGACTCCAGGAAGCTGCGTGGAGGGCGGCCCCGAACCTCCACCAAACAGTCAGCCGTGTTCCGGAATTCTGAGTGTGGGGAGGTTCCGTCTTCTGTCTGCAGCACCCGAGATCTCCTAGGAGCCCTTCGAGATTCTTCCCCGAGTCCCTCCCAGTGCGGGCTGCGGGGAAATGCGGGGGTTGGGCTGGAAACGCAGGTAGCATCTAGTGCCTCCCCATGGACAGGGGAGGTAAGTAGCGGACTTCCCCTTGCGAGGGAACACCTGTGACACCAGGAAGCTGCGTGGAGGGCGGCCCCGATCCTCCCCCACACAGTCAGCCGTGTTCCGGAATTCTGAGTGTGGGGAGGTTCCGTCTTCTGTCTGCAGAACCCGAGATCTCCTAGGAGCCCTTCGAGAGTCTTCCCCGAGTCCCTCCCAGTACGGGCTGCCGGGGAAATGCGGGGGTTGGGCTGGAAACGCAGGTAGCATCTAGTGCCTCCCCATGGACAGGGGAGGTAATTAGCGGACTTCCCCTTGCGAGGGAACACCTGTGACACCAGGAAGCTGCGTGGAGGGCGGCCCCGAACCTCCCCCACACAGTCACACTTGTTCCGGAATTCTGAGTGTGGGGAGGTTCCGTCTTCTGTCTGCAGCACCCGAGATCTCCTAGGAGCCCTTCGAGAGTCTTCCCCGAGTCCCTCCCAGTAAGGGCTGCCGGGGAAATGCGGTGGTTGGGCTGGAAAAGCAGGTAGCATCTAGTGCCTCCCCATGGACAGGGGAGGAAATTAGCGGACTTCCCCTTGCGAGGGAACACCTGTGACACCAGGAAGCTGCGTGGAGGGCGGCCCCGAACCTCCCCCACACAGTCAGCCGTGTTCCGGAATTCTGAGTGTGGGGAGGTTCCGTCTTCTGTCTGCAGCACCCGAGATCTCCTAGGAGCCCTTCGAGAGTCTTCCCCGAGTCCCTCCCAGTGCGGGCTGCCGGGGAAAGGCGGGGGTTGGGCTGGAAACGCAGGTAGCATCTACGCCTCCCCATGGACAGGGGAGGTAAGTAGCGGACTTCCCCTTGCGAGGGAACACCTGTGACACCAGGAAGCTACGTCGAGGGCGGCCCTAAACCTCACCCAAACAGTCACCCTTGTTCCGGAATTCTGAGTGTGGGGAGGTTCCGTCTTCTTTCTGCAGCACCCGGGATCTCCTAGGAGCCCTTCGAGAGTCTTCCCCGAGTCCCTCCCAGTGCGGGCTGCCGGGGAAAGGCGGGGGTTGAGCTGGAAACGCAGGTAGCATCTACGCCTCCCCATGGACAGGGGAGGTAATTAGCGGATTTCCCCTTGCGAGGGAACACCTGTGACACCAGGAAGCTGCGTCGAGGGCGGCCCTGAACCTCACCCACACAGTCACCCTTGTTCCGGAATTCTGAGTGTGGGGAGGTTCCGTCTTCTGTCTGCAGCACCCGAGATCTCCTAGGAGCCCTTCGAGAGTCTTCCCCGAGTCCCTCCCAGTACGGGCTGCCGGGGAAATGCGGGGGTTGGGCTGGAAACGCAGGTATCATCTAGTGCCTCCCCATGGACAGGGGAGGTAATTAGCGGACTTCCCCTTGCGAGGGAACACCTGTGACACCAGGAAGCTGCGTGGAGGGCGGCCCCGAACCTCCCCCACACAGTCAGCCGTGTTCCGGAATTCTGAGTGTGGGGAGGTTCCGTCTTCTGTCTGCAGCACCCGGGATCTCCTAGGAGCCCTTCGAAAGTCTTCCCCGAGTCCCTCCCAGTGCGGGTTGCCGGGGAAAGGCGGGGGTTGTGCTGGAAACGCAGGTAGCATCTACGCCTCCCCATGGACAGGGGAGGTAATTAGCGGACTTCCCCTTGCGAGGGAACACCTGTGACACCAGGAAGCTGCGTGGAGGGCGGCCCTGAACCTCACCCACACAGTCACTCTTGTTCCGGAATTCTGAGTGTGGGTAGGTTCCGTCTTCTGTCTGCAGCACCCGAGATCTCCTAGGAGCCCTTCGAGAGTCTTCCCAGAGTCCCTCCCAGTACGGGCTGCCGGGGAAATGCGGGGGTTGGGCTAGAAACGCAGGTAGCATCTAGTGCCTCCCCATGGACAGGGGAGGTAAATAGCGGACTTCCCCTTGCGAGGGAACACCTGTGACACCAGGAAGCTGCGTGGAGGGCGGCCCCGAACCTCCCCCACACAGTCAGCCGTGTTCCAGAATTCTGAGTGTGGGGAGGTTCCGTCTTCTGTCTGCAGCACCCGAAATCTCCTAGGAGCCCTTCGAGAGTCTTCCCCGAGTCCCTCCCAGTACGGGTTGCCGGGGAAATGCGGGGGTTGGGCTGGAAACGCAGGTAGCATCTAGTGCCTCCCCATGGACAGGGGAGGTAAGTAGCGGACTTCCCCTTGCGAGGGAACACCTGTGACACCAGGAAGCTGGGTGGAGGGCGGCCCTAAACCTCACCCAAACAGTCACACTTGTTCCAGAATTCTGAGTGTGGGGAGGTTCCGTCTTCTGTCTGCAGCACCCTGGATCTCCTAGGAGCCCTTCGAGAGTCTTCCCCGAGTCCCTCCCAGTGCGGGCTGCCGGGGAAAGGCGGGGGTTGGGCTGGAAACGCAGGTAGCATCTAGTGCCTCCCCATGGACAGGGGAGGTAATTAGCGGACTTCCCCTTGCGAGGGAACACCTGTGACACCAGGAAGCTGCGTGGAGGGCGGCCCCGAACCTCCGCCACACAGTCAGCCTTGTTCCGGAATTCTGAGTGTGGGGAGGTTCCGTCTTCTGTCTGCAGCACCCGAGATCTCCTAGGAGCCGTTCGAGAGTCTTCCCCGAGTCCCTCCCAGTACGAGCTGCCGGTGAAATGCGGGGGTTGGGCAGGAAAAGCAGGTAGCATCTAGTGCCTCCCCATGGACAGGGGAGGTAATTAGCGGAATTCCCCTTGCGAGGGAACACATGTGACCCCAGGAAGCTGCGTGGAGGGCGGCCCTAAACCTCACCGAAACAGTCAGCCGTGTTCCGGAATTCTGAGTGTGGGGAGGTTCCGTCTTCTGTCTGCAGCACCCGGGATCTCCTAGGAGCCCTTCGAGAGTCTTCCCCGAGTCCCTCCCAGTGCGGGCTGCCGGGGAAAGGCGGGGGTTGGGCTGGAAACGCAGGTAGCATCTACGCCTCCCCATGGACAGGGGAGGTAATTAGCGGACTTCCCCTTGCGAGGGAACACCTGTGACACCAGGAAGCTTCGTGGAGGGCGGCCCTGAACCTCACCCACACAGTCACCCTTGTTCCGGAATTCTGAGTGTTGGGAGGTTCCGTCTTCTGTCTGCAGCACCCGAGATCTCCTAGGAGCCCTTCGAGAGTCTTCCCCGAGTCCCTCCCAGTACGGGCTGGCGGGGAAATGCGGGGGTTGGGCTGGAAACGCAGGTATCATCTAGTGCCTCCCCATGGACAGGGGAGGTAATTAGCGGACTTCCCCTTGCGAGGGAACACCTGTGACACCAGGAAGCTGCGTGGAGGGCGGCCCCGAACCTCCCCCACACAGTCAGGCGTGTTCCGGAATTCTGAGTGTGGGGAGGTTCCGTCTTCTATCTGCAGCACCCGAGATCTCCTAGGAGCCCTTCGAGAGTCTTCCCCGAGTCCCTCCCAGTACGGGCTCCCGGGGAAATGCGGGGGTTGGCCTGGAAACGCAGGTAGCATCTAGTGCCTCCCCATGGACAGGGGAGGTAATTAGCGGACTTCCCCTTGCGAGGGAACACCTGTGACACCAGGAAGCTGCGTGGAGGGCGGCCCCGAACCTCCCCCACACAGTCAGCCGTGTTCCGGAATTCTGAGTGTGGGGAGGTTCCGTCTTCTGTCTGCAGCACCCGAGATCTCCTAGGAGCCCTTCGAGAGTCTTCCCCGAGTCCCTCCCACTACGGGCTGCCGGGGAAATGCGGGGGTTGGGCTGGAAACGCAGGTAGCATCTAGTGCCTCCCCATGGACCCGGGAGTTAAGTAGCGGACTTCCCCTTGCGAGGGAACACCTGTGACACCAGGAAGCTGCGTGGAGGGCGGCCCCGAACCTCCCCCACACAGTCAGCCGTGTTCCGGAATTCTGAGTGTGGGGAGGTTCCGTCTTATGTCTGCAGCACCCGAGATCTCCTAGGAGCCCTTCGAGAGTCTTCCCCGAGTCCCTCCCATTGCGGGATGCCGAGGAAATGCGGGGGTTGGGCTGGAAACGCAGGTATCATCTAGTGCCTCCCCATGGACAGGGGAGGTAATTAGCGGACTTCCCCTTGCGAGGGAACACCTGTGACACCAGGAAGCTGCGTGGAGGGCGGCCCCGAACCTCCCCCACACAGTCAGCCGTGTTCCGCAATTCTGAGTGTGGGGAGGTTCCGTCTTCTGTCTGCAGCACCCGAGATCTCCTAGGAGCCCTTCGAGAGTCTTCCCCGAGTCCCTCCCAGTACGGGCTGCCGGGGAAACGCGGGGGTTGGGCTGGAAACGCAGGTAGCATCTAGTGCCTCCCCATGGACAGGGGAGGTAAGTAGCGGACTTCCCCTTGCGAGGGAACACCTGTGACACCAGGAAGCTGCGTGGAGGGCGGCCCTAAACCTCACCCACACAGTCACCCTTGTTCCGGAATTCTGAGTGTGGGGAGGTTCCGTCTTCTGTCTGCAGCACCCGGGATCTCCTAGGAGCCCTTCGAGAGTCTTCCCCGAGTCCCTCCCAGTGCGGGCTGCCGGGCAAAGGCGGGGGTTGGGCTGGAAACGCAGGTAGCATCTAGTGCCTCCCCATGGACAGGGGAGGTAAGTAGCGGACTTCCCCTTGCGAGGGAACACCTGTGACACTAGGAAGCTGCGTGGAGGGCGGCCCTAAACCTCACCCAAACAGTCACCTTTGTTCCGGAATTCTGAGTGTGGGGAGGTTCCGTCTTCTGTCTGCAGCACCCGGGATCTCCTAGGAGCCCTTCGAGAGTCTTCCCCGAGTCCCTCCCAGTGCGGGCTGCCGGGGAATGCGGGGGTTGAGCTGGAAACGCAGGTAGCATCTACGCCTCCCCATGGACAAGGGAGGTAAGTAGCGGACTTCCCCTTGCGAGGGAACACCTTTGAAACCAGGAAGCTGTGTGGAGGGCGGCCCTGAACCTCACCCACACAGTCACACTTGTTCCGGAATTCTGAGTGTGGGGAGGTTCCGTCTTCTGTCTGCAGCACCCGGGATCTCCTAGGAGCCCTTCGAGAGTCTTCCCCGAGTCCCTCCCAGTGCGGGCTGCCGGGGAAAGGCGGGGGTTGTGCTGGAAACGCAGGTAGCATCTACGCCTCCCCATGGACAGGGGAGGTAATTAGCGGACTTCCCCTTGCGATGGAACACCTGTGACACCAGGAAGCTGCGTGGAGGGCGGCCCCGAACCTCCCCCACACAGTCAGCCGTGTTCCGGTATTCTGAGTGTGGGGAGGTTCCGTCTTCTGTCTGCAGCACCCGAGATCTCCTAGGAGCCTTTCGAGAGTCTTCCCCGAGTCCTTCCCAGTACGGGCTGCCGGGGAAATGCGGGGGTTGGGCTGGAAACGCAGGTAGCATCTAGTGCCTCCCCATGGACAGGGGAGGTGAGTAGCGGAATTCCCCTTGCGAGGGAACACCTGTGACGCCAGGAAGCTGCGTGGAGGTCGGCCCCGAACCTACCCCACACAGTCAGCCGTGTTCCGGAATTCTGAGTGTGGGGAGGTTCCGTCTTCTGTCTGCAGCACCCGGGATCTCCTAAGAGCCCTTCGAGAGTCTTCCCCGAGTCCCTCCCAGTGCGGGCTGCCGGGGAAAGGCGGGGGTTGTGCTGGAAACGCAGGTAGCATCTACGCCTCCCCATGGACAGGGGAGGTAATTAGCGGACTTCCCCTTGCGAGGGAACACCTGTGACACCAGGAAGCTGCGTGGAGGGCGGCCCCGAACCTCCCCCACACAGTCTGCCGTTTTCCGGAATTCTGAGTGTGGGGAGGTTCCGTCTTCGGTCTGCAGCACCCGAGATCTCCTAGGAGCACTTCGAGAGTCTTCCCCGAGTCCCTCGCAGTACGGGCTGCCGGGGAAATGCGGGGGTTGGGCTGGAAACGCAGGTAGCATCTAGTGCCTCCCCATGGACAGGGGAGGTAAGTAGCGGACTTCCCCTTGCGAGGGAACAACTCTGACACCAGGAAGCTGCGTGGAGGGCGGCCCCGAACCTCCCCCACACAGTCAGCCGTGTTCCGGAATTCTGAGTGTGGGGAGGTTCCGTCTTCTGTCTGCAGCAACCGAGATCTCCTAGGAGCCCTTCGAGAGTCTTCCCCGAGTCCCTCCCAGTACAGGCTGCCGGGGAAATGCGGGGGTTGGGCTGGAAACGCAGGTAGCATCTAGTGCCTCACCATGGACAGTGGAGGTAAGTAGCGGACTTCCCCTTGCGAGGGAACACCTGTGACACCAGGAAGCTGCGTGGAGGGCGGCCCCGAACCTCCCCCACACAGTCAGCCGTGTTCCGGAATTCTGAATGTGGGGAGGTTCCGTCTTCTGTCTGCAGCACCCGAGATCTCCTAGGAGCCCTTCGAGAGTCTTCCCCGAGTCCCTCCCAGTACGGGCTGCCGGGGAAACGCGGGGGTTGGGCTGGAAAAGCAGGTAGCATCTAGTGCCTCCCCATGGACAAGGGAGGTAAGTAGCGGACTTCAACTTGCGAGGGAACACCTGTGACACTAGGAAGCTGCGTGGAGGGCGGGCCTAAACCTCACCCAAACAGTCACCTTTGTTCCGGAATTCTGAGTGTGGGGAGGTTCCGTCTTCTGTCTGCAGCACCCGGGATCTCCTAGGAGCCCTTCGAGAGTCTTCCCCGAGTCCCTCCCAGTGCGGGCTGCCGGGGAAAGCGGGGGTTGAGCTGGAAACGCAGGTAGCATCTACGCCTCCCCATGGACAGGGGAGGTAATTAGAGGACTTCCCCTTGCGAGGGAACACCTTTGAAACCAGGAAGCTGTGTGGAGGGCGGCCCTGAACCTCACCCACACAGTCACACTTGTTCCGGAATTCTGAGTGTGGGGAGGTTCCGTCTCCTGTCTGCAGCATCCGGGATCTCCTAGGAGCCCTTCGAGAGTCTTCCCCGAGTCCTTCCCAGTGCGGGCTGCCGGGGAAAGGCGGGGGTTGTGCTGGAAACGCAGGTAGCATCTACGCCTCCCCATGGACAGGGGAGGTAATTAGCGGACTTCCCCTTGCGAGGGAACACCTGTGACACCAGGAAGCTGCGTGGAGGGCGGCCCCGAACCTCCCCCACACAGTCAGCCGTGTTCCGGAATTCTGAGTGTGGGGAGGTTCCGTCTTCTGTCTGCAGCACCCGAGATCTCCTAGGAGCCCTTCGAGAGTCTTCCCCGAGTCCCTCACAGTGCGGGCTGCCGGGGAAAGCGGGGGTTGGGCTGGAAACGCAGGTAGCATCTACGCCTCCCCATGGACAGGGGAGGTAATTAGCGGAATTCCCCTTGCGAGGGAACACCTTTGAAACCAGGAAGCTGTGTGGAGGGCGGCCCTGAACCTCCCCCACACAGTCACACTTGTTCCGGAATTCTGAGTGTGGGGAGGTTCCGTCTTCTGTCTGCAGCACCCGGGATCTCCTAGGAGCCCTTCGAGAGTCTTCCCCGAGTCCCTCCCAGTGCGGGCTGCCGGGGAAAGGCGGGGGATGTGCTGGAAACGCAGGTAGCATCTACGCCTCCCCATGGACAGGGGAGGTAATTAGCGGACTTCCCCTTGCGAGGGAACACCTGTGACACCAGGAAGCTGCGTGGAGGGCGGCCCCGAACCTCCCCCACACAGTCAGCCGTGTTCCGGTATTCTGAGTGTGGGGAGGTTCCGTCTTCTGTCTGCAGCACCCGAGATCTCCTAGGAGCCTTTCGAGAGTCTTCCCCGAGTCCTTCCCAGTACGGGCTGCCGGGGAAATGCGGGGGTTGGGCTGGAAACGCAGGTAGCATCTAGTGCCTCCCCATGGACAGGGGAGGTGAGTAGCGGACTTCCCCTTGCGAGGGAACACCTGTGACGCCAGGAAGCTGCGTGGAGGTCGGCCCCGAACCTACCCCACACAGTCAGCCGTGTTCCGGAATTCTGAGTGTGGGGAGGTTCCGTCTTCTGTCTGCAGCACCCGGGATCTCCTAGGAGCCCTTCGAGAGTCTTCCCCGAGTCCCTCCCAGTGCGGGCTGCCGGGGAAATGCGGGGGTTGTGCTGGAAACGCAGGTAGCATCTACGCCTCCCCATGGACAGGGGAGGTAATTAGCGGACTTCCCCTTGCGAGGGAACACCTGTGACACCAGGAAGCTGCGTGGAGGGCGGCCCCGAACCTCCCCCACACAGTCAGCCGTGTTCCGGAATTCTGAGTGTTGGGAGGTTCCGTCTCTGGTCTGCACACCCGAGATCTCCTAGGAGCCCTTCGAGAGTTTTCCCCGAGTCCCTCCCAGTACGGGCTGCCGGGAAAATGCGGGGGTTGGGCTGGAAACGCAGGTAGCATCTAGTGCCTCCCCATGGACATGGGAGGTATGTAGCGGACTTCCCCTTGCGAGGGAACACCTGTGACACCAGGAAGCTGCGTGGATGGCGGCCCCGAACCTCCCCAACACAGTCAGCCGTGTTCCGGAATTCTGAGTGTGCGGAGGTTCCGTCTTCTGTCTGCAGCACCCGGGATCTCCTAGGAGCCCTTCGAGAGTCTTCCCCGAGTCCCTCCCAGTGCGGGCTGCCGGGGAAAGGCGGGGGATGTGCTGGAAACGCAGGTAGCATCTACGCCTCCCCATGGACATGGGAGGTAATTAGCGGACTTCCCCTTGCGAGGGAACACCTGTGACACCAGGAAGCTTCGTGGAGGGCGGCCCCGAACCTCCCCCACACAGTCAGCCGTGTTCCGGTATTCTGAGTGTGGGGAGGTTCCGTCTTCTGTCTGCAGCACCCGGGATCTCCTAGGAGCCCTTCGAGAGTCTTCCCCGAGTCCTTCCCAGTACGGGCTGCCGGGGAAATGCGGGGGTTGGGCTGGAAACGCAGGTAGCATCTAGTGCCTCCCCATGGACAGGGGAGGTGAGTAGCGGACTTCCCCTTGCGAGGGAACACCTGTGACGCCAGGAAGCTGCGTGGAGGTCGGCCCCGAACCTACCCCACACAGTCAGCCGTGTTCCGGAATTCTGAGTGTGGGGAGGTTCCGTCTTCTGTCTGCAGCACCCGGGATCTCCTAGGAGCCCTTCGAGAGTCTTCCCCGAGTCCCTCCCAGTGCGGGCTGCCGGGGAAAGGCGGGGGTTGTGCTGGAAACGCAGGTAGCATCTACGCCTCCCCATGGACAGGGGAGGTAATTAGCGGACTTCCCCTTGCGAGGGAACACCTGTGACACCAGGAAGCTGCGTGGAGGGCGGCCCCGAACCTCCCCCACACAGTCAGCCGTGTTCCGGAATTCTGAGTGTTGGGAGGTTCCGTCTCTGGTCTGCAGCACCCGAGATCTCCTAGGAGCCCTTCGAGAGTTTTCCCCGAGTCCCTCCCAGTACGGGCTGCCGGGAAAATGCGGGGGTTGGGCTGGAAACGCAGGTAGCATCTAGTGCCTCCCCATGGACATGGGAGGTATGTAGCGGACTTCCCCTTGCGAGGGAACACCTGTGACACCAGGAAGCTGCGTGGATGGCGGCCCCGAACCTCCCCAACACAGTCAGCCGTGTTCCGGAATTCTGAGTGTGCGGAGGTTCCGTCTTCTGTCTGCAGCACCCGGGATCTCCTAGGAGCCCTTCGAGAGTCTTCCCCGAGTCCCTCACACTGCGGGCTGCCGGGGAAAAGCGGCGGTTGGGCTGGAAACGCAGGTAGCATCTAGTGCCTCCCCATGGACAGGGGAGGTAATTAGCGGATTTCCGCCTACCAGGGAACACCTGTGACACCAGGCAGCTGCGTGGAGGGCGGCCCCGAAACTCGCCCACACAGTCAGCCGTGTTCCTGAATTCTGAGTGTGGGGAGGTTCCGTCTTCTGTCTGCAGCACCCGGGATCTCCTAGGAGCCCTTCGAGAATCTTCCCCGAGTCCCTCCCAGTGCGGGCTGCCGGGGAAAGTCGGGGGTTGGGCTGGAAACGCAGGTAGCATCTCCGCCTCCCCATGGACAGGGGAGGCAATTAGCGGAATTCCCCTTGCGAGGGAACACCTGTGACACCAGGAAGCTTCGTGGAGGGCGGCCCTAAACCTCACCCACACAGTCACCCTTGTTCCGGAATTCTGAGTGTGGGGAGGTTCCGTCTTCTGTCTGCAGCACCCGAGATCTCCTAGGAGCCCTTCGAGAGTCTTCCCTGAGTCCCTCCCATTACGGGCTGCCGGGGAAATGCGGGGGTTGGGCTGGAAAAGCAGGTAGCATCTAGTGCCTCCCCATGGACAGGGGAGGTAAGTAGCGGACTTCCCCTTGCGAGGGAACACCTGTGACACCAGGAAGCTGCGTTGTGGGCGGCCCTAAACCTCACCCAAACAGTCACCCTTGTTCCGGATTTCTGAGTGTGGGGAGGTTCCGTCTTCTGTCTGCAGCACCCGGGATCTCCTAGGAGCCCTTCGAGAGTCTTCCCCGAGTCCCTCCCAGTGCGGGCTGCCGGGGAAAGTCGGGGGTTGGGCTGGAAACGCAGGTAGCATCTACGCCTCCCCATGGACAGGGGAGGCAATTAGCGGACTTCCCCTTGCGAGGGAACACCTGTGACACCAGGAAGCTGCGTGGAGGGCGGCCCTGAACCTCACCCACACAGTCACACTTGTTCCGGAATTCTGAGTGTGGGGAGGTTCCGTCTTCTGTCTGCAGCACCCGAGATCTCCTAGGAGCCCTTCGAGAGTCTTCCCCGAGTCCCTCCCAGTACGGGCTGCCGGGGAAATGCGGGGGTTGGGCTGGAAACGCAGGTAGCATCTAGTGCCTCCCCATGGACAGGGGAGGTAATTAGCGGACTTCCCCTTGCGAGGGAACACCTGTGACACCAGGAAGCTGCGTGGAGGGCGGCTCTGAACCTCCCCCACACAGTCAGCCGTGTTCCGGAATTCTGAGTGTGGGGAGGTTCCGTCTTCTGTCTGCTGCACCCGAGATCTCCTAGGAGCCCTTCGAGAGTCTTCCCCGAGTCCCTCCCAGTACGGGCTGCCGGGGAAAGGCGGGGGTTGGGCTGGAAACGCAGGTAGCATCTAGTGCCTCCCCATGGACAGGGGAGGTAATTAGCGGACTTCCCCTTGCGAGGGAACACCTGTGACACCAGGAAGCTGCGTGGAGGGCGGCCCTGAACCTCACCCACACAGTCACTCTTGTTCCGGAATTCTGAGTGTGGGGAGGTTCCGTCTTCTGTGTGCAGCACCCGAGATCTCCTAGGAGCCCTTCGAGAGTCTTCCCCGAGTCCCTCCCTGTACGGGCTGCCGGGGAAATGCGGGGGTTGGGCTGGAAACGCAGGTAGCATCTAGTGCCTCCCCATGGACAGGGGAGGTAATTAGCGGACTTCCCCTTGCGAGGGAACACCTGTGACACCAGGAAGCTGCGTGGAGGGCGGCCCCGAACCTCCCCCACACAGTCAACCGTGTTCCGGAATTCTGAGTGTGGGGAGGTTCCGTCTTCTGTCTGCAGCACCCGAGATCTCCTAGGAGCCCTTCGAGAGTCTTCCCCGAGTCCCTCCCAGTACGGGCTGCCGGGGAAATGCGGGGGTTGGGCTGGAAACGCAGGTAGCATCTAGTGCCTCCCCATGGACAGGGGAGGTAATTAGCGGACTTCCCCTTGCGAGGGAACACCTGTGACACCAGGAAGCTGCGTGGAGGGCGGCCCCGAACCTCCCCCACACAGTCAGCCGTGTTCCGGAATTCTGAGTGTGGGGAGGTTCCGTCTTCTGTCTGCAGCACCCGAGATCTCCTAGGAGCCCTTCGAGAGTCTTCCCCAAGTCCCTCCCAGTACGGGCTGCCGGGGAAATGCGGGGGTTGGGCTGGAAACGCAGGTAGCATGTAGTGCTTCCCCATGGACAGGGGATGTAAGTAGCGGACTTCCCCTTGCGAGGGAACACCTGTGACACCAGGAAGCTGCGTGGAGGGCGGCCCTAAACCTCACCCAAACTGTCACCCTTGTTCCGGAATTCTGAGTGTGGGTAGGTTCCGTCTTCTGTCTGCAGCACCCGGGATCTCCTAGGAGCCCTTCGAGATTTTTCCCCGAGTCCCTCCCAGTGCGGGGTGCCGGGGAAAGGCGAGGGTTGGGCTGGAAACGCAGGTACCATCTACGCCTCCCCATGGACAGGGGAGGTAATTAGCGGACTTCCCCTTGCGAGGGAACACCTGTGACACCAGGAAGCTGCGTGGAGGGCGGCCCCGAACCTCCCCCACACAGTCAGCCGTGTTCCGGAATTCTGAGTGTGGGGAGGTTCCGTCTTCTGTCTGCAGCACCCGGGATCTCCTAGGAGCCCTTCGAGAGTCTTCCCCGAGTCCCTCACACTGCGGGCTACCGGGGAAAAGCGGAGGTTGGGCTGGAAATGCAGGTAGCATCTAGTGCCTCCCCCTGGACAGGGGAGGTAATTAGCGGATTTCCGCCTGCCAGGGAACACCTGTGACACCAGGAAGCTTCGTGGAGGGCGGCCCTGAACCTCCCCCACACAGTCAGCCGTGTTCCGGAATTCTGAGTGTGGGGAGGTTCCGTCTTCTGTCTGCAGCACCCGAGATCTCCTAGGAGCCCTTCGAGAGTCTTCCCCGAGTCCCTCCCAGTACGGGCTGCCAGGGAAATGCGGGGGTTGGGCTGGAAACGCAGGTAGAATCTAGTGCCTCCCCATGGACAGGGGAGGTAAGTAGCGGACTTCCCCTTGCGAGGGAACACCTGTGACACCAGGAAGCTGCGTGGAGGGCGGCCCTAAACCTCACCCAAACAGTCACCCTTGTTCCGGAATTCTGAGTGTGGGGAGGTTCCGTCTTCTGTCTGCAGCACCTGAGATCTCCTAGGAGCCCTTCGAGAGTCTTCCCCGATTCCCTCAGAGTACGGGCTCCCGGGGAAATGCGGGGGTTGGGCTGGAAACGCAGGTAGCATCTAGTGCCTCCCCATGGACAGGGGAGGTAATTAGCGGACTTCCCCTTGAGAGGGAACACCTGTGACACCAGGAAGCTGCGTGGAGGGTGGCACCGAACCTCCCCCACACAGTCAGCCATGTTCCGGAATTCTGAGTGTGGGGAGGTTCCGTCTTCTGTCTGCAGCACCCGAGATCTCCTAGGAGCCCTTCGAGAGTCTTCCCCGAGTCCCACCAAGTACGGGCTGCCGGGGAAATGCGGGGGTTGGGCTAGAAACGCAGGTAGCATCTAGTGCCTCCCCATGGACAGGGGAGGTAAGTAGCGGACTTCCCCTTGCGAGGGAACACCTGTGACACCAGGAAGCTGCGTGGAGGGCGGCCCCGAACCTCCCCCACACAGTCAGACGTGTTCCGGAATTCTGAGCGTGGGGAGGGTCCGTCTTCTGTCTGCAGCACCCGAGATCTCCTAGGAGCCCTTCGAGAGTATTCCCCGAGTCCCTCCCAGTGCGGGCTGCCGGGGAAATGCGGGGGTTGGGCTGGAAACGCAGGTAGCATCTAGTGCCTCCACATGGACAGGGGAGGTAAGTAGTGGACTTCCCCTTGCGAGGGAACACCTGTGACACCAGGAAGCTGCGTAGAGGGCGGCCCCGAACCTCCCCACACAGTCAGCCGTGTTCCGGAATTCTCAGTGTGGGGAGGTTCCGTCTTCTGTCTGCAGCACCCGAGATATCCTAGTAGCCCTTCGAGAGTCTTCCCCGAGTCCCTCCCAGTGCGGGCTGCCGGGGAAAGGCGGGGGTTGGGCTGGAAACGCAGGTAGCATCTACGCCTCCCCATTGACAGGGGAGGTAATTAGCGGACCTCCCCTCGCGAGGGAACACCTGTGACACCAGGAAGCTGCGTGGAGGGTGACCCTGAACCTCATCCACACAGTCACCCTTGTTCCGGAATTCTGAGTGTGGGGAGGTTCCGTCTTCTGTCTGCATCACCCGGGATCTCCTAGCAGCCCTTCGAGGGTCTCCCCCGAGTCCCTCCCAGTGCGGGCTACCGGGGAAAGGCGGGGGTTGGGCTGGAAACCCAGGTAGTATCTAGTGCCTCCCCATGGACAGGGGAGGTAATTAGCGGACTTCCCCTTGCGAGGGAACACCTGTGACACCAGGAAGCTGCGTGGAGGGCGGCCCTAAACCTCCCCCACACAGTCACCCGTGTTCCGGAATTCTGAGTGTGGGGAGGTTCCGTCTTCTGTCTGCAGCACCCGGGATCTCCTAGGAGCCCTTCGAGGGTCTTACCCGAGCCCCTGGCACTGCGGGCTGCCGGGGAAATGCGGGGGTTGGGCTGGAAACGCAGGTAGCATCTAGTGCCTCCCCCTGGACAGGGGAGGTAATTAGCGGACTTCTCCCTGCAAGGGAACACGTGTGACACCAGGAAGCTGCGTGGAGGGCGGCCCCGAACCTCGCCAACACAGTCAGCCGTGTTCCGGAATTCTGAGTGTGGGGAGGTTCGGTCTTCTGTCTGCAGCAACCGGGATCTCCTAGGAGCCTTTCGAGAGTCTTCCCCGAGTCCCTCCCAGTACGGGCTGCCGGGGAAATGCGGGGGTTGGGCTGGAAACGCAGGTAGCATCTAGTGCCTCCCCATGGACAGGGGAGGTAAGTAGCGGACTTCCCCTTGTGAGGGAACACCTGTGACACCAGGAAGCTGCGTGGAGGGCGGCCCTAAACCTCACCCAAACAGTCACACTTGTTCCGGAATTTTGAGTGTGGGGAGGTTCCGTCTTCTGTCTGCAGCACCCGAGATCTCCTAGGAGCCCTTCGAGAGTCTTCCCCGGGTCCCTCCCAGTACGGGCTGCCGGGGAAATGCAGGGATTTGGCTGGAAACTCAGGTAGCATCTAGTGCCTCCCCATGGACAGGGGAGGTAATTAGCGGACTTCCCATTGCGAGGGAACACCTGTGACACCAGGGAGCTGCGTGGAGGGCGGCCCCGAACCTCCCCCACACAGTCAGCCTTGTTCCGGAATTCTGAGTGTGGGGAGGTTCCGTCTTCTGTCTGCAGCACCCGAGATCTCCTAGGAGCCCTTCGAGAGTCTTCCCTGAGTCCCACCCAGTGCGGGCTGCCGGGGAAATGCGGGGGTTGGGCTGGAAACGCAGGTAGCATCTACGCCTCCCCATGGACAGGGGAGGTAATTAGAGGACTTCCCCTTGCGGGGGAACACCTGTGACACCAGGAAGCTGCGAGGAGGACGGCCCTAAACCTCACCCAAACAGTCACCCATGTTCCGGAATTCTGAGTGTGGGGAGGTTCCGTCTTCTGTCTGCAGCACCCGGGATCTCCTAGGAGCCCTTCGAGAGTCTTCCCCGAGTCCCTCCCAGTACGGGCTGCCGGGGAAATGCGGGGGTTGGGCTGGAAACGCAGGTAGTATCTAGTGCCTCCCCCTGGACAGGGGAGGTAATTAGCGGACTTCCCCTTGCTAGGGAACACCTGTGACACCAGGAAGCTGCGTGAAGGGCCGCCCTAAACCTCACCCAAACAGTCACCCATGTTCCGGAATTCTGAGTGTGGGGAGGTTCCGTCTTCTGTCTGCAGCACCCGGGATCTCCTAGGAGCCCTTCGAGAGTCTTCACCGAGTCCCTCCCAGTGCAGGCTGCCGGGGAAAGGCGGGGGTTGGGCTGGAAACGCAGGTAGCATCTACGCCTCCCCATGGACAGGGGAGGTAATTAGCGGACTTCCCCTTGCGAGGGAACACCTGTGACACCAGGAAGCTGCGTGGAGGGCGGCCCTGAACCTCACCCACACAGTCAGCCGTGTTCCGGAATTCTGAGTGTGGGGAGGTTCCGTCTTCTGTCTGCAGCACCCGAGATCTCCTAGGAGCCCTTCGAGAGTCTTCCCCGAGTCCCTCCCAGTACGGGCTCCCGGGGAAATGCGGGGGTTTGGCTGGAAACGCAGGTAGCATCTAGTGCCTCCCCATGGACAGGGGAGGTAATTAGCGGACTTCCCCTTGCGAGGAAGCACCTGTGACAACAGGAAGCTGCGTGGATGGCGGCCCCGAACCTCCCCAACACAGTCAGCCGTGTTCCGGAATTCTGAGTGTGCGGAGGTTCCGTCTTCTGTCTGCAGCACCCGGGATCTCCTAGGAGCCCTTCGAGAGTCTTCCCCGAGTCCCTCACACTGCGGGCTGCCGGGGAAAAGCGGCGGTTGGGCTGGAAACGCAGGTAGCATCTAGTGCCTCCCCATGGACAGGGGAGGTAATTAGCGGATTTCCGCCTACCAGGGAACACCTGTGACACCAGGCAGCTGCGTGGAGGGCGGCCCCGAAACTCGCCCACACAGTCAGCCGTGTTCCTGAATTCTGAGTGTGGGGAGGTTCCGTCTTCTGTCTGCAGCACCCGGGATCACCTAGGAGCCCTTCGAGAATCTTCCCCGAGTCCCTCCCAGTGCGGGCTGCCGGGGAAAGTCGGGGGTTGGGCTGGAAACGCAGGTAGCATCTCCGCCTCCCCATGGACAGGGGAGGCAATTAGCGGACTTCCCCTTGCGAGGGAACACCTGTGACACCAGGAAGGTTCGTGGAGGGCGGCCCTAAACCTCACCCACACAGTCACCCTTGTTCCGGAATTCTGAGTGTGGGGAGGTTCCGTCTTCTGTCTGCAGCACCCGAGATCTCCTAGGAGCCCTTCGAGAGTCTTCCCTGAGTCCCTCCCATTACGGGCTGCCGGGGAAATGCGGGGGTTGGGCTGGAAAAGCAGGTAGCATCTAGTGCCTCCCCATGGACAGGGGAGGTAAGTAGCGGACTTCCCCTTGCGAGGGAACACCTGTGACACCAGGAAGCTGCGTTGTGGGCGGCCCTAAACCTCACCCAAACAGTCACCCTTGTTCCGGATTTCTGAGTGTGGGGAGGTTCCGTCTTCTGTCTGCAGCACCCGGGATCTCCTAGGAGCCCTTCGAGAGTCTTCCCCGAGTCCCTCCCAGTGCGGGCTGCCGGGGAAAGTCGGGGGTTGGGCTGGAAACGCAGGTAGCATCTACGCCTCCCCATGGACAGGGGAGGCAATTAGCGGACTTCCCCTTGCGAGGGAACACCTGTGACACCAGGAAGCTGCGTGGAGGGCGGCCCTGAACCTCACCCACACAGTCACACTTGTTCCGGAATTCTGAGTGTGGGGAGGTTCCGTCTTCTGTCTGCAGCACCCGAGATCTCCTAGGAGCCCTTCGAGAGTCTTCCCCGAGTCCCTCCCAGTACGGGCTGCCGGGGAAATGCGGGGGTTGGGCTGGAAACGCAGGTAGCATCTAGTGCCTCCCCATGGACAGGGGAGGTAATTAGCGGACTTCCCCTTGCGAGGGAACACCTGTGACACCAGGAAGCTGCGTGGAGGGCGGCTCTGAACCTCCCCCACACAGTCAGCCGTGTTCCGGAATTCTGAGTGTGGGGAGGTTCCGTCTTCTGTCTGCTGCACCCGAGATCTCCTAGGAGCCCTTCGAGAGTCTTCCCCGAGTCCCTCCCAGTACGGGCTGCCGGGGAAAGGCGGGGGTTGGGCTGGAAACGCAGGTAGCATCTAGTGCCTCCCCATGGACAGGGGAGGTAATTAGCGGACTTCCCCTTGCGAGGGAACACCTGTGACACCAGGAAGCTGCGTGGAGGGCGGCCCTGAACCTCACCCACACAGTCACTCTTGTTCCGGAATTCTGAGTGTGGGGAGGTTCCGTCTTCTGTGTGCAGCACCCGAGATCTCCTAGGAGCCCTTCGAGAGTCTTCCCCGAGTCCCTCCCTGTACGGGCTGCCGGGGAAATGCGGGGGTTGGGCTGGAAACGCAGGTAGCATCTAGTGCCTCCCCATGGACAGGGGAGGTAATTAGCGGACTTCCCCTTGCGAGGGAACACCTGTGACACCAGGAATCTGCGTGGAGGGCGGCCCCGAACCTCCCCCACACAGTCAACCGTGTTCCGGAATTCTGAGTGTGGGGAGGTTCCGTCTTCTGTCTGCAGCACCCGAGATCTCCTAGGAGCCCTTCGAGAGTCTTCCCCGAGTCCCTCCCAGTACGGGCTGCCGGGGAAATGCGGGGGTTGGGCTGGAAACGCAGGTAGCATCTAGTGCCTCCCCATGGACAGGGGAGGTAATTAGCGGACTTCCCCTTGCGAGGGAACACCTGTGACACCAGGAAGCTGCGTGGAGGGCGGCCCCGAACCTCCCCCACACAGTCAGCCGTGTTCCGGAATTCTGAGTGTGGGGAGGTTCCGTCTTCTGTCTGCAGCACCCGAGATCTCCTAGGAGCCCTTCGAGAGTCTTCCCCAAGTCCCTCCCAGTACGGGCTGCCGGGGAAATGCGGGGGTTGGGCTGGAAACGCAGGTAGCATGTAGTGCTTCCCCATGGACAGGGGATGTAAGTAGCGGACTTCCCCTTGCGAGGGAACACCTGTGACACCAGGAAGCTGCGTGGAGGGCGGCCCTAAACCTCACCCAAACTGTCACCCTTGTTCCGGAATTCTGAGTGTGGGGAGGTTCCGTCTTCTGTCTGCAGCACCCGGGATCTCCTAGGAGCCCTTCGAGATTTTTCCCCGAGTCCCTCCCAGTGCGGGGTGCCGGGGAAAGGCGAGGGTTGGGCTGGAAACGCAGGTACCATCTACGCCTCCCCATGGACAGGGGAGGTAATTAGCGGACTTCCCCTTGCGAGGGAACACCTGTGACACCAGGAAGCTGCGTGGAGGGCGGCCCCGAACCTCCCCCACACAGTCAGCCGTGTTCCGGAATTCTGAGTGTGGGGAGGTTCCGTCTTCTGTCTGCAGCACCCGAGATCTCCTAGGAACCCTTCGAGAGTCTTCCCCGAGTCCCTCCCAGTACAGGCTGCCGGGGAAATGCGGGGGTTGGGCTGGAAACGCAGGTAGCATCTAGTGCCTCCCCATGGACAGGGGAGGTAAGTAGCGGACTTCCCCTTGCGAGGGAACACCTGTGACACCAGGAAGCTGCGTGGAGGGCGGTCCCGAAGCTCCCCCACACAGTCAGCCGTGTTCCGGAATTCTGAGTGTGGGGAGGTTCCGTCTTCTGTCTGCAGCAACATAGATCTCTTAGGAGCCCTTCGAGAGTCTTCCCCGAGTCCCTCCCAGTGCGGGCTGCCGGGGAAAGGCGGGGGTTGGGCTGGAAACGCAGGTAGCATCTACGCCTCCTCATGGACATGGGAGGTAATTAGCGGACTTCCCCTTGCGAGGGAACATCTATGACACCAGGAAACTGCGTGGAGGGCGGCCCTAAACCTCACCCAAACAGTCACCCTTGTTCCGGAATTCTGAGTGTGGGGAGGTTCCGTCTTCTGTCTGCAGCACCCGGGATCTCCTAGGAGCCCTTCTAGAGTCTTCCCCGAGTCCCTCTCACTGCGGGCTGCCGGGGAAAGGCGGGTGTTGGGTTGGAAACGCAGGTAGCATCTAGTGCCTCCCCCTGGACAGGGGAGGTAATTAGCGGACTTCCCCCTGCCAGGGAACACCTGTGACACCAGGAAGCTGCGTGGAGGGCGGCCCCGAACCTACCCCACACAGTCAGCCGTGTTCCGGAATTCTGAGTGTGGGGAGGTTCCGTCTTCTGTCTGCAGCACCCGGGATCTCCTAGCAGCCCTTCGAGTGTCTCCCCCGAGTCCCTCCCAGTGCGTGCTACCGGGGAAAGGCGGGGGTTGGGCTGGAAACCCAGGTAGCATCTTGTGCCTCCCCATGGACAGGGGAGGTAATTAGCGGACTTCCCCTTGCGAGGGAACACCTGAGACTCCAGGAAGCTGCGTGGAGGACGGCCCTAAACCTCCCACACACAGTCACCCGTGTTCCGGAATTCTGAGTGTGGGGAGGTTCCGTCTTCTGTCTGCAGCACCCGGGATCTCCTAGGAGACCTTCGAGGGTCTTCCCCGAGTCCCTCGCACTGCGGGCTGCCGGGGAAAGGCGGGGGTTGGGCTGGAAACGCAGGTAGCATCTAGTGCCTCCCCCTGAACAGGGGAGGTAAATAGAGGACTTCCCCCTGCCAGGGAACACGTGTGACACGAGGAAGCTGCGTGGAGGGCGGCCCCGAACCTCCCCCACACAGTCAGCCGTGTTCCGGAATTCTGAGTGTGGGGAGGTTCCGTCTTCTGTCTGCAGCACCCGGGATCTCCTAGGAGCCCTTCGAGAGTCTTCCCCGAGTCCCTCACACTGCGGGCTACCGGGGAAAAGCGGAGGTTGGGCTGGAAATGCAGGTAGCATCTAGTGCCTCCCCCTGGACAGGGGAGGTAATTAGCGGATTTCCGCCTGCCAGGGAACACCTGTGACACCAGGAAGCTTCGTGGAGGGCGGCCCTGAACCTCCCCCACACAGTCAGCCGTGTTCCGGAATTCTGAGTGTGGGGAGGTTCCGTCTTCTGTCTGCAGCACCCGAGATCTCCTAGGAGCCCTTCGAGAGTCTTCCCCGAGTCCCTCCCAGTACGGGCTGCCAGGGAAATGCGGGGGTTGGGCTGGAAACGCAGGTAGAATCTAGTGCCTCCCCATGGACAGGGGAGGTAAGTAGCGGACTTCCCCTTGCGAGGGAACACCTGTGACACCAGGAAGCTGCGTGGAGGGCGGCCCTAAACCTCACCCAAACAGTCACCCTTGTTCCGGAATTCTGAGTGTGGGGAGGTTCCGTCTTCTGTCTGCAGCACCTGAGATCTCCTAGGAGCCCTTCGAGAGTCTTCCCCGATTCCCTCAGAGTACGGGCTCCCGGGGAAATGCGGGGGTTGGGCTGGAAACGCAGGTAGCATCTAGTGCCTCCCCATGGACAGGGGAGGTAATTAGCGGACTTCCCCTTGAGAGGGAACACCTGTGACACCAGGAAGCTGCGTGGAGGGTGGCACCGAACCTCCCCCACACAGTCAGCCGTGTTCCGGAATTCTGAGTGTGGGGAGGTTCCGTCTTCTGTCTGCAGCACCCGAGATCTCCTAGGAGCCCTTCGAGAGTCTTCCCCGAGTCCCACCCAGTACGGGCTGCCGGGGAAATGCGGGGGTTGGGCTAGAAACGCAGGTAGCATCTAGTGCCTCCCCATGGACAGGGGAGGTAAGTAGCGGACTTCCCCTTGCGAGGGAACACCTGTGACACCAGGAAGCTGCGTGGAGGGCGGCCCCGAACCTCCCCCACACAGTCAGACGTGTTCCGGAATTCTGAGCGTGGGGAGGGTCCGTCTTCTGTCTGCAGCACCCGAGATCTCCTAGGAGCCCTTCGAGAGTATTCCCCGAGTCCCTCCCAGTGCGGGCTGCCGGGGAAATGCGGGGGTTGTGCTGGAAACGCAGGTAGCATCTAGTGCCTCCACATGGACAGGGGAGGTAAGTAGTGGACTTCCCCTTGCGAGGGAACACCTGTGACACCAGGAAGCTGCGTGGAGGGCGGCCCCGAACCTCCCCCACACAGTCAGCCGTGTTCCGGAATTCTCAGTGTGGGGAGGTTCCGTCTTCTGTCTGCAGCACCCGGGATCTACTAGGAGCCCTTCGAGAGTCTTCCCCGTGTCCCTCACACTGCGGGCTGCCGGGGAAAAGCGGCGGTTGGGCTGGAAACGCAGGTAGCATCTAGTGCCTCCCCCTGGACTGGGGAGGTAATTAGCGGATTTCCGCCTGCCAGGGAACACCTGTGACACCAGGCAGCTGCGTGGAGGGCGGCCCCGAACCTCGCCAACACAGTCAGCCGTGTTCCGGAATTCTGAGTGTGGGGAGGTTCGGTCTTCTGTCTGCAGCACCCGGGATCTCCTAGGAGCCTTTCGAGAGTCTTCCCCGAGTCCCTCCCAGTACGGGCTGCCGGGGAAATGCGGGGGTTGGGCTGGAAACGCAGGTAGCATCTAGTGCCTCCCCATGGACAGGGGAGGTAAGTAGCGGAATTCCCCTTGTGAGGGAACACCTGTGACACCAGGAAGCTGCGTGGAGGGCGGCCCTAAACCTCACCCAAACAGTCACACTTGTTCCGGAATTCTGAGTGTGGGGAGGTTCCGTCTTCTGACTGCAGCACCCGGGATCTACTATGAGCCCTTCGAGAGTCTTCCCCGAGTCCCTCCCAGTGCGGGCTGCCGGGGAAAGGCGGGGGTTGGGCTGGAAACGCAGGTAGCATCTAGTGCCTCCCCATGGTCAGGGGAGGTAATTAGCGGACTTCCCCTTGAGAGGGAACACCTGTGACACCAGGAAGCTGCGTGGAGGGTGGCACCGAACCTCCCCCACACAGTCAGCCGTGTTCCGGAATTCTGAGTGTGGGGAGGTTCCGTCTTCTGTCTGCAGCACCCGGGATCTCCTAGGAGCCCTTCGAGGGTCTTACCCGAGCCCCTGGCACTGCGGGCTGCCGGGGAAATGCGGGGGCTGGGCTGGAAACGCAGGTAGCATCTAGTGCCTCCCCCTGGACAGGGGAGGTAATTAGCGGACTTCTCCCTGCAAGGGAACACGTGTGACACCAGGAAGCTGCGTGGAGGACGGCCCCGAACCTCCCCCACACAATCAGCTGTGTTCCGGAATTCTGAGTGTTGGGAGGTTCCGTCTTCTGTCTGCAGAACCCGGGATCTACTAGGAGCCCTTCGAGAGTCTTCCCCGAGTCCCTCACACTGCGGGCTGCCGGGGAAAAGCGGCGGTTGGGCTGGAAACGCAGGTAGCATCTAGTGCCTCCCCCTGGACAGGGGAGGTAATTAGCGGATTTCCGCCTGCCAGGGAACACCTGTGACACCAGGCAGCTGCGTGGAGGGCGGCCCCGAACCTCGCCCACACAGTCAGCCGTGTTCCGGAATTCTGAGTGTGGGGAGGTTCGGTCTTCTGTCTGCAGCACCCGGGATCTCCTAGGAGCCCTTCGAGAGTCTTCCCCGAGTCCCTCCCAGTGCGGGCTGCCGGGGAAATGCGGGGGTGGGGCTGGAAACGCAGGTAGCATCTACGCCTCCCCATGGACAGGGGAGGTAATTAGCGGACTTCCCCTTGCGAGGGAACACCTGTGACACCAGGAAGCTGCGTGGAGGGCGGGCCTGAACCTCACCCACACAGTCAGCCGTGTTCCGGAATTCTGAGTGTGGGGAGGTTCCGTCTTCTGTCTGCAGCACCCGAGATCTCCTAGGAGCCCTTCGAGAGTCTTCCCCGGGTCCCTCCCAGTACGGGCTGCCGGGGAAATGCAGGGATTTGGCTGGAAACTCAGGTAGCATCTAGTGCCTCCCCATGGACAGGGGAGGTAATTAGCGGACTTCCCATTGCGAGGGAACACCTGTGACACCAGGGAGCTGCGTGGAGGGCGGCCCCGAACCTCCCCCACACAGTCAGCCTTGTTCCGGAATTCTGAGTGTGGGGAGGTTCCGTCTTCTGTCTGCAGCACCCGAGATCTCCTAGGAGCCCTTCGAGAGTCTTCCCTGAGTCTCACCCAGTGCGGGCTGCCGGGGAAATGCGGGGGTTGGGCTGGAAACGCAGGTAGCATCTACGCCTCCCCATGGACAGGGGAGGTAATTAGAGGACTTCCCCTTGCGGGGGAACACCTGTGACACCAGGAAGCTGCGTGGAGGACGGCCCTAAACCTCACCCAAACAGTCACCCATGTTCCGGAATTCTGAGTGTGGGGAGGTTCCGTCTTCTGTCTGCAGCACCCGGGATCTCCTAGGAGCCCTTCGAGAGTCTTCCCCGAGTCCCTCCCAGTACGGGCTGCCGGGGAAATGCGGGGGTTGGGCTGGAAACGCAGGTAGTATCTAGTGCCTCCCCCTGGACAGGGGAGGTAATTAGCGGACTTCCCCTTGCTAGGGAACACCTGTGACACCAGGAAGCTGCGTGAAGGGCCGCCCTAAACCTCACCCAAACAGTCACCCATGTTCCGGAATTCTGAGTGTGGGGAGGTTCCGTCTTCTGTCTGCAGCACCCGGGATCTCCTAGGAGCCCTTCGAGAGTCTTCACCGAGTCCCTCCCAGTGCAGGCTGCCGGGGAAATGCGGGGGTTGGGCTGGAAACGCAGGTAGCATCTACGCCTCCCCATGGACAGGGGAGGTAATTAGCGGACTTCCCCTTGCGAGGGAACACCTGTGACACCAGGAAGCTGCGTGGAGGGCGGCCCTGAACCTCACCCACACAGTCAGCCGTGTTCCGGAATTCTGAGTGTGGGGAGGTTCCGTCTTCTGTCTGCAGCACCCGAGATCTCCTAGGAGCCCTTCGAGAGTCTTCCCCGAGTCCCTCCCAGTACGGGCTCCCGGGGAAATGCGGGGGTTTGGCTGGAAACGCAGGTAGCATCTAGTGCCTCCCCATGGACAGGGGAGGTAATTAGCGGACTTCCCCTTGCGAGGAAACACCTGTGACACCAGGAAGCTGCGTGGAGGTTGGCCCCGAACCTCCCCCACACAGTCAGCCGTGTTCCGGAATTCTGAGTGTGCGGAGGTTCCGTCTTCTGTCTGCAGCACCCGAGATCTCCTAGGAGCCCTTCGAGAGTCTTCCCCGAGTCCCTCCCAGTACGGGCTGCCGGGGAAATGCGGGTTTTGGCTGGAAACGCAGGTAGCATCTAGTGCCTCCCCATGGACAGGGGAGGTAATTAGCGGACTTCCCCTTGCGAGGGAACACCTGTGACACCAGGAAGCTGCGTGGAGTGCGGCCCAGAAACTCCCCCACACAGTCAGCCGTGTTCCGGAATTCTGAGTGTGGGGAGGTTCCGTCTTCTGTCTGCAGCACCCGAGATCTCCTAGGAGCCCTTCGAGAGTCTTCCCCGAGTCCCTCCCAGTACGGGCTGCCGGGGAAATGCGGGGGTTGGGCTGGAAACGCAGGTAGCATCTAGTGCCTCCCCATGGACAGGGGAGGTAAGTAGCGGACTTCCCCTTGCGAGGAAACACCTGTGACACCAGGAAGCTGCGTGGAGGGCGGCCCTAAACCTCACCCAAACAGTCACACTTGTTCCGGAATTCTGAGTGTGGGGAGGTTCCGTCTTCTGTCTGCAGCATCCGGGATCTCCTAGGAGCCCTTCGAGAGTCTTCCCCGAGTCCCTCCAAGTGCGGGCTGCCGGGGAAAGGCGGGGGTTGGGCTGGAAACGCAGGTAGCATCTACGCCTCCCCATGGACAGGGGAGGTAATTAGCGGACTTCCCCTTGCGAGGGAACACCTGTGACACCAGGAAGCTGCGTGGAGGGCGGCCCTGAACCTCACCCACACAGTCACCCTTGTTCCGGAATTCTGAGTGTGGGGAGGTTCCGTCTTCTGTCTGCAGCACCTGAGATCTCCTAGGAGCCATTCGAGAGTCTTCCCCGAGTCCCTCCCAGTACGGGCTGCCGGGGAAATGCGGGGGTTTGGCTGGAAACTCAGGTAGCATCTAGTGCCTCCCCATGGACAGGGGAGGTAATTAGCGGACTTCCCCTTGCGAGGGAACACCTGTGACACCAGGAAGCTGCGTGGAGGGCCGCCCCGAACCTCCCCCACACAGTCAGCCTTGTTCCGGAATTCTGAGTGTGGGGAGATTCCGTCTTCTGTCTGCAGCACCCGAGATCTCCTAGGAGCCTTCGAGAGTCTTCCCCGAGTCCCTCCCAGTACGGGCTGCCGGGGAAATGCCGGCGTTGGGCTGGAAACACAGGTAGCATCTAGTGCCTCCCCATGGACAGGGGAGGTATTTAGCGGACTTCCCCTTGCGAGGGAACACCTGTGACACCAGGAAGCTGCGTGGAGGGCGGCCCCGAACCTCCCCCACACAGTCACCCTTGTTCCGGAATTCTGAGTGTGGGGAGGTTCCGTCTTCTGTCTGCAGCACCCGAGATCTCCTAGGAGCCCTTCGAGAGTCTTCCCCGAGTCCCTCCCAGTGCGGGCTGCCGGGGAAATGTGGGGGTTGGGCTGGAAACGCAGGTAGCATCTACGCCTCCCCATGGACAGGGGAGGTAATTAGCGGACTTCCCCTTGCGAGGGAACACCTGTGACACCAGGAAGCTGCGTGGAGGGCGGCCCCGAACCTCCCCCACACAGTCAGCCGTGTTCCGGAATTCTGAGTGTGGGGAGGTTCCGTCTTCTGTCTGCAGCACCCGAGATCTCCTAGGAGCCATTCGAGAGTCTTCCCCGAGTCCCTCCCAGTACGGGCTGCCGGGAAAATGCGGGGGTTTGGCTGGAAACGCAGGTAGCATCTAGTGCCTCCCCATGGACAGGGGAGGTAATTAGCGGACTTCCCCTTGCGGGGGAACACCTGTGACACCAGGAAGCTGCGTGGAGGGCGGCCCTGAACCTCACCCACACAGTCACACTTGTTCCGGAATTCTGAGTGTGGGGAGGTTCCGTCTTCTGTCTGCAGCACCCGAGATCTCCTAGGAGCCCTTCGAGAGTCTTCCCCGAGTCCCTCCCAGTACGGGCTGCCGGGGAAATGCGGGGGTTGGGCTGGAAACGCAGGTAGCATCTAGTGCCTCCCCATGGACAGGGGAGGTAAGTAGCGGACTTCCCCTTGCGAGGGAACACCTGTGACACCAGGAAGCTGCGTGGAGGGCGGCCCCGAACCTCCCCCACACAGTCAGCCGTGTTCCGGAATTCTGAGTGTGGGGAGGTTCCGTCTTCTGTCTGCAGCACCCGAGATCTCCTAGGAGCCCTTCGAGAGTCTTCCCCGAGTCCCTTCCTGTACGAGCTGCCGGGGAAATGCGGGGGTTGTGCTGGAAACGCAGGTAGAATCTAGTGCCCCCCCATGGACAGGGGAGGTAAGTAGCGGAATTCCCCTTGCGAGGGAACACCTGTGACACCAGGAAGCTGCGTGGAGGGCGGCCCTAAAACTCACCCAAACAGTCACACTTGTTCCGGAATTCTGAGTGTGGGGAAGTTCCGTCTTCTGTCTGCAGCACCCGAGATCTCCTAGGAGCCCTTCGAGAGTCTTCCCCGAGTCCCTCCCAGTACGGGCTGCCGGGGAAATGCGGGGATTGGCCTGGAAACGCAGGAAGCATCTAGTGCCTCCCCATGGACAGGGGAGGTAATTAGCGGACTTCCCCTTGCGAGGGAACACCTGTGACACCAGGAAGCTGCGTGGAGTGCAGCCCTAAACCTCACCAAAACAGTCACCCTTGTTCCGGAATTCTGAGTGTGGGGAGGTTCCGTCTTCTGTCTGCAGCACCCGAGATCTCCTAGGAGCCCTTCGAGAGACTTCCCCGAGTCCCTCCCAGTGCGGGCTGCCGGGGAAAGGCGGGGGTTGTGCTGGAAACTCAGGTAGCATCTACACCTCCCCATGGACAGGGGAGGTAATTAGCGGACTTCCCCTTGCGAGGGAACACCTGTGACACCAGGAAGCTGCGTGGAGTGCGGCCCTAAACCTCACCAAAACAGTCACCCTTGTTCCGGAATTCTGAGTGTGGGGAGGTTCCGTCTTCTGTCTGCAGCACCCGGGATCTCCTAGGAGCCCTTCTAGAGTCTTCCCTGAGTCCCTCTCACTACGGGCTGCCGGGGAAAGGCGGGGGTTGGGCTGGAAACGCAGGTAGCATCTAGTGCCTCCCCCTGGACAGGGGAGGTAATTAGCGGACTTCCCCCTGCCAGGGAACACCTGTGACACCAGGAAGCTGCGTGGAGGGAGGCCCCGAACCTCCCCCACACAGTCAGCCTTGTTCCGGAATTCTGAGTGTGGGGAGGTTCCGTCTTCTGTCTGCAGCACCCGGGATCTCCTAGGAGCCTTTCGAGGGTCTTCCCCGAGTCCCTCGCACTGCGGGCTGCCGGGGAAAGGCGGGGGTTTGGCTGGAAACGCAGGTAAAATCTAGTGCCTCCCCCTGGACAGGGGAGGTTATTAGCGGTCTTCCCCTTGCCAGGGAACACGTGTGACACCAGGAAGCTGCGTGGAGGGCGGCCCCGAACCTCCCCGACACAGTCAGCCGTGTTCCGGGATTCTTAGTGTGGGGAAGTTCCGTCTTCTGTCTGCAGCACCCGAGATCTCCTAGGAGCCCTTCGAGAGTCTTCCCCGAGTCCCTCCCAGTGCGGGCTGCCGGGGAAATGTGGGGGTTGGGCTGGAAACGCAGGTAGCATCTACGCCTCCCCATGGACAGGGGAGGTAATTAGCGGACTTCCCCTTGCGAGGGAACACCTGTGACACCAGGAAGCTGCGTGGAGGGCGGCCCCGAACCTCCCCCACACAGTCAGCCGTGTTCCGGAATTCTGAGTGTGGGGAGGTTCCGTCTTCTGTCTGCAGCACCCGAGATCTCCTAGGAGCCATTCGAGAGTCTTCCCCGAGTCCCTCCCAGTACGGGCTGCCGGGGAAATGCGGGGGTTTGGCTGGAAACGCAGGTAGCATCTAGTGCCTCCCCATGGACAGGGGAGGTAATTAGCGGACTTCCCCTTGCGGGGGAACACCTGTGACACCAGGAAGCTGCGTGGAGGGCGGCCCTGAACCTCACCCACACAGTCACACTTGTTCCGGAATTCTGAGTGTGGGGAGGTTCCGTCTTCTGTCTGCAGCACCCGAGATCTCCTAGGAGCCCTTCGAGAGTCTTCCCCGAGTCCCTCCCAGTACGGGCTGCCGGGGAAATGCGGGGGTTGGGCTGGAAACGCAGGTAGCATCTAGTGCCTCCCCATGGACAGGGGAGGTAAGTAGCGGACTTCCCCTTGCGAGGGAACACCTGTGACACCAGGAAGCTGCGTGGAGGGCGGCCCCGAACCTCCCCCACACAGTCAGCCGTGTTCCGGAATTCTGAGTGTGGGGAGGTTCCGTCTTCTGTCTGCAGCACCCGAGATCTCCTAGGAGCCCTTCGAGAGTCTTCCCCGAGTCCCTTCCTGTACGAGCTGCCGGGGAAATGCGGGGGTTGTGCTGGAAACGCAGGTAGAATCTAGTGCCCCCCCATGGACAGGGGAGGTAAGTAGCGGAATTCCCCTTGCGAGGGAACACCTGTGACACCAGGAAGCTGCGTGGAGGGCGGCCCTAAAACTCACCCAAACAGTCACACTTGTTCCGGAATTCTGAGTGTGGGGAAGTTCCGTCTTCTGTCTGCAGCACCCGAGATCTCCTAGGAGCCCTTCGAGAGTCTTCCCCGAGTCCCTCCCAGTACGGGCTGCCGGGGAAATGCGGGGATTGGCCTGGAAACGCAGGAAGCATCTAGTGCCTCCCCATGGACAGGGGAGGTAATTAGCGGACTTCCCCTTGCGAGGGAACACCTGTGACACCAGGAAGCTGCGTGGAGTGCGGCCCTAAACCTCACCAAAACAGTCACCCTTGTTCCGGAATTCTGAGTGTGGGGAGGTTCCGTCTTCTGTCTGCAGCACCCGAGATCTCCTAGGAGCCCTTCGAGAGACTTCCCCGAGTCCCTCCCAGTGCGGGCTGCCGGGGAAAGGCGGGGGTTGTGCTGGAAACTCAGGTAGCATCTACACCTCCCCATGGACAGGGGAGGTAATTAGCGGACTTCCCCTTGCGAGGGAACACCTGTGACACCAGGAAGCTGCGTGGAGTGCGGCCCTAAACCTCACCAAAACAGTCACCCTTGTTCCGGAATTCTGAGTGTGGGGAGGTTCCGTCTTCTGTCTGCAGCACCCGGGATCTCCTAGGAGCCCTTCTAGAGTCTTCCCTGAGTCCCTCTCACTACGGGCTGCCGGGGAAAGGCGGGGGTTGGGCTGGAAACGCAGGTAGCATCTAGTGCCTCCCCCTGGACAGGGGAGGTAATTAGCGGACTTCCCCCTGCCAGGGAACACCTGTGACACCAGGAAGCTGCGTGGAGGGAGGCCCCGAACCTCCCCCACACAGTCAGCCTTGTTCCGGAATTCTGAGTGTGGGGAGGTTCCGTCTTCTGTCTGCAGCACCCGGGATCTCCTAGGAGCCTTTCAAGGGTCTTCCCCGAGTCCCTCGCACTGCGGGCTGCCGGGGAAAGGCGGGGGTTTGGCTGGAAACGCAGGTAAAATCTAGTGCCTCCCCCTGGACAGGGGAGGTTATTAGCGGTCTTCCCCTTGCCAGGGAACACGTGTGACACCAGGAAGCTGCGTGGAGGGCGGCCCCGAACCTCCCCGACACAGTCAGCCGTGTTCCGGGATTCTTAGTGTGGGGAAGTTCCGTCTTCTGTCTGCAGCACCCGAGATCTCCTAGGAGCCATTCGAGAGTCTTCCCCGAGTCCCTCCCAGTACGGGCTGCCGGGGAAATGCGGGGGTTGGGCTGGAAACGCAGGTAGCATCTAGTGCCTCCCCATGGACAGGGGAGGTAAGTAGCGGACTTCCCCTTGCGAGGGAACACCTGTGACACCAGGAAGCTGCGTGGAGGGCGGCCCTAAACCTCACCCAAACAGTCACACTTGTTCCGGAATTCTGAGTGTGGGGAGGTTCCGTCTTCTGTCTGCAGGACCCGGGATCTCCTAGGAGCCCTTCGAGAGTCTTCCCCGAGTCCCTCCCAGTGCGGGCTGCCGGGGAAAGGCGGGGGTTGGGCTGGAAACGCAGGTAGCATCTACGCCTCCACATGGACAGGGGAGGTAATTAGCGGACTTCCACTTGCGAGGGAACACCTGTGACACCAGGAAGCTGCGTGGAGGGCGGGCTTGAACCTCACCCACACAGTCAGCCGTGTTCCGGAATTCAGAGTGTGGGGAGGTTCCGTCTTCTGTCTGCAGCACCCGAGATCTCCTAGGAGCCCTTCGAGAGTCTTCCCCGAGTCCCTCCCAGTACGGGCTGCCGGGGAAATGCGGGGGTTTGGCTGGAAACTCAGGTAGCATCTAGTGCCTCCCCATGGACAGGGGAGGTAATTAGCGGAATTCCCCTTGCGAGGGAACACCTGTGACACCAGGAAGCTGCGTGGAGGGCCGCCCCGAACCTCCCCCACACAGTCAGCCTTGTTCCGGAAATCTGAGTGTGGGGAGATTCCGTCTTCTGTCTGCAGCACCCGAGATCTCCTAGGAGCCTTCGAGAGTCTTCCCCGAGTCCCTCCCAGTACGGGCTGCCGGGGAAATGCGGGCGTTGGGCTGGAAACGCAGGTAGCATCTAGTGCCTCCCCATGGACAGGGGAGGTATTTAGCGGACTTCCCCTTGCGAGGGAACACCTGTGACACCAGGAAGCTGCGTGGAGGGCGGCCCCGAACCTCCCCCACACAGTCACCCTTGTTCCGGAATTCTGAGTGTGGGGAGGTTCCGTCTTCTGTCTGCAGCACCCGAGATCTCCTAGGAGCCCTTCGAGAGTCTTCCCCGAGTCCCTCCCAGTGCGGGCTGCCGGGGAAATGTGGGGGTTGGGCTGGAAACGCAGGTAGCATCTACGCCTCCCCATGGACAGGGGAGGTAATTAGCGGACTTCCCCTTGCGGGGGAACACCTGTGACACCAGGAAGCTGCGTGGAGGGCGGCCCTGAAACTCACCCACACAGTCAGCCGTGTTCCGGAATTCTGAGTGTGGGGAGGTTCCGTCTTCTGTCTGCAGCACCCGAGATCTCCTAGGAGCCATTCGAGAGTCTTCCCCGAGTCCCTCCCAGTACGGGCTGCCGGGGAAATGCGGGGGTTGGGCTGGAAACGCAGGTAGCATCTAGTGCCTCCCCATGGACAGGGGAGGTAAGTAGCGGACTTCCCCTTGCGAGGGAACACCTGTGACACCAGGAAGCTGCGTGGAGGGCGGCCCCGAACCTCCCCCACACAGTCAGCCGTGTTCCGGCATTCTGAGTGTGGGGAGGTTCCGTCTTCTGTCTGCAGCACCCGAGATCTCCTAGGAGCCCTTCGAGAGTCTTGCCCGAGTCCCTCCCAGTACGGGCTGCCGGGGAAATGCGGGGGTTGGGCTGGAAACGCAGGTAGCATCTAGTGCCTCCGCATGGACAGGGGAGGTAATTAGCGGATTTCCCCTTGCGAGGGAACACCTGTGACACCAGGAAGCTGCGTGGAGGGCGGCCCCGAACCTCCCCCACACAGTCAGCCGTGTTCCGGAATTCTGAGTGTGGGGAGGTTCCGTCTTCTGTCTGCAGCACCCGAGATCTCCTAGGAGCCATTCGAGAGTCTTCCCCGAGTCCCTCCCAGTACGGGCTGCCGGGGAAATGCGGGGGTTTGGCTGGAAACGCAGGTAGCATCTAGTGCCTCCCCATGGACAGGGGAGGTAATTAGCGGACTTCCCCTTGCGGGGGAACACCTGTGACACCAGGAAGCTGCGTGGAGGGCGGCCCTGAACCTCACCCACACAGTCACACTTGTTCCGGAATTCTGAGTGTGGGGAGGTTCCGTCTTCTGTCTGCAGCACCCGAGATCTCCTAGGAGCCCTTCGAGAGTCTTCCCCGAGTCCCTCCCAGTACGGGCTGCCGGGGAAATGCGGGGGTTTGGCTGGAAACGCATGTAGCATCTAGTGCCTCCCCATGGACAGGGGAGGTAAGTAGCGGAATTCCCCTTGCGAGGGAACACCTGTGACACCAGGAAGCTGCGTGGAGGGCGGCCCCGAACCTCCCCCACACAGTCAGCCGTGTTCCGGAATTCTGAGTGTGGGGAGGTTCCGTCTTCTGTCTGCAGCACCCGAGATCTCCTAGGAGCCCTTCGAGAGTCTTTCCCGAGTCCCTCCCTGTACGAGCTGCCG
This sequence comes from Camelus bactrianus, assembly GCF_048773025.1. Lineage (NCBI taxonomy): Eukaryota > Metazoa > Chordata > Mammalia > Artiodactyla > Camelidae > Camelus > Camelus bactrianus. The sequence goes on along the minus strand of NW_027413971.1, from coordinate 199,239 downwards.
GGGAAATGCGGGGGTTGTGCTGGAAACGCAGGTAGCATCTAGTGCCTCCCCATGGACAGGGGAGGTAAGTAGCGGACTTCCCCTTGCGAGGGAAAACCTGTGACACCAGGAAGCTGCGTGGAGGGCGGCCCTAAAACTCACCCAAACAGTCACACTTGTTCCGGAATTCTGAGTGTGGGGAGGTTCCGTCTTCTGTCTGCAGCACCCGAGATCTCCTAGGAGCCCTTCGAGAGTCTTCCCCGAGTCCCTCACAGTACGGGCTGCCGGGGAAATGCGGGGATTGGCCTGGAAACGCAGGTAGCATCTAGTGCCTCCCCATGGACAGGGGAGGTAATTAGCGGACTTCCCCTTGCGAGGGAACACCTGTGACACCAGGAAGCTGCGTGGAGTGCGGCCCCGAACCTCCCCCACACAGTCAGCCGTGTTCCGGAATTCTGAGTGTGTGGAGGTTCCGTCTTCTGTCTGCAGCACCTGAGATCTCCTAGGAGCCCTTCGAGAGTCTTGCCCGAGTCCCTCACAGTACGGGCTGCTGGGGAAATGCGGGGGTTGGGCTGGAAACTCAGGTAGCATCTAGTGCCTCCCCATGGACAGGGGAGGTATGTAGCGGACTTCCCCTTGCGAGGGAACACCTGTGATACCAGGAAGCTGCGTGGAGGGCAGCCCCGAACCTCCCCCACACAGTCAGCCGTGTTCCGGAATTCTGAGTGTGGGGAGGTTCCGTCTTCTGTCTGCAGCACCCGAGATCTCCTAGGAGCCCTTCGAGAGACTTCCCCGAGTCCCTCCCAGTGCGGGCTGCCGGGGAAAGGCGGGGGTTGTGCTGGAAACTCAGGTAGCATCTAGTGCCTCCCCATGGACAGGGGAGGTAATTAGCGGACTTCCCCTTGCGGGGGAACACCTGTGACACCAGGAAGCTGCGTGGAGGGCGGCCCTGAACCTCACCCACACAGTCACACTTGTTCCGGAATTCTGAGTGTGGGGAGGTTCCGTCTTCTGTCTGCAGCACCCGAGATCTCCTAGGAGCCCTTCGAGAGTCTTCCCCGAGTCCCTCCCAGTACGGGCTGCCGGGGAAATGCGGGGGTTTGGCTGGAAACGCATGTAGCATCTAGTGCCTCCCCATGGACAGGGGAGGTAAGTAGCGGACTTCCCCTTGCGAGGGAACACCTGTGACACCAGGAAGCTGCGTGGAGGGCGGCCCCGAACCTCCCCCACACAGTCAGCCGTGTTCCGGAATTCTGAGTGTGGGGAGGTTCCGTCTTCTGTCTGCAGCACCCGAGATCTCCTAGGAGCCCTTCGAGAGTCTTTCCCGAGTCCCTCCCTGTACGAGCTGCCGGGGAAATGCGGGGGTTGTGCTGGAAACGCAGGTAGCATCTAGTGCCTCCCCATGGACAGGGGAGGTAAGTAGCGGACTTCCCCTTGCGAGGGAAAACCTGTGACACCAGGAAGCTGCGTGGAGGGCGGCCCTAAAACTCACCCAAACAGTCACACTTGTTCCGGAATTCTGAGTGTGGGGAGGTTCCGTCTTCTGTCTGCAGCACCCGAGATCTCCTAGGAGCCCTTCGAGAGTCTTCCCCGAGTCCCTCACAGTACGGGCTGCCGGGGAAATGCGGGGATTGGCCTGGAAACGCAGGTAGCATCTAGTGCCTCCCCATGGACAGGGGAGGTAATTAGCGGACTTCCCCTTGCGAGGGAACACCTGTGACACCAGGAAGCTGCGTGAAGTGCGGCCCCGAACCTCCCCCACACAGTCAGCCGTGTTCCGGAATTCTGAGTGTGTGGAGGTTCCGTCTTCTGTCTGCAGCACCTGAGATCTCCTAGGAGCCCTTCGAGAGTCTTGCCCGAGTCCCTCACAGTACGGGCTGCTGGGGAAATGCGGGGGTTGGGCTGGAAACTCAGGTAGCATCTAGTGCCTCCCCATGGACAGGGGAGGTATGTAGCGGACTTCCCCTTGCGAGGGAACACCTGTGATACCAGGAAGCTGCGTGGAGGGCAGCCCCGAACCTCCCCCACACAGTCAGCCGTGTTCCGGAATTCTGAGTGTGGGGAGGTTCCGTCTTCTGTCTGCAGCACCCGAGATCTCCTAGGAGCCCTTCGAGAGACTTCCCCGAGTCCCTCCCAGTGCGGGCTGTCGGGGAAAGGCGGGGGTTGTGCTGGAAACTCAGGTAGCATCTACACCTCCCCATGGACAGGGGAGGTAATTAGCGGACTTCCCCTTGCGAGGGAACACCTGTGACACCAGGAAGCTGCGTGGAGGGCGGCCCTAAACCTCACCAAAACAGTCACCCTTGTTCCGGAATTCTGAGTGTGGGGAGGTTCCGTCTTCTGTCTGCAGCACCCGGGATCTCCTAGGAGCCCTTCTAGAGTCTTCCCCGAGTCCCTCTCACTACGGGCTGCCGGGGAAAGGCGGGGGTTGGGCTGGAAACGCAGGTAGCATCTAGTGCCTCCCCCTGGACAGGGGAGGTAATTAGCGGACTTCCCCCTGCCAGGGAACACCTGTGACACCAGGAAGCTGCGTGGAGGGAGGCCCCGAACCTCCCCCACACAGTCAGCCTTGTTCCGGAATTCTGAGTGTGGGGAGGTTCCGTCTTCTGTCTGCAGCAACCGGGATCTCCTAGGAGCCCTTCGAGGGTCTACCCCGAGTCCCTCGCACTGCGGGCTGCCGGGGAAAGGTGGGGGTTTGGCTGGAAACGCAGGTAAAATCTAGTGCCTCCCCCTGGACAGGGGAGGTTATTAGCGGTCTTCCCCTTGCCAGGGAACACGTGTGACACCAGGAAGCTGCGTGGAGGGCGGCCCCGAACCTCCCCCACACAGTCAGCCGTGTTCCGGAATTCTTAGTGTGGGGAGGTTCCGTCTTCTGTCTGCAGCACCCGGGATCTCGTAGGAGCCCTTCGAGAGTCTTCCCCGAGTCCCTCACACTGCGGGCTGCCGGGGAAAGGCGGGGGTTGGGCTGGAAACGCAGGTAGCATCTACGCCTCCCCATGGACAGGGGAGTTAAGTAGCGGACTTCCCCTTGCGAGGGAACACCTGTGACACCAGGAAGCTGCGTGGAGGGCGGCCCAGAACCTCCCCCACACAGTCAGCCGTGTTCCGGAATTCTGAGTGTGGGGAGGTTCCGTCTTCTGTCTGCAGCACCCGAGATCTCCTAGGAGCCCTTCGAGAGTCTTCCCCGAGTCCCTCCCAGTACGGGCTGCCGGGGAAATGCGGGGGTTGGGCTGGAAACGCTGGTAGCATCTAGTGCCTCCCCATGGAGAGGGGAGGTAATTAGCGGACTTCCCCTTACGAGGGACCACCTGTGACACCAGGAAGCTGCGTGGAGAGCGGCCCCGAACCTCCCCCACACAGTCAGCCGTGTTCCGGAATTCTGAGTGTGGGGAGGTTCCGTCTTCTGTCTGCAGCACCCGAGATCTCCTAGGAGCCCTTCGAGAGTCTTCCCCGAGTCCCTCCCAGTACGGGCTGCCGGGGAAATGCGGGGGTTGGGCTGGAAACGCAGGTAGCATCTAGTGCCTCCCCATGGACAGGGGAGGTAATTAGCGGACTTCCCCTTGCGAGGGAACACCTGTGACACCAGGAAGCTGCGTGGAGGGCGGCCCCGAACCTCACCCAAACAGTCACCCTTGTTCCGGAATTCTGAGTGTGGGGAGGTTCCGTCTTCTGTCTGCAGCACCCGGGATCTCCTAGGAGCCCTTCGAGAGTCTTCCCCGAGTCCCTCCCAGTGCGGGCTGCCGGGGAAAGGCGGGGGTTGGGCTGGAAACGCAGGTAGCATCTAGTGCCTCCCCATGGACAGGGGAGGTAATTAGCGGACTTCCCCTTGCGAGGGAACACCTGTGACACCAGGAAGCTGCGTGGAGTGCGGCCCCGAACCTCCCCCACACAGTCAGCCGTGTTCCGGAATTCTGAGTGTGTGGAGGTTCCGTCTTCTGTCTGCAGCACCTGAGATCTCCTAGGAGCCCTTCGAGAGTCTTGCCCGAGTCCCTCACAGTACGGGCTGCTGGGGAAATGCGGGGGTTGGGCTGGAAACTCAGGTAGCATCTAGTGCCTCCCCATGGACAGGGGAGGTATGTAGCGGACTTCCCCTTGCGAGGGAACACCTGTGATACCAGGAAGCTGCGTGGAGGGCAGCCCCGAACCTCCCCCACACAGTCAGCCGTGTTCCGGAATTCTGAGTGTGGGGAGGTTCCGTCTTCTGTCTGCAGCACCCGAGATCTCCTAGGAGCCCTTCGAGAGACTTCCCCGAGTCCCTCCCAGTGCGGGCTGCCGGGGAAAGGCGGGGGTTGGGCTGGAAACTCAGGTAGCATCTACACCTCCCCATGGACAGGGGAGGTAATTAGCGGACTTCCCCTTGCGAGGGAACACCTGTGACACCAGGAAGCTGCGTGGAGGGCGGCCCTAAACCTCACCAAAACAGTCACCCTTGTTCCGGAATTCTGAGTGTGGGGAGGTTCCGTCTTCTGTCTGCAGCACCCGGGATCTCCTAGGAGCCCTTCTAGAGTCTTCCCCGAGTCCCTCTCACTACGGGCTGCCGGGGAAAGGCGGGGGTTGGGCTGGAAACGCAGGTAGCATCTAGTGCCTCCCCCTGGACAGGGGAGGTAATTAGCGGACTTCCCCCTGCCAGGGAACACCTGTGACACCAGGAAGCTGCGTGGAGGGAGGCCCCGAACCTCCCCCACACAGTCAGCCTTGTTCCAGAATTCTGAGTGTGGGGAGGTTCCGTCTTCTGTCTGCAGCAACCGGGATCTCCTAGGAGCCCTTCGAGGGTCTACCCCGAGTCCCTCGCACTGCGGGCTGCCGGGGAAAGGTGGGGGTTTGGCTGGAAACGCAGGTAAAATCTAGTGCCTCCCCCTGGACAGGGGAGGTTATTAGCGGTTTTCCCCTTGCCAGGGAACACGTGTGACACCAGGAAGCTGCGTGGAGGGCGGCCCCGAACCTCCCCCACACAGTCAGCCGTGTTCCGGAATTCTGAGTGTGGGGAGGTTCCGTCTTCTGTCTGCAGCACCCGAGATCTCCTAGGAGCCCTTCGAGAGTCTTCCCCGAGTCCCTCCCAGTACGGGCTGCCGGGGAAATGCGGGGGTTGGGCTGGAAACGCAGGTAGCATCTAGTGCCTCCCCATGGACAGGGGAGGTAATTAGCGGACTTCCCCTTGCGAGGGAACACCTGTGACACCAGGAAGCTGCGTGGAGGGCGGCCCCGAACCTCACCCAAACAGTCACCCTTGTTCCGGAATTCTGAGTGTGGGGAGGTTCCGTCTTCTGTCTGCAGCACCCGGGATCTCCTAGGAGCCCTTCGAGAGTCTTCCCCGAGTCCCTCCCAGTGCGGGCTGCCGGGGAAAGGCGGGGGTTGGGCTGGAAACGCAGGTAGCATCTAGTGCCTCCCCATGGACAGGGGAGGTAATTAGCGGACTTCCCCTTGCGAGGGAACACCTGTGACACCAGGAAGCTGCGTGGAGTGCGGCCCCGAACCTCCCCCACACAGTCAGCCGTGTTCCGGAATTCTGAGTGTGTGGAGGTTCCGTCTTCTGTCTGCAGCACCTGAGATCTCCTAGGAGCCCTTCGAGAGTCTTGCCCGAGTCCCTCACAGTACGGGCTGCTGGGGAAATGCGGGGGTTGGGCTGGAAACTCAGGTAGCATCTAGTGCCTCCCCATGGACAGGGGAGGTATGTAGCGGACTTCCCCTTGCGAGGGAACACCTGTGATACCAGGAAGCTGCGTGGAGGGCAGCCCCGAACCTCCCCCACACAGTCAGCCGTGTTCCGGAATTCTGAGTGTGGGGAGGTTCCGTCTTCTGTCTGCAGCACCCGAGATCTCCTAGGAGCCCTTCGAGAGACTTCCCCGAGTCCCTCCCAGTGCGGGCTGCCGGGGAAAGGCGGGGGTTGGGCTGGAAACTCAGGTAGCATCTACACCTCCCCATGGACAGGGGAGGTAATTAGCGGACTTCCCCTTGCGAGGGAACACCTGTGACACCAGGAAGCTGCGTGGAGGGCGGCCCTAAACCTCACCAAAACAGTCACCCTTGTTCCGGAATTCTGAGTGTGGGGAGGTTCCGTCTTCTGTCTGCAGCACCCGGGATCTCCTAGGAGCCCTTCTAGAGTCTTCCCCGAGTCCCTCTCACTACGGGCTGCCGGGGAAAGGCGGGGGTTGGGCTGGAAACGCAGGTAGCATCTAGTGCCTCCCCCTGGACAGGGGAGGTAATTAGCGGACTTCCCCCTGCCAGGGAACACCTGTGACACCAGGAAGCTGCGTGGAGGGAGGCCCCGAACCTCCCCCACACAGTCAGCCTTGTTCCAGAATTCTGAGTGTGGGGAGGTTCCGTCTTCTGTCTGCAGCAACCGGGATCTCCTAGGAGCCCTTCGAGGGTCTACCCCGAGTCCCTCGCACTGCGGGCTGCCGGGGAAAGGTGGGGGTTTGGCTGGAAACGCAGGTAAAATCTAGTGCCTCCCCCTGGACAGGGGAGGTTATTAGCGGTTTTCCCCTTGCCAGGGAACACGTGTGACACCAGGAAGCTGCGTGGAGGGCGGCCCCGAACCTCCCCCACACAGTCAGCCGTGTTCCGGAATTCTTAGTGTGGGGAGGTTCCGTCTTCTGTCTGCAGCACCCGGGATCTCGTAGGAGCCCTTCGAGAGTCTTCCCCGAGTCCCTCACACTGCGGGCTGCCGGGGAAAGGCGGGGGTTGGGCTGGAAACGCAGGTAGCATCTACGCCTCCCCATGGACAGGGGAGTTAAGTAGCGGACTTCCCCTTGCGAGGGAACACCTGTGACACCAGGAAGCTGCGTGGAGGGCGGCCCAGAACCTCCCCCACACAGTCAGCCGTGTTCCGGAATTCTGAGTGTGGGGAGGTTCCGTCTTCTGTCTGCAGCACCCGAGATCTCCTAGGAGCCCTTCGAGAGTCTTCCCCGAGTCCCTCCCAGTACGGGCTGCCGGGGAAATGCGGGGGTTGGGCTGGAAACGCTGGTAGCATCTAGTGCCTCCCCATGGAGAGGGGAGGTAATTAGCGGACTTCCCCTTACGAGGGACCACCTGTGACACCAGGAAGCTGCGTGGAGGGCGGCCCCGAACCTCCCCCACACAGTCAGCCGTGTTCCGGAATTCTGAGTGTGGGGAGGTTCCGTCTTCTGTCTGCAGCACCCGAGATCTCCTAGGAGCCCTTCGAGAGTCTTCCCCGAGTCCCTCCCAGTACGGGCTGCCGGGGAAATGCGGGGGTTGGGCTGGAAACGCAGGTAGCATCTAGTGCCTCCCCATGGACAGGGGAGGTAATTAGCGGACTTCCCCTTGCGAGGGAACACCTGTGACACCAGGAAGCTGCGTGGAGGGCGGCCCCGAACCTCACCCAAACAGTCACCCTTGTTCCGGAATTCTGAGTGTGGGGAGGTTCCGTCTTCTGTCTGCAGCACCCGGGATCTCCTAGGAGCCCTTCGAGAGTCTTCCCCGAGTCCCTCCCAGTGCGGGCTGCCGGGGAAAGGCGGGGGTTGGGCTGGAAACGCAGGTAGCATCTACGCCTCCCCATGGACAGGGAAGGTAATTAGCGGACTTCCCCTTGCGAGGGAACACCTGTGACACCAGGAAGCTGCGTGGAGTGCGACCCTGAACCTCACCCACACAGTCACCCTTGTTCCGGAATTCTGAGTGTGGGGAGGTTCCGTCTTCTGTCTGCAGCACCCGGGATCTCCTAGGAGCCCTTCGAGGGTCTTCCCCGAGTCCCTCGCTCTGCGTGCAGCCGGGGAAAGGCGGGGGTTGGGCTGGAAACGCAGGTAGCATGTAGTGCCTCCCCCTGGACAGATGAGGTAATTAGCGGACTTCCCCCTGCCAGGGAACACGAGTGACACCAGGAAGCTGCGTGGAGGGCGGCCCCGAACCTCCCCCACACAGTCAGCCGTGTTCCGGAATTCTGAGTTTGGGGAGGTTCCGTCTTCTGTCTGCAGCACCCGGGATCTCCTTGGAGCCCTTCGAGAGTCTTCCCCGAGTCCCTCACACTGCGGGATACCGGGGAAAAGCGGCGGTTGGGCTGGAAATGCAGGTAGAATCTAGTGCCTCCCCCTGGACAGGGGAGGTAATTAGCGGATTTCCGCCTGCCAGGGAACACCTGTGACACCAGGAAGCTGCGTGGAGGGCGGCCCCGAACCTCCCCCACACAGTCAGCCGTGTTCCGGAATTCTGAGTGTGGGGAGGTTCCGTCTTCTGTCTGCAGCACCCGGGATCTCCTAGGAGCCCTTCGAGAGTCTTCCCCGAGTCCCTCCCAGTACGGGCTGACGGGGAAATGCGGGGGTTGGGCTGGAAACGCAGGTAGCATCTAGTGCCTCCCCATGGACAGGGGAGGTAATTAGCGGACTTCCCCTTACGAGGTAACACCTGTGACACCAGGAAGCTGCGTGGAGGGCGACCCCGAACCTCACCCAAACAGTCACCCTTGTTCCGGAATTCTGAGTGTGGGGAGGTTCCGTCTTCTGTCTGCAGCACCCGGGATCTCCTAGGAGCCCTTCGAGAGTCTTCCCCGAGTCCCTCCCAGTGCGGGCTGCCGGGGAAAGGCGGGGGTTGGGCTGGAAACGCAGGTAGCATCTACGCCTCCCCAAGGACAGGGGAGGTAATTAGCGGAATTCCCCTTGCGAGGGAACACCTGTGACACCAGGAAGCTGCGTGGAGTGCGACCCTGAACCTCACCCACACAGTCACACTTGTTCCGGAATTCTGAGTGTGGGGAGGTTCCGTCTTCTGTCTGCAGCACCCGAGATCTCCTAGGAGCCCTTCGAGAGTCTTCCCCGAGTTCCTCCAAGTACGGGCTTCCGGGGAAATGCGGGGGTTGGGCTGGAAACGCAGGTAGCATCTAGTGCCTCCCCATGGACATGGGAGGTAATTAGCGGACTTCCCCTTGCGAGGGAACACCTGTGACACCAGGAAGCTGCGTGGAGGGCGGCCCCGAACCTCCCCCACACAGTCAGCCGTGTTCCGGAATTCTGAGTGTGGGGAGGTTCCGTCTTCTGTCTGCAGCACCCGAGATCTCCTAGGAGCCCTTCGAGAGTCTTCCCCGAGTCCCTCCCAGTACGGGCTGCCGGGAAAATGCGGGGGTTGGGCTGGAAACGCAGGTAGCATCTAGTGCCTCCCCATGGACAGGGGAGATAAGTAGCGGACTTCCCCTTGCGAGGGAACACCTGTGACACCAGGAAGCTGCGTGGAGGGCGGCCCCGAACCACCCCCACACAGTCAGCCGTGTTCCGGAATTCTGAGTGTGGGGAGGTTCCGTCTTCTGTCTGCAGCACCCGGGATCTCCTAGCAGCCCTTCGAGTGTCTCCCCCGAGTCCCTCCCAGTGCGTGCTACCGGGGAAAGGCGGGGGTTGGCCTGGAAACCCAGGTAGCATCTTGTGCCTCCCCATGGACAGGGGAGGTAATTAGCGGACTTCCCCTTGCGAGGGAACACCTGAGACACCAGGAAGCTGCGTGGAGGGCGGCCCTAAACCTCCCCCACACAGTCACCCTTGTTCCGGAATTCTGAGTGTGGGGAGGTTCCGTCTTCTGTCTGCAGCACCCGGGATCTCCTAGGAGCACTTCGAGGGTCTTCCCCGAGTCCCTCGCACTGCGGGCTGCCGGGGAAAGGCGGGGGTTGGGCTGGAAACGCAGGTAGCATCTAGTGCCTCCCCCTGGACAGGGGAGGTAATTAGCGGACTTCCCCCTGCCAGGGAACACGTGTGACACCATGAAGCTGCGTGGAGGGCGGCCCCGAACCTCCCCCACACAGTCAGCCGTGTTCCGGAATTCTGAGTGTGGGGAGGTTCCGTCTTCTGTCTGCAGCACCCGGGATCTACTAGGAGCCCTTCGAGAGTCTTCCCCGAGTCCCTCAAACTGCGGGATACCGGGGAAAAGCGGCGGTTGGGCTGGAAATGCAGGTAGCATCTAGTGCCTCCCCCTGGACAGGGGAGGTAATTAGCGGATTTCCGCCTGCCAGGGAACACCTGTGACACCAGGAAGCTGCGTGGAGGGCGGCCCCGAACCTCCCCCACACAGTCAGCCGTGTTCCGGAATTCTGAGTGTGGGGAGGTTCCGTCTTCTGTCTGCAGCACCCGAGATCTCCTAGGAGCCCTTCGAGAGTCTTCCCCGAGTCCCTCCCAGTACGGGCTGCCGGGGAAATGCGGGTGTTGGGCTGGAAACGCAGGTAGCATCTAGTGCCTCCCCATGGACAGGGGAGGTAATTAGCGGACTTCCCCTTGCGAGGGAACACCTGTGACACCAGGAAGCTGCGTGGAGGGCGGCCCCGAACCTCACGCAAACAGTCACCCTTGTTCCGGAATTCTGAGTGTGGGGAGGTTCCGTCTTCTGTCTGCAGCACCCGGGATCTCCTAGGAGCCCTTCGAGAGTCTTCCCCGAGTCCCTCCCAGTGCGGGCTGCCGGGGAAAGGCGGGGGTTGGGCTGGAAACGCAGGTAGCATCTACGCCTCCCCATGGACAGGGGAGGTAATTAGCGGACTTCCCCTTGCGAGGGAACACCTGTGACACCAGGAAGCTGCGTGGAGTGCGACCCTGAACCTCACCCACACAGTCACCCTTGTTCCGGAATTCTGAGAGTGGGGAGGTTCCGTCTTCTGTCTGCAGCACCCGAGATCTCCTAGGAGCCCTTCGAGAGTCTTCCCCGAGTCCCTCCAATTACGGGCTTCAGGGGAAAGGCGGGGGTTGGGCTGGAAACGCAGGTAGCATCTAGTGCCTCCCCATGGACAGGGGAGGTAATTAGCGGACTTCCCCTTGCGAGGGAACACCTGTGACACCAGGAAGCTGCGTGTTGGGGACGGCCCCGAACCTCCCCCACACAGTCAGCCGTGTTCCGGAATTCTGAGTGTGGGGAGGTTCCGTCTTCTGTCTGCAGCACCCGAGATCTCCTAGGAGCCCTTCGAGAGTCTTCCCCGAGTCCCTCCCACTACGGGCTGCCGGGGAAATGCGGAGGTTGGGCTGGAAACGCAGGTAGCATCTAGTGCCTCCCCATGGACAGGGGAGGTAATTAGCGGACGTCCCCTTGCGAGGGAACACCTGTGACACCAGGAATCTGCGTGGAGGGCGGCCCCGAACCTCCCCCACACAGTCAGCCGTGTTCCGGAATTCTGAGTGTGGGGAGGTTCCGTCTTCTGTCTGCAGCACCCGAGATCTCCTAGGAGCCCTTCGAGAGTCTTCTCCGAGTCCCTCCCAGTACAGGCTGCAGGGAAAATGCGGGGGTTGGGCTGGAAACGCAGGTAGCATCTAGTGCCTCCCCATGGACAGGGGAGATAAGTAGCGGACTTCCCCTTGCGAGGGAACACCTGTGACACCAGGAAGCTGCGTGGAGGGCGGCCCCAAACCACCCCCACACAGTCAGCCGTGTTCCGGAATTCTGAGTGTGGGGAGGTTCCGTCTTCTGTCTGCAGCACCCGAGATCTCCTAGGAGCCCTTAGAGAGTCTTCCCCGAGTCCCTCCCAGTGCGGGATGCTGGGGAAATGCGGGGGTTGGGCTGGAAACGCAGGTAGCATCTAGTGCCTCCCCATGGACAGGGGAGGTAATTAGCGGACTTCCCCTTGCGAGGGAACACCTGTGACACCAGGAAGCTGCGTGGAGGGCGGCCCCGAACCTCCCCCACACAGTCAGCCGTGTTCCGGAATTCTGAGTGTGGGGAGGTTCCGTCTTCTGTCTGCAGCACCCGGGATCTCCTAGCAGCCCTTCGAGTGTCTCCCCCGAGTCCCTCCCAGTGCGTGCTACCGGGGAAAGTCGGGGGTTGGGCTGGAAACCCAGGTAGCATCTTGTGCCTCCCCATGGACAGGGGAGCTAATTAGCGGACTTCCCCTTGCGAGGGAACACCTGAGACACCAGGAAGCTGCGTGGAGGGCGGCCCTAAACCTCCCCCACACAGTCACCCTTGTTCCGGAATTCTGAGTGTGGGGAGGTTCCGTCTTCTGTCTGCAGCACCCGGTATCTCCTAGGAGCAATTCGAGGGTCTTCCCCGAGTCCCTCGCACTGCGGGATACCGGGGAAAAGCGGCGGTTGGGCTGGAAATGCAGGTAGAATCTAGTGCCTCCCCCTGGACAGGGGAGGTAATTAGCGGATTTCCGCCTGCCAGGGAACACGTGTGACACCAGGAAGCTGCGTGGAGGGCGGCCCCGAACCTCCCCCACACAGTCAGCCGTGTTCCGGAATTCTGAGTGTGGGGAGGTTCCGTCTTCTGTCTGCAGCACCCGGGATCTCCTAGGAGCCCTTCGAGAGTCTTCCCCGAGTCCCTCCCAGTACGGGCTGACGGGGAAATGCGGGGGTTGGGCTGGAAACGCAGGTAGCATCTAGTGCCTCCCCATGGACAGGGGAGGTATTAGCGGACTTCCCCTTACGAGGTAACACCTGTGACAACAGGAAGCTGCGTGGAGGGCGGCCCCGAACCTCACCCAAACAGTCACACTTGTTCCGGAATTCTGAGTGTGGGGAGGTTCCGTCTTCTGTCTGCAGCACCCGGGATCTCCTAGGAGCCCTTCGAGAGTCTTCCCCGAGTCCCTCCCAGTGCGGGCTGCCGGGGAAAGGCGGGGGTTGGGCTGGAAACGCAGGTAGCATCTACGCCTCCCCAAGGACAGGGGAGGTAATTAGCGGAATTCCCCTTGCGAGGGAACACCTGTGACACCAGGAAGCTGCGTGGAGTGCGACCCTGAACCTCACCCACACAGTCACCCTTGTTCCGGAATTCTGAGTGTGGGGAGGTTCCGTCTTCTGTCTGCAGCACCCGAGATCTCCTAGGAGCCCTTCGAGAGTCTTCCCCGAGTTCCTCCAAGTACGGGCTTCCGGGGAAATGCGGGGGTTGTACTGGAAACGCAGGTAGCATCTAGTGCCTCCCCATGGACAGGGGAGGTAATTAGCGGACTTCCCCTTGCGAGGGAACACCTGTGACACCAGGAAGCTGCGTGGAGGGCGGCCCCGAACCTCCCCCACACAGTCAGCCGTGTTCCGGAATTCTGAGTGTGGGGAGGTTCCGTCTTCTGTCTGCAGCACCCGAGATCTCCTAGGAGCCCTTCGAGAGTCTTCCCCGAGTCCCTCCCAGTACGGGCTGCCTGGAAAATGCGGGGGTTGGGCTGGAAACGCAGGTAGCATCTAGTGCCTCCCCATGGACAGGGGAGATAAGTAGCGGACTTCCCCTTGCGAGGGAACACCTGTGACACCAGGAAGCTGCGTGGAGGGCGGCCCCGAACCACCCCCACACAGTCAGCCGTGTTCCGGAATTCTGAGTGTAGGGAGGTTCCGTCTTCTGTCTGCAGCACCCGGGATCTCCTAGCAGCCCTTCGAGTGTCTCCCCCGAGTCCCTCCCAGTGCGTGCTACCGGGGAAAGGCGGGGGTTGGCCTGGAAACCCAGGTAGCATCTTGTGCCTCCCCATGGACAGGGGAGGTAATTAGCGGACTTCCCCTTGCGAGGGAACACCTGAGACACCAGGAAGCTGCGTGGAAGGCGGCCCTAAACCTCCCCCACACAGTCACCCTTGTTCCGGAATTCTGAGTGTGGGGAGGTTCCGTCTTCTGTCTGCAGCAACCGGGATCTCCTAGGAGCACTTCGAGGGTCTTCCCCGAGTCCCTCACACTGCGGGCTGCCGGGGAAAGGCGGGGGTTGGGCTGGAAACGCAGGTAGCATCTAGTGCCTCCCCCTGGACAGGGGAGGTAATTAGCGGACTTCCCCCTGCCAGGGAACACGTGTGACACCATGAAGCTGCGTGGAGGGCGGCCCCGAACCTCCCCCACACAGTCAGCCGTGTTCCGGAATTCTGAGTGTGGGGAGGTTCCGTCTTCTGTCTGCAGCACCCGGGATCTCCTAGGAGCCCTTCGAGAGTCTTCCCCGAGTCCCTCAAACTGCGGGATACCGGGGAAAAGCGGCGGTTGGGCTGGAAATGCAGGTAGCATCTAGTGCCTCCCCCTGGACAGGGGAGGTAATTAGCGGATTTCCGCCTGCCAGGGAACACCTGTGACACCAGGAAGCTGCGTGGAGGGCGGCCCCGAACCTCCCCCACACAGTCAGCCGTGTTCCGGAATTCTGAGTGTGGGGAGGTTCCGTCTTCTGTCTGCAGCACCCGAGATCTCCTAGGAGCCCTTCGAGAGTCTTCCCCGAGTCCCTCCCAGTACGGGCTGCCGGGGAAATGCGGGGGTTGGGCTGGAAACGCAGGTAGCATCTAGTGCCTCCCCATGGACAGGGGAGGTAATTAGCGGACTTCCCCTTGCGAGGGAACACCTGTGACACCAGGAAGCTGCGTGGAGGGCGGCCCCGAACCTCACGCAAACAGTCACCCTTGTTCCGGAATTCTGAGTGTGGGGAGGTTCCGTCTTCTGTCTGCAGCACCCGGGATCTCCTAGGAGCCCTTCGAGAGTCTTCCCCGAGTCCCTCCCAGTGCGGGCTGCCGGGGAAAGGCGGGGGTTGGGCTGGAAACGCAGGTAGCATCTACGCCTCCCCATGGATAGGGGAGGTAATTAGCGGACTTCCCCTTGCGAGGGAACACCTGTGACACCAAGAAGCTGCGTGGAGTGCGACCCTGAACCTCACCCACACAGTCACACTTGTTCCGGAATTCTGAGTGTGGGGAGGTTCCGTCTTCTGTCTGCAGCACCCGGGATCTCCTAGGAGCCCTTCGAGGGTCTTCCCCGAGTCCCTCGCTCTGCGTGCTGCCGGGGAAAGGCGGGGGTTGGGCTGGAAACGCAGGTAGCATGTAGTGCCTCCCCCTGGACAGATGAGGTAATTAGCGGACTTCCCCCTGCCAGGGAACACGAGTGACACCAGGAAGCTGCGTGGAGGGCGGCCCCGAACCTCCCCCACACAGTCAGCCGTGTTCCGGAATTCTGAGTTTGGGGAGGTTCCGTCTTCTGTCTGCAGCACCCGGGATCTCCTAGGAGCCCTTCGAGAGTCTTCCCCGAGTCCCTCACACTGCGGGATACCGGGGAAAAGCGGCGGTTGGGCTGGAAATGCAGGTAGAATCTAGTGCCTCCCCCTGGACAGGGGATGTAATTAGCGGATTTCCGCCTGCCAGGGAACACCTGTGACACCAGGAAGCTGCGTGGAGGGCGGCCCCGAACCTCCCCCACACAGTCAGCCGTGTTCCGGAATTCTGAGTGTGGGGAGGTTCCGTCTTCTGTCTGCAGCACCCGGGATCTCCTAGGAGCCCTTCGAGAGTCTTCCCCGAGTCCCTCCCAGTACTGGCTGACGGGGAAATGCGGGGGTTCGGCTGGAAACGCAGGTAGAATCTAGTGCCTCCCAATGGACAGGGGAGGTAATTAGCGGACTTCCCCTTACGAGGTAACACCTGTGACACCAGGAAGCTGCGTGGAGGGCGACCCCGAACCTCACCCAAACAGTCACCCTTGTTCCGGAATTCTGAGTGTGGGGAGGTTCCGTCTTCTGTCTGCAGCACCCGGGATCTCCTAGGAGCCCTTCGAGAGTCTTCCCCGAGTCCCTCCCAGTGCGGGCTGCCGGGGAAAGGCGGGGGTTGGGCTGGAAACGCAGGTAGCATCTACGCCTCCCCAAGGACAGGGGAGGTAATTAGCGGAATTCCCCTTGCGAGGGAACACCTGTGACACCAGGAAGCTGCGTGGAGTGCGACCCTGAACCTCACCCACACAGTCACTCTTGTTCCGGAATTCTGAGTGTGGGGAGGTTCCGTCTTCTGTCTGCAGCACCCGAGATCTCCTAGGAGCCCTTCGAGAGTCTTCCCCGAGTTCCTCCAAGTACGGGCTTCCGGGGAAATGCGGGGGTTGGGCTGGAAACGCAGGTAGCATCTAGTGCCTCCCCATGGACAGGGGAGGTAATTAGCGGACTTCCCCTTGCGAGGGAACACCTGTGACACCAGGAAGCTGCGTGGAGGGCGGCCCCGAACCTCCCCCACACAGTCAGCCGTGTTCCGGAATTCTGAGTGTGGGGAGGTTCCGTCTTCTGTCTGCAGCACCCGAGATCTCCTAGGAGCCCTTCGAGAGTCTTCCCCGAGTCCCTCCCAGTACGGGCTGCCGGGAAAATGCGGGGGTTGGGCTGGAAACGCAGGTAGCATCTAGTGCCTACCCATGGACAGGGGAGATAAGTAGCGGACTTCCACTTGCGAGGGAACACCTGTGACACCAGGAAGCTGCGTGGAGGGCGGCCCCGAACCACCCCCACACAGTCAGCCGTGTTCCGGAATTCTGAGTGTGGGGAGGTTCCGTCTTCTGTCTGCAGCACCCGAGATCTCCTAGGAGCCCTTCGAGAGTCTTCCCCGAGTCCCTCCCAGTGCGTGCTACCGGGGAAAGGCGGGGGTTGGCCTGGAAACCCAGGTAGCATCTAGTGCCTCCCCATGGACAGGGGAGGTAATTAGCGGACTTCCCCTTGCGAGGGAACACCTGTGACACCAGGAATCTGCGTGGAGGGCGGCCCCGAACCTCCCCCACACAGTCAGCCGTGTTCCGGAATTCTGAGTGTGGGGAGGTTCCGTCTTCTGTCTGCAGCACCCGAGATCTCCTAGGAGCCCTTCGAGAGTCTTCTCCGAGTCCCTCCCAGTACAGGCTGCCGGGAAAATGCGGGGGTTGGGCTGGAAACGCAGGTAGCATCTAGTGCCTCCCCATGGACAGGGGAGATAAGTAGCGGACTTCCCCTTGCGAGGGAACTCCTGTGACACCAGGAAGCTGCGTGGAGGGCGGCCCCAAACCACCCCCACACAGTCAGCCGTGTTCCGGAATTCTGAGTGTGGGGAGGTTCCGTCTTCTGTCTGCAGCACCCGAGATCACCTAGGAGCCCTTAGAGAGTCTTCCCCGAGTCCCTCCCAGTGCGGGATGCTGGGGAAATGCGGGGGTTGGGCTGGAAACGCAGGTAGCATCTAGTGCCTCCCCATGGACAGGGGAGGTAATTAGCGGACTTCCCCTTGCGAGGGAACACCTGTGACACCAGGAAGCTGCGTGGAGGGCGGCCCCGAACCTCCCCCACACAGTCAGCCGTGTTCCGGAATTCTGAGTGTGGGGAGGTTCCGTCTTCTGTCTGCAGCACCCGGGATCTACTAGCAGCCCTTCGAGTGTCTCCCCCGAGTCCCTCCCAGTGCGTGCTACCGGGGAAAGGCGGGGGTTGGGCTGGAAACGCAGGTAGCATCTAGTGCCTCCCCATGGACAGGGGAGGTAATTAGCGGACTTCCCCTTGCGAGGGAACACCTGTGACACCAGGAAGCTGCGTGGAGGGCGGCCCAGAACCTCCCCGACACAGTCAGCCGTGTTCCGGAATTCTGAGTGTGGGGAGGTTCCGTCTTCTGTCTGCAGCACCCGAGATCTCCTAGGAGCCCTTCGAGAGTCTTCCCCGAGTCCCTCCCAGTACGGGCTGCCGGGGAAATGCGGGGGTTGGGCTGGAAACGCAGGTAGCATCTAGTGCCTCCCCATGGACAGGGGAGGTAAGTAGCGGACTTCCCCTTGCGAGGGAACACCTGTGACACCAGGAAGCTGCGTGGAGGGCGGCCCTAAACCTCACACAAACAGTCATCCTTGTTCCGGAATTCTCAGTGTGGGGAGGTTCCGTCTTCTGTCTGCAGCACCCGGGATCTCCTAGGAGCCCTTCGAGAGTCTTCCCCGAGTCCCTCCCAGTGCGGGCTGCCGGGGAAAGGCGGGGGTTGGGCTGGAAACGCAGGTAGCATCTAGTGCCTCCCCATGGACAGGGGAGGTAATTAGCGGACTTCCCCTTGCGAGGGAACACCTGTGACACCAGGAAGCTGCGTGGAGGACGGCCCCGAACCTCCCCCACACAGTCAGCCGTGTTCCGGAATTCTGAGTGTGGGGAGGTTCCGTCTTCTGTCTGCAGCACCCGGGATCTCCTAGCAGCCCTTCAAGTGTCTCCCCCGAGTCCCTCCCAGTGCGTGCTACCGGGGAAAGGCGGGATTTTGGCTGGAAACCCAGGTAGCATCTTGTGCCTCCCCATGGACAGGGGAGCTAATTAGCGGACTTCCCCTTGCGAGGGAACACCTGAGACACCAGGAAGCTGCGTGGAGGGCGGCCCTAAACCTCCCCCACACAGTCACACTTGTTCCGGAATTCTGAGTGTGGGGAGGTTCCGTCTTCTGTCTGCAGCACCCGGGATCTCCTAGGAGCACTTCGAAGGTCTTCCCCGAGTCCCTCGCACTGCGGGCTGCCGGGGAAGGCGGGGGTTGGGCTGGAAACGCAGGTAGCATCTAGTGCCTCCCCCTGGACAGGGGAGGTAATTAGCGGACTTCCCCCTGCCAGGGAACACGTGTGACACCAGGAAGCTGCGTGGAGGGCGGCCCCGAACCTCCCCCACACAGTCAGCCGTGTTCCGGAATTCTGAGTGTGGGGAGGTTCCGTCTTCTGTCTGCAGCACCCGGGATCTCCCCGGAGCCCTTCGAGAGTCTTCCCCGAGTCCCTCACACTGCGGGATACCGGGGAAAAGCGGCGGTTGGGCTGGAAATGCAGGTAGCATCTAGTGCCTCCCCCTGGACAGGGGAGGTAATTAGCGGATTTCCGCCTGCAAGGGAACACCTGTGACACCAGGAAGCTGCGTGGAGGGCGGCCCCGAACCTCCCCCACACAGTCAGCCGTGTTCCGGAATTCTGAGTGTGGGGAGGTTCCGTCTTCTGTCTGCAGCACCCGAGATCTCCTAGGAGCCTTTCGAGAGTCTTCCCCGAGTCCCTCCCAGTACGGGCTGCCGGGGAAATGCGGGGGTTGGGCTGGAAACGCAGGTAGCATCTAGTGCCTCCCCATGGACACGGGAGGTAATTAGCGGACTTCCCCTTGCGAGGGAACACCTGTGACACCAGGAAGCTGCGTGGAGGGCGGCCCCGAACCTCCCCCACACAGTCAGCCGTGTTCCGGAATTCTGAGTGTGGGGAGGTTCCGTCTTCTGTCTGCAGCACCCGAGATCTCCTAGGAGCCCTTCGAGAGTCTTCCCCGAGTCCCTCCCAGTACGGGCTGCCGGGGAAATGCGGGGGTTGGGCTGGAAACGCAGGTAGCATCTAGTGCCTCCCCATGGACAGGGGAGGTAATTAGCGGAATTCCCCTTGCGAGGGAACACCTGTGACACCAGGAAGCTGCGTGGAGGGCGGCCCAGAACCTCCCCCACACAGTCAGCCGTGTTCCGGAATTCTGAGTGTGGGGAGGTTCCGTCTTCTGTCTGCAGCACCCGAGATCTCCTAGGAGCCCTTCGAGAGTCTTCCCCGAGTCCCTCCCAGTACGGGCTGCCGGGGAAATGCGGGGGTTGGGCTGGAAACGCAGGTAGCATCTAGTGCCTCCCCATGGACAGGGGAGGTAAGTAGCGGACTTCCCCTTGCGAGGGAACACCTGTGACACCAGGAAGCTGCGTGGAGGGCGGCCCTAAACCTCACCCAAACAGTCACCCTTGTTCCGGAATTCTCAGTGTGGGGAGGTTCCGTCTTCTGTCTGCAGCACCCGGGATCTCCTAGGAGCCCTTCGAGAGTCTTCCCCGAGTACCTCCCAGTGCGGGCTGCCGGGGAAAGGCGGGGGTTGGGCTGGAAACGCAGGTAGCATCTAGTGCCTCCCCATGGACAGGGGAGGTAATTAGCGGACTTCCCCTTGCGAGGGAACACCTGTGACACCAGGAAGCTGCGTGGAGGACGGCCCCGAACCTCCCCCACACAGTCAGCCGTGTTCCGGAATTCTGAGTGTGGGGAGGTTCCGTCTTCTGTCTGCAGCACCCGAGATCTCCTAGGAACCCTTCGAGAGTCTTCCCCGAGTCCCTCCCAGTACGGGCTGCCGGGGAAATGCGGGGGTTGGGCTGGAAACGCAGGTAGCATCTAGTGCCTCCCCATGGACAGGGGAGGTAATTAGCGGACTTCCCCTTGCGAGGGAACACCTGTGACACCAGGAAGCTGCGTGGAGGGCGGCCCTAAACCTCACCCAAACAGTCAGCCGTGTTCCGGAATTCTGAGTGTGGGGAGGTTCCGTCTTCTGTCTGCAGCACCCGGGATCTCCTAGCAGCCCTTCGAGTGTCTCCCCCGAGTCCCTCCCAGTGCGTGCTACCGGGGAAAGGCGGGGGTTTGGCTGGAAACCCAGGTAGCATCTTGTGCCTCCCCATGGACAGGGGAGCTAATTAGCGGACTTCCCCTTGCGAGGGAACACCTGAGACACCAGGAAGCTGCGTGGAGGGCGGCCCTAAACCTCCCCCACACAGTCACCCTTGTTCCGGAATTCTGAGTGTGGGGAGGTTCCGTCTTCTGTCTGCAGCACCCGGGATCTCCTAGGAGCACTTCGAAGGTCTTCCCCGAGTCCCTCGCACTGCGGGCTGCCGGGGAAAGGCGGGGGTTGGGCTGGAAACGCAGGTAGCATCTAGTGCCTCCCCCTGGACAGGGGAGGTAATTAGCGGACTTCCCCCGGCCAGGGAACACGTGTGACACCAGGAAGCTGCGTGGAGGGCGGCCCCGAACCTCCCCCACACAGTCAGCCGTGTTCCGGAATTCTGAGTGTGGGGAGGTTCCGTCTTCTGTCTGCAGCACCCGGGATCTCCCCGGAGCCCTTCGAGAGTCTTCCCCGAGTCCCTCACACTGCGGGATACCGGGGAAAAGCGGCGGTTGGGCTGGAAACGCAGGTAGCATCTAGTGCCTCCCCCTGGACAGGGGAGGTAATTAGCGGATTTCCGCCTGCAAGGGAACACCTGTGACACCAGGAAGCTGCGTGGAGGGCGGCCCCGAACCTCCCCCACACAGTCAGCCGTGTTCCGGAATTCTGAGTGTGGGGAGGTTCCGTCTTCTGTCTGCAGCACCCGAGATCTCCTAGGAGCCCTTCGAGAGTCTTCCCCGAGTCCCTCCCAGTACGGGCTGCCGGGGAAATGCGGGGGTTGGGCTGGAAACGCAGGTAGCATCTAGTGCCTCCCCATGGACACGGGAGGTATTTAGCGGACTTCCCCTTGCGAGGGAACACCTGTGACACCAGGAAGCTGCGTGGAGGGCGGCCCCGAACCTCCCCCACACAGTCAGCCGTGTTCCGGAATTCTGAGTGTGGGGAGGTTCCGTCTTCTGTCTGCAGCACCCGAGATCTCCTAGGAGCCCTTCGAGAGTCTTCCCCGAGTCCCTCCCAGTACGGGCTGCCGGGGAAATGCGGGGGTTGGGCTGGAAACGCAGGTAGCATCTAGTGCCTCCCCATGGACAGGGGAGGTAATTAGCGGACTTCCCCTTGCGAGGGAACACCTGTGACACCAGGAAGCTGCGTGGAGGGCGGCCCAGAACCTCCCCCACACAGTCAACCGTGTTCCGGAATTCTGAGTGTGGGGAGGTTCCGTCTTCTGTCTGCAGCACCCGAGATCTCCTAGGAGCCCTTCGAGAGTCTTCCCCGAGTCCCTCCCAGTACGGGCTGCCGGGAAAATGCGGGGGTTGGGCTGGAAACGCAGGTAGCATCTAGTGCCTCCCCATGGACAGGGGAGATAAGTAGCGGACTTCCCCTTGCGAGGGAACACCTGTGACACCAGGAAGCTGCGTGGAGGGGGGCCCTGAACCTCACCCACACAGTCACACTTGTTCCGGAATTCTGAGTGTGGGGAGGTTCCGTCTTCTGTCTGCAGCACCCGGGATCTCCTAGGAGCCCTTCGAGAGTCTTCCCCGAGTCCCTCCCAGTACGGGCTTCCGGGGAAATGCGGGGGTTGGGCTGGAAACGCAGGTAGCATCTAGTGCCTCCCCATGGACAGGGGAGGTAATTAGCGGAATTCCCCTTGCGAGGGAACACCTGTGACACCAGGAAGCTGCGTGGAGGGCGGCCCCGAACCTCCCCCACACAGTCAGCCGTGTTCCGGAATTCTGAGTGTGGGGAGGTTCCGTCTTCTGTCTGCAGCACCCGAGATCTCCTAGGAGCCCTTCGAGAGTCTTCCCCGAGTCCCTCCCAGTACGGGCTGCCGGGGAAATGCAGGGGTTGGGCTGGAAACGCAGGTAGCATCTAGTGCCTCCCCATGGACAGGGGAGGTAATTAGCGGACTTCCCCTTGCGAGGGAACACCTGTGACACCAGGAAGCTGCGTGGAGGGCGGCCCCGAACCTCGCCAACACAGTCAGCCGTTTCCGGAATTCTGAGTGTGGGGAGGTTCCGTCTTCTGTCTGCAGCACCCGAGATCTCCTAGGAGCCCTTCGAGATTCTTCCCCGAGTCCCTCCCAGTACGGGCTGCCGGGAAAATGCGGGGGTTGGGCTGGAAACGCAGGTAGCATCTAGTGCCTCCCCATGGACAGGGGAGATAAGTAGCTGACTTCCCCTTGCGAGGGAACACCTGTGACACCAGGAAGCTGCGTGGAGGGCGGCCCCGAACCACCCCCACACAGTCAGCCGTGTTCCGGAATTCTGAGTGTGGGGAGGTTCCGTCTTCTGTCTGCAGCACCCGGGATCTCCTAGCAGCCCTTCGAGTGTCTCCCCCGAGTCCCTCCCAGTGCGTGCTACCGGGGAAAGGCGGGGGTTGGCCTGGAAACCCAGGTAGCATCTTGTGCCTCCCCATGGACAGGGGAGGTAATTAGCGGACTTCCCCTTGCGAGGGAACACCTGAGACACCAGGAAGCTGCGTGGAGTGCGGCCCTAAACCTCCCCCACACAGTCACCCTTGTTCCGGAATTCTGAGTGTGGGGAGGTTCCGTCTTCTGTCTGCAGCACCCGGGATCTCCTAGGAGCACTTCGAGGGTCTTCCCCGAGTCCCTCGCACTGCGGGCTGCCGGGGAAAGGCGGGGGTTGGGCTGGAAACGCAGGTAGCATCTAGTGCCTCCCCCTGGACAGGGGAGGTTATTAGCGGAATTCCCCCTGCCAGGGAACACGTGTGACACCAGGAAGCTGCGTGGAGGGCGGCCCCGAACCTCCCCCACACAGTCAGACGTGTTCCGGAATTCTGAGTGTGGGGAGGTTCCGTCTTCTGTCTGCAGCACCCGGGATCTCCTAGGAGCCCTTCGAGAGTCTTCCCCGAGTCCCTCACACTGCGGGATACCGGGGAAAAGCGGCGGTTGGGCTGGAAATGCAGGTAGCATCTAGTGCCTCCCCCTGCACAGGGGAGGTAATTAGCGGATTTCCGCCTGCCAGGGAACACCTGAGACACCAGGAAGCTGCGTGGAGGGCGGCCCCGAACCTCCCCCACACAGTCAGCCGTGTTCCGGAATTCTGAGTGTGGGGAGGTTCCGTCTTCTGTCTGCAGCACCCGAGATCTCCTAGGAGCCCTTCGAGAGTCTTCCCCGAGTCCCTCCCAGTACGGGCTGCCGGGGAAATGCGGGGGTTGGGCTGGAAACGCAGGTAGCATCTAGTGCCTCCCCATGGACAGGGGAGGTAATTAGCGGACTTCCCCTTGCGAGGGAACACCTGTGACACCAGGAAGCTGCGTGGAGGGCGGCCCCGAACCTCACCCAAACAGTCACCCTTGTTCCGGAATTCTGAGTGTGGGGAGGTTCCGTCTTCTCTCTGCAGCACCCGGGATCTCCTAGGAGCCCTTCGAGAGTCTTCCCCGAGTCCCTCCCAGTGCGGGCTGCCGGGGAAAGGCGGGGGTTGGGCTGGAAACGCAGGTAGCATCTACGCCTCCCCATGGACAGGGGAGGTAATTAGCGTACTTCCCCTTGCGAGGGAACACCTGTGACACCAGGAAGCTGCGTGGAGTGCGACCCTGAACCTCACCCACAAAGTCACCCTTGTTCCGGAATTCTGAGTGTGGGGAGGTTCCGTCTTCTGTCTGCAGCACCCGAGATCTCCTAGGAGCCCTTCGAGAGTCTTCCCCGAGTCCCTCCAAGTACGGGCTTCCGGGGAAATGCGGGGGTTGGGCTGGAAACGCAGGTAGCATCTAGTGCCTCCCCATGGACAGGGGAGGTAATTAGCGGACTTCCCCTTGCGAGGGAACACCTGTGACACCAGGAAGCTGCGTGGAGGGCGGCCCCGAACCTCCCCCACACAGTCAGCCGTGTTCCGGAATTCTGAGTTGGGGAGGTTCCGTCTTCTGTCTGCAGCACCCGAGATCTCCTAGGAGCCCTTCGAGAGTCTTCCCCGAGTCCCTCCCAGTACGGGCTGACGGGGAAATGCCGGGGTTGTGCTGGAAACGCAGGTAGCATCTAGTGCCTCCCCATGGACAGGGGAGGTAATTAGCGGACTTCCCCTTGCGAGGGAACACCTGTGACACCAGGAAGCTGCGTGGAGGGCGGCCCCGAACCTCCCCCACACAGTCAGCGGTGTTCCGGAATTCTGAGTGTGGGGAGGTTCCGTCTTCTGTCTGCAGCACCCGAGATCTCCTAGTAGCCCTTCAAGAGTCTTCCCCGAGTCCCTCCCAGTACGGGCTGCCGGGAAAATGCGGGGGTTGGGCTGGAAACGCAGGTAGCATCTACGCCTCCCCATGGACAGGGGAGATAAGTAGCGGACTTCCCCTTGCGAGGGAACACCTGTGACACCAGGAAGCTGCGTGGAGTGCGACCCTGAACCTCACCCACACAGTCACCCTTGTTCCGGAATTCTGAGTGTGGGGAGGTTCCGTCTTCTGTCTGCAGCACCCGAGATCTCCTAGGAGCCTTTCGAGAGTCTTCCCCGAGTCCCTCCAAGTACGGGCTTCCGGGGAAATGCGGGGGTTTGGCTGGAAACGCAGGTAGCATCTAGTGCCTCCCCATGGACAGGGGAGGTAATTAGCGGACTTCCCCTTGCGAGGGAACACCTGTGACACCAGGAAGCTGCGTGGAGGGCGGCCCCGAACCACCCCCACACAGTCAGTCGTGTTCCGGAATTCTGAGTGTGGGGAGGTTCCGTCTTCTGTCTGCAGCACCCGAGATCTCCTAGGAGCCCTTAGAGAGTCTTCCCCGAGTCCCTCCCAGTGCGGGCTGCTGGGGAAATGCGGGGGTTGGGCTGGAAACGCAGGTAGCATCTAGTGCCTCCCCGTGGACAGGGGAGGTAATTAGCGGACTTCCCCTTGCGAGGGAACACCTGTGACACCAGGAAGCTGCGTGGAGGGCGGCCCCGAACCTCCCCCACACAGTCAGCCGTGTTCCGGAATTCTGAGTGTGGGGAGGTTCCGTCTTCTGTCTGCAGCACCCGGGATCTCCTAGCAGCCCTTCGAGTGTCTCCCCCGAGTCCCTCCCAGTGCGAGCTACCGGGGAAATGCGGGGGTTTGGCTGGAAACCCAGGTAGCATCTTGTGCCTCCCCATGGACAGGGGAGATAATTAGCGGACTTCCCCTTGCGAGGGAACACCTGAGACACCAGGAAGCTGCGTGGATGGCGGCCCTAAACCTCCCCCACACAGTCACCCTTGTTCCGGAATTCTGAGTGTGGGGAGGTTCCGTCTTCTGTCTGCAGCACCCGGGATCTCCTAGGAGCACTTCGAGGGTCTTCCCCTAGTCCCTCGCACTGCGGGCTCCCGGGGAAAGGCGGGGGTTGGGCTGGAAACGCAGGTAGCATCTAGTGCCTCCCCCTGGACAGGGGAGGTAATTAGCGGACTTCCCCCTGCCAGGGAACACGTGTGACACCAGGAAGCTGCGTGGAGGGCGGCCCCGAACCTCCCCCACACAGTCAGCCGTGTTCCGGAATTCTGAGTGTGGGGAGGTTCCGTCTTCTGTCTGCAGCACCCGAGATCTCCTAGGAGCCCTTCGAGAGTCTTCCCCGAGTCCCTACCAGTACGGGCTGCCGGGGAAATATGGGGGTTGGGCTGGAAACTCAGGTAGCATCTAGTGCCTCCCCATGGACAGGGGAGGTAAGTAGCGGAATTCCCCTTGCGAGGGAACACCTGTGACACCAGGAAGCTGCGTGGAGGGCGGCCCTAAACCTCACCCAAACAGTCACCATTGTTCCGGAATTCTGAGTGTGGGGAGGTTCCGTCTTCTGTCTGCAGCACCCGGGATCTCCTAGCAGCCCTTCGAGTGTCTCCCCCGAGTCCCTCCCAGTGCGTGCTACCGGGGAAAGGCGGGGGTTTGGCTGGAAACCCAGGTAGCATCTTGTGCCTCCCCATGGACAGGGGAGCTAATTAGCGGACTTCCCCTTGCGAGGGAACACCTGAGACACCAGGAAGCTGCGTGGAGGGCGGCCCTAAACCTCCCCCACACAGTCACCCTTGTTCCGGAATTCTGAGTGTGGGGAGGTTCCGTCTTCTGTCTGCAGCACCCGGGATCTCCTAGGAGCACTTCGAAGGTCTTCCCCGAGTCCCTCGCACTGCGGGCTGCCGGGGAAAGGCGGGGGTTGGGCTGGAAACGCAGGTAGCATCTAGTGCCTCCCCCTGGACAGGGGAGGTAATTAGCGGACTTCCCCCGGCCAGGGAACACGTGTGACACCAGGAAGCTGCGTGGAGGGCGGCCCCGAACCTCCCCCACACAGTCAGCCGTGTTCCGGAATTCTGAGTGTGGGGAGGTTCCGTCTTCTGTCTGCAGCACCCGGGATCTCCCCGGAGCCCTTCGAGAGTCTTCCCCGAGTCCCTCACACTGCGGGATACCGGGGAAAAGCGGCGGTTGGGCTGGAAACGCAGGTAGCATCTAGTGCCTCCCCCTGGACAGGGGAGGTAATTAGCGGATTTCCGCCTGCAAGGGAACACCTGTGACACCAGGAAGCTGCGTGGAGGGCGGCCCCGAACCTCCCCCACACAGTCAGCCGTGTTCCGGAATTCTGAGTGTGGGGAGGTTCCGTCTTCTGTCTGCAGCACCCGAGATCTCCTAGGAGCCCTTCGAGAGTCTTCCCCGAGTCCCTCCCAGTACGGGCTGCCGGGGAAATGCGGGGGTTGGGCTGGAAACGCAGGTAGCATCTAGTGCCTCCCCATGGACACGGGAGGTATTTAGCGGACTTCCCCTTGCGAGGGAACACCTGTGACACCAGGAAGCTGCGTGGAGGGCGGCCCCGAACCTCCCCCACACAGTCAGCCGTGTTCCGGAATTCTGAGTGTGGGGAGGTTCCGTCTTCTGTCTGCAGCACCCGAGATCTCCTAGGAGCCCTTCGAGAGTCTTCCCCGAGTCCCTCCCAGTACGGGCTGCCGGGGAAATGCGGGGGTTGGGCTGGAAACGCAGGTAGCATCTAGTGCCTCCCCATGGACAGGGGAGGTAATTAGCGGACTTCCCCTTGCGAGGGAACACCTGTGACACCAGGAAGCTGCGTGGAGGGCGGCCCCGAACCTCCCCCACACAGTCAACCGTGTTCCGGAATTCTGAGTGTGGGGAGGTTCCGTCTTCTGTCTGCAGCACCCGAGATCTCCTAGGAGCCCTTCGAGAGTCTTCCCCGAGTCCCTCCCAGTACGGGCTGCCGGGAAAATGCGGGGGTTGGGCTGGAAACGCAGGTAGCATCTAGTGCCTCCCCATGGACAGGGGAGATAAGTAGCGGACTTCCCCTTGCGAGGGAACACCTGTGACACCAGGAAGCTGCGTGGAGGGGGGCCCTGAACCTCACCCACACAGTCACACTTGTTCCGGAATTCTGAGTGTGGGGAGGTTCCGTCTTCTGTCTGCAGCACCCGGGATCTCCTAGGAGCCCTTCGAGAGTCTTCCCCGAGTCCCTCCCAGTACGGGCTTCCGGGGAAATGCGGGGGTTGGGCTGGAAACGCAGGTAGCATCTAGTGCCTCCCCATGGACAGGGGAGGTAATTAGCGGAATTCCCCTTGCGAGGGAACACCTGTGACACCAGGAAGCTGCGTGGAGGGCGGCCCCGAACCTCCCCCACACAGTCAGCCGTGTTCCGGAATTCTGAGTGTGGGGAGGTTCCGTCTTCTGTCTGCAGCACCCGAGATCTCCTAGGAGCCCTTCGAGAGTCTTCCCCGAGTCCCTCCCAGTACGGGCTGCCGGGGAAATGCAGGGGTTGGGCTGGAAACGCAGGTAGCATCTAGTGCCTCCCCATGGACAGGGGAGGTAATTAGCGGACTTCCCCTTGCGAGGGAACACCTGTGACACCAGGAAGCTGCGTGGAGGGCGGCCCCGAACCTCGCCAACACAGTCAGCCGTTTCCGGAATTCTGAGTGTGGGGAGGTTCCGTCTTCTGTCTGCAGCACCCGAGATCTCCTAGGAGCCCTTCGAGATTCTTCCCCGAGTCCCTCCCAGTACGGGCTGCCGGGAAAATGCGGGGGTTGGGCTGGAAACGCAGGTAGCATCTAGTGCCTCCCCATGGACAGGGGAGATAAGTAGCTGACTTCCCCTTGCGAGGGAACACCTGTGACACCAGGAAGCTGCGTGGAGGGCGGCCCCGAACCACCCCCACACAGTCAGCCGTGTTCCGGAATTCTGAGTGTGGGGAGGTTCCGTCTTCTGTCTGCAGCACCCGGGATCTCCTAGCAGCCCTTCGAGTGTCTCCCCCGAGTCCCTCCCAGTGCGTGCTACCGGGGAAAGGCGGGGGTTGGCCTGGAAACCCAGGTAGCATCTTGTGCCTCCCCATGGACAGGGGAGGTAATTAGCGGACTTCCCCTTGCGAGGGAACACCTGAGACACCAGGAAGCTGCGTGGAGTGCGGCCCTAAACCTCCCCCACACAGTCACCCTTGTTCCGGAATTCTGAGTGTGGGGAGGTTCCGTCTTCTGTCTGCAGCACCCGGGATCTCCTAGGAGCACTTCGAGGGTCTTCCCCGAGTCCCTCGCACTGCGGGCTGCCGGGGAAAGGCGGGGGTTGGGCTGGAAACGCAGGTAGCATCTAGTGCCTCCCCCTGGACAGGGGAGGTTATTAGCGGAATTCCCCCTGCCAGGGAACACGTGTGACACCAGGAAGCTGCGTGGAGGGCGGCCCCGAACCTCCCCCACACAGTCAGACGTGTTCCGGAATTCTGAGTGTGGGGAGGTTCCGTCTTCTGTCTGCAGCACCCGGGATCTCCTAGGAGCCCTTCGAGAGTCTTCCCCGAGTCCCTCACACTGCGGGATACCGGGGAAAAGCGGCGGTTGGGCTGGAAATGCAGGTAGCATCTAGTGCCTCCCCCTGCACAGGGGAGGTAATTAGCGGATTTCCGCCTGCCAGGGAACACCTGAGACACCAGGAAGCTGCGTGGAGGGCGGCCCCGAACCTCCCCCACACAGTCAGCCGTGTTCCGGAATTCTGAGTGTGGGGAGGTTCCGTCTTCTGTCTGCAGCACCCGAGATCTCCTAGGAGCCCTTCGAGAGTCTTCCCCGAGTCCCTCCCAGTACGGGCTGCCGGGGAAATGCGGGGGTTGGGCTGGAAACGCAGGTAGCATCTAGTGCCTCCCCATGGACAGGGGAGGTAATTAGCGGACTTCCCCTTGCGAGGGAACACCTGTGACACCAGGAAGCTGCGTGGAGGGCGGCCCCGAACCTCACCCAAACAGTCACCCTTGTTCCGGAATTCTGAGTGTGGGGAGGTTCCGTCTTCTCTCTGCAGCACCCGGGATCTCCTAGGAGCCCTTCGAGAGTCTTCCCCGAGTCCCTCCCAGTGCGGGCTGCCGGGGAAAGGCGGGGGTTGGGCTGGAAACGCAGGTAGCATCTACGCCTCCCCATGGACAGGGGAGGTAATTAGCGTACTTCCCCTTGCGAGGGAACACCTGTGACACCAGGAAGCTGCGTGGAGTGCGACCCTGAACCTCACCCACAAAGTCACCCTTGTTCCGGAATTCTGAGTGTGGGGAGGTTCCGTCTTCTGTCTGCAGCACCCGAGATCTCCTAGGAGCCCTTCGAGAGTCTTCCCCGAGTCCCTCCAAGTACGGGCTTCCGGGGAAATGCGGGGGTTGGGCTGGAAACGCAGGTAGCATCTAGTGCCTCCCCATGGACAGGGGAGGTAATTAGCGGACTTCCCCTTGCGAGGGAACACCTGTGACACCAGGAAGCTGCGTGGAGGGCGGCCCCGAACCTCCCCCACACAGTCAGCCGTGTTCCGGAATTCTGAGTTGGGGAGGTTCCGTCTTCTGTCTGCAGCACCCGAGATCTCCTAGGAGCCCTTCGAGAGTCTTCCCCGAGTCCCTCCCAGTACGGGCTGACGGGGAAATGCCGGGGTTGGGCTGGAAACGCAGGTAGCATCTAGTGCCTCCCCATGGACAGGGGAGGTAATTAGCGGACTTCCCCTTGCGAGGGAACACCTGTGACACCAGGAAGCTGCGTGGAGGGCGGCCCCGAACCTCCCCCACACAGTCAGCGGTGTTCCGGAATTCTGAGTGTGGGGAGGTTCCGTCTTCTGTCTGCAGCACCCGAGATCTCCTAGGAGCCCTTCAAGAGTCTTCCCCGAGTCCCTCCCAGTACGGGCTGCCGGGAAAATGCGGGGGTTGGGCTGGAAACGCAGGTAGCATCTACGCCTCCCCATGGACAGGGGAGATAAGTAGCGGACTTCCCCTTGCGAGGGAACACCTGTGACACCAGGAAGCTGCGTGGAGTGCGACCCTGAACCTCACCCACACAGTCACCCTTGTTCCGGAATTCTGAGTGTGGGGAGGTTCCGTCTTCTGTCTGCAGCACCCGAGATCTCCTAGGAGCCTTTCGAGAGTCTTCCCCGAGTCCCTCCAAGTACGGGCTTCCGGGGAAATGCGGGGGTTTGGCTGGAAACGCAGGTAGCATCTAGTGCCTCCCCATGGACAGGGGAGGTAATTAGCGGACTTCCCCTTGCGAGGGAACACCTGTGACACCAGGAAGCTGCGTGGAGGGCGGCCCCGAACCACCCCCACACAGTCAGTCGTGTTCCGGAATTCTGAGTGTGGGGAGGTTCCGTCTTCTGTCTGCAGCACCCGAGATCTCCTAGGAGCCCTTAGAGAGTCTTCCCCGAGTCCCTCCCAGTGCGGGCTGCTGGGGAAATGCGGGGGTTGGGCTGGAAACGCAGGTAGCATCTAGTGCCTCCCCGTGGACAGGGGAGGTAATTAGCGGACTTCCCCTTGCGAGGGAACACCTGTGACACCAGGAAGCTGCGTGGAGGGCGGCCCCGAACCTCCCCCACACAGTCAGCCGTGTTCCGGAATTCTGAGTGTGGGGAGGTTCCGTCTTCTGTCTGCAGCACCCGGGATCTCCTAGCAGCCCTTCGAGTGTCTCCCCCGAGTCCCTCCCAGTGCGAGCTACCGGGGAAATGCGGGGGTTTGGCTGGAAACCCAGGTAGCATCTTGTGCCTCCCCATGGACAGGGGAGATAATTAGCGGACTTCCCCTTGCGAGGGAACACCTGAGACACCAGGAAGCTGCGTGGATGGCGGCCCTAAACCTCCCCCACACAGTCACCCTTGTTCCGGAATTCTGAGTGTGGGGAGGTTCCGTCTTCTGTCTGCAGCACCCGGGATCTCCTAGGAGCACTTCGAGGGTCTTCCCCTAGTCCCTCGCACTGCGGGCTCCCGGGGAAAGGCGGGGGTTGGGCTGGAAACGCAGGTAGCATCTAGTGCCTCCCCCTGGACAGGGGAGGTAATTAGCGGACTTCCCCCTGCCAGGGAACACGTGTGACACCAGGAAGCTGCGTGGAGGGCGGCCCCGAACCTCCCCCACACAGTCAGCCGTGTTCCGGAATTCTGAGTGTGGGGAGGTTCCGTCTTCTGTCTGCAGCACCCGAGATCTCCTAGGAGCCCTTCGAGAGTCTTCCCCGAGTCCCTACCAGTACGGGCTGCCGGGGAAATATGGGGGTTGGGCTGGAAACTCAGGTAGCATCTAGTGCCTCCCCATGGACAGGGGAGGTAAGTAGCGGAATTCCCCTTGCGAGGGAACACCTGTGACACCAGGAAGCTGCGTGGAGGGCGGCCCTAAACCTCACCCAAACAGTCACCATTGTTCCGGAATTCTGAGTGTGGGGAGGTTCCGTCTTCTGTCTGCAGCACCCGGGATCTCCTAGGAGCCCTTCGAAAGTCTTCCCCGAGTCCCTCCCAGTGCGGGCTGCCGGGGAAAGGCGGGGGTTGGGCTAGAAACGCAGGTAGCATCTACGCCTCCCCATGGACAGGGGAGACAATTAGCGGACTTCCCCTTGCGAGGGAACACCTGTGACACCAGGAAGCTGCGTGGAGGGCGGCCCTGAACCTCACCCACACAGTCACCCTTGTTCCGGAATTCTGAGTGTGGGGAGGTTCCGTCTTCTGTCTGCAGCACCCGGGATCTCCTAGGAGCCCTTCGAGAGTCTTCCCCGATTCCCTCCCAGTACGGGCTGCCGGGGAAATGAGGGGGTTGGGCTGGAAACGCAGGTAGCATCTAGTGCCTCCCCATGGACAGGGGAGATATGTAGCGGACTTCCCTTGCGAGGGAACACATGTGACACCAGGAAGCTGCGTGGAGGGCGGCCCCGAACCACCCCCACACAGTCAGCCGTGTTCCGGAATTCTGAGTGTGGGGAGGTTCCGTCTTCTGTCTGCAGCACCCGAGATCTCCTAGGAGCCCTTAGAGAGTCTTCCCCGAGTCCCTCCCAGTGCGGGCTGCTGGGGAAATGCGGGGGTTGGGCTGGAAACGCAGGTAGCATCTAGTGCCTCCCCATGGACAGGGGAGGTAATTAGCGGACTTCCCCTTGCGAGGGAACACCTGTGACACCAGGAAGCTGCGTGGAGGGCGGCCCCGAAACTCCCCCACACAGTCAGCCGTGTTCCGGAATTCTGAGTGTGGGGAGGTTCCGTCTTCTGTCTGCAGCACCCGGGATCTCCTAGCAGCCCTTCGAGTGTCTCCCCCGAGTCCCTCCCAGTGCGTGCTACCGGGGAAAGGCGGGGGTTGGGCTGGAAACCCAGGTAGCATCTTGTGCCTCCCCATGGACAGGGGAGCTAATTAGCGGACTTCCCCTTGCGAGGGAACACCTGAGACACCAGGAAGCTGCGTGGAGGGCGGCCCTAAACCTCCCCCACACAGTCACCCTTGTTCCGGAATTCTGAGTGTGGGGAGGTTCCGTCTTCTGTCTGCAGCACCCGGGATCTCCTAGGAGCACTTCGAGGGTCTTCCCCGAGTCCCTCGCACTGCGGGCTGCCGGGGAAAGGCGGGGGTTGGGCTGGAAACGCAGGTAGCATCTAGTGCCTCCCCCTGGACAGGGGAGGTAATTAGCGGACTTCTCCCTGCCAGGGAACACGTGTGACACCAGGAAGCTGCGTGGAGGGCGGCCCCGAACCTCCCCCACACAGTCAGCCGTGTTCCGGAATTCTGTGTGTGGGGAGGTTCCGTCTTCTGTCTGCAGCACCCGAGATCTCCTAGGAGCCCTTCGAGAGTCTTCCCCGAGTCCCTCCCAGTACGGGCTGCCGGGGAAATGCGGGGGTTGGGCTGGAAACGCAGGTAGCATCTAGTGCCTCCCCATGGACAGGGGAGGTAAGTAGCGGACTTCCCCTTGCGAGGGAACACCTGTGACACCAGGAAGCTGCGTGGAGGGCGGCCCTAAACCTCACCCAAACAGTCACCCTTGTTCCGGAATTCTGAGTGTGGGGAGGTTCCGTCTTCTGTCTGCAGCACCCGGGATCTCCTAGGAGCCATTCGAGAGTCTTCCCCGAGTCCCTCCCAGTTCGGGCTGCCGGGGAAAGGCGGGGGTTTGGCTGGAAACGCAGGTAGCATCTACGCCTCCCCATGGACAGGGGAGGTAATTAGCGGAATTCCCCTTGCGAGGGAACACCTGTGACACCAGGAAGCTGCGTGGAGTGCGGCCATGAACCTCACACACAGTCACCCTTGCTCCGGAATTCTGAGTGTGGGGAGGTTCCGTCTTCTGTCTGCAGCACCTGAGATCTCCTAGGAGCCCTTCGAGAGTCTTCCCCGAGTCCCTCAGAGTACGGGCTGCCGGGGAAATGCGGGGGTTGGGCTGGAAACGCAGGTAGCATCTAGTGCCTCCCCATGGACAGGGGAGGTAATTAGCGGACTTCCCCTTGCGAGGGAACACCTGTGACACCAGGAAGCTGCGTGGAGGGTGGCCCCGAACCTCCCCCACACAGTCAGCCGTGTTCCGGAATTCTGAGCGTGGGGAGGTTCCGTCTTCTGTCTGTAGCACCCGAGATCTCCTAGGAGCCCTTCGAGAGTCTTCCCCGAGTCCCTCCCAGTACGGGCTGACGGGGAAATGCGGGGGTTGGGCTGGAAACGCAGGTAGCATCTAGTGCCTCCCCATGGACAGGGGAGGTAAGTAGCGGACTTCCCCTTGCGAGGGAACACCTGTGACACCAGGAAGCTGCGTGGAGGGCGGCCCCGAACCTCCCCCACCCAGTCAGCCGTGTTCCGGAATTCTGAGTGTGGGGAGGTTCCGTCTTCTGTCTGCAGCACCCGGGATCTCCTAGGAGCCCTTCGAGAGTCTTCCCCGAGTCCCTCACACTGCGGGATACCGGGGAAAAGCGGCGGTTGGGCTGGAAATGCAGGTAGCATCTAGTGCCTCCCCCTGGACAGGGGAGGTAATTAGCGGATTTCCGCCTGCCAGGGAACACCTGTGACACCAGGAAGCTGCGTGGAGGGCGGCCCCGAACCTCCCCCACACAGTCAGCCGTGTTCCGGAATTCTGAGTGTGGGGAGGTTCCGTCTTCTGTCTGCAGCACCCGAGATCTCCTAGGAGCCCTTCGAGAGTCTTCCCCGAGTCCCTCCCAGTACGGGCTGCCGGGGAAATGCGGGGGTTGGGCTGGAAACGCAGGTAGCATCTAGTGCCTCCCCATGGACAGGGGAGGTAATTAGCGGACTTCCCCTTGCGAGGGAACACCTGTGACACCAGGAAGCTGCGTGGAGGGCGGCCCCGAACCTCCCCCACACAGTCAGCCGTGTTCCGGAATTCTGAGTGTGGGGAGGTTCCGTCTTCTGTCTGCAGCACCCGAGATCTCCTAGGAGCCCTTTGAGAGTCTTCACCGAGTCCCTCCCAGTACGGGCTTCCGGGGAAATGCGGGGGTTGGGCTGGAAACGCAGGTAGCATCTAGTGCCTCCCCATGG
This sequence comes from Camelus bactrianus, assembly GCF_048773025.1. Lineage (NCBI taxonomy): Eukaryota > Metazoa > Chordata > Mammalia > Artiodactyla > Camelidae > Camelus > Camelus bactrianus. Next base: position 164,628 of record NW_027413971.1, on the reverse strand, counting down.
ACAGGGGAGGTAAGTAGCGGACTTCCCCTTGCGAGGGAACACCTGTGACACCAGGAAGCTGCGTGGAGGGCGGCCCTGAAACTCACCCACACAGTCACCCTTGTTCCGGAATTCTGAGTGTGTGGAGGTTCCGTCTTCTGTCTGCAGCACCCGAGATCTCCTAGGAGCCCTTCGAGAGTCTTCCCCGAGTCCCTCCCAGTAAGGGCTGCCGGGGAAATGCGGGGGTTGGGCTAAAAACGCAGGTAGCCTCTAGTGCCTCCCCATGGACAGGGGAGGTAATTATCGGACTTCCCCTTGCGAGGGAACACCTGTGACACCAGGATGCTGCGTGGAGGGCGGCCCCGAACCTCCCCCACACAGTCAGCCGTGTTCCGGAATTGTGAGTGTAGGGAGGTACCGTCTTCTGTATGCAGCACCCGAGATCTCCTAGGAGCCCTTCGAGAGTCTTCCCCGATTCCCTCCCAGTACGGGCTGCCGGGGAAATGAGGGGGTTGGGCTGGAAACGCAGGTAGCATCTAGTGCCTCCCCATGGACAGGGGAGGTAATTAGCGGACTTCCCCTTGCGAGGGAACACCTGTGACACCAGTAAGCTGCGTGGAGGGCGGCCCCGAACCTCCCCCACACAGTCAGACGTGTTCCGGAATTCTGAGTGTGGGGAGGTTCCGTCTTCTGTCTGCAGCACCCGAGATCTCCTAGGAGCCCTTCGAGAGTCTTCCCCGAGTCCCTCCCAGTACGGGCTGCCGGGGAATTGCGGTGGTTGGGCTGGAAACGCAGGTAGCATCTAGTGCCTCCCCATGGACAGGGGAGGTAATTAGCGGATTTCCGCCTGCCAGGGAACACGTGTGACACCAGGAAGCTGCGTGGAGGGCGGCCGCGAACCTCCCCCACACAGTCAGCCGTGTTCCGGAATTCTGAGTGTGGGGAGGTTCCGTCTTCTGTCTGCAGCACCCGGGATCTCCTAGGAGCCCTTCGAGAGTCTTCCCCGAGTCCCTCCCAGTGCGGGCTGCCGGGGAAAGGCGGGGGTTGGGCTGGAAACGCAGGTAGCATCTACGCCTCCCCATGGACAGGGGAGGTAATTAGCGGAATTCCCCTTGCGAGGGAACACCTGTGACACCAGGAAGCTGCGTGGAGTGCGACCTTGAAACTAACCCACACAGTCACCCTTGTTCCGGAATTCTGAGTGTGGGGAGGTTCCGTCTTCTGTCTGCAGCACCCGAGATCTCCTAGGAGCCCTTCGAGAGTCTTCCCCGAGTCCCTCCAAGTACGGGCTTCCGGGGAAATGCGGGGGTTGGGCTGGAAACGCAGGTAGCATCTAGTGCCTCCCCATTTACAGGGGAGGTAATTAGCGGAATTCCCCTTGCGAGGGAACACCTGTGACACCAGGAAGCTGCGTGGAGGGCGGCCCCGAACCTCCCCCACACAGTCAGCCGTGTTCCGGATTTCTGAGTGTGGGGAGGTTCCGTCTTCTGTCTGCAGCACCCGAGATCTCCTAGGAGCCCTTCGAGAGTCTTCCCCTAGTCCCTCACAGTACGGGCTGCCGGGGAAATGCGGGGGTTGGGCTGGAAACGCAGGTAGCATCTAGTGCCTCCCCATGGACAGGGGAGGTAATTAGCGGACTTCCCCTTGCGAGGGAACACCTGTGACACCAGGAAGCTGCGTGGAGGGCGGCCCCGAACCTCCCCCACACAGTCAGCCGTGTTCCGGAATTCTGTGTGTGGGGAGGTTCCGTCTTCTGTCTGCAGCACCCGAGATCTCCTAGGAGCCCTTCGAGAGTCTTCCCCGAGTCCCTCCCAGTACGGGCTGCCGGGGAAATGCGGGGGTTGGGCTGGAAACGCAGGTAGCATCTAGTGCCTCCCCATGGACAAAGGGAGGTAAGTAGCGGACTTCCCCTTGCGAGGGAACACCTGTGACACCAGGAAGCTGCGTGGAGGGCGGCCCTAAACCTCACCCAAACAGTCACCCTTGTTCCGGAATTCTGAGTGTGGGGAGGTTCCGTCTTCTGTCTGCAGCACCCGGGATCTCCTAGGAGCCATTCGAGAGTCTTCCCCGAGTCCCTCCCAGTTCGGGCTGCCGGGGAAAGGCGGGGGTTTGGCTGGAAACGCAGGTAGCATCTACGCCTCCCCATGGACAGGGGAGGTAATTAGCGGAATTCCCCTTGCGAGGGAACACCTGTGACACCAGGAAGCTGCGTGGAGGGCGGCCATGAACCTCACACACAGTCACCCTTGCTCCGGAATTCTGAGTGTGGGGAGGTTCCGTCTTCTGTCTGCAGCACCTGAGATCTCCTAGGAGCCCTTCGAGAGTCTTCCCCGAGTCCCTCAGAGTACGGGCTGCCGGGGAAATGCGGGGGTTGGGCTGGAAACGCAGGTAGCATCTAGTGCCTCCCCATGGACAGGGGAGGTAATTAGCGGACTTCCCCTTGCGAGGGAACACCTGTGACACCAGTAAGCTGCGTGGAGGGCGGCCCCGAACCTCCCCCACACAGTCAGACGTGTTCCGGAATTCTGAGTGTGGGGAGGTTCCGTCTTCTGTCTGCAGCACCCGAGATCTCCTAGGAGCCCTTCGAGAGTCTTCCCCGAGTCCCTCCCAGTACGGGCTGCCGGGGAATTGCGGTGGTTGGGCTGGAAACGCAGGTAGCATCTAGTGCCTCCCCATGGACAGGGGAGGTAATTAGCGGATTTCCGCCTGCCAGGGAACACGTGTGACACCAGGAAGCTGCGTGGAGGGCGGCCCCGAACCTCCCCCACACAGTCAGCCGTGTTCCGGAATTCTGAGTGTGGGGAGGTTCCGTCTTCTGTCTGCAGCACCCGGGATCTCCTAGGAGCCCTTCGAGAGTCTTCCCCGAGTCCCTCCCAGTGCGGGCTGCCGGGGAAAGGCGGGGGTTGGGCTGGAAACGCAGGTAGCATCTACGCCTCCCCATGGACAGGGGAGGTAATTAGCGGAATTCCCCTTGCGAGGGAACACCTGTGACACCAGGAAGCTGCGTGGAGTGCGACCCTGAACCTAACCCACACAGTCACCCTTGTTCCGGAATTCTGAGTGTGGGGAGGTTCCGTCTTCTGTCTGCAGCACCCGAGATCTCCTAGGAGCCCTTCGAGAGTCTTCCCCGTGTCCCTCCAAGTACGGGCTTCCGGGGAAATGCGGGGGTTGGGCTGGAAACGCAGGTAGCATCTAGTGCCTCCCCATTTACAGGGGAGGTAATTAGCGGAATTCCCCTTGCGAGGGAACACCTGTGACACCAGGAAGCTGCGTGGAGGGCGGCCCCGAACCTCCCCCACACAGTCAGCCGTGTTCCGGAATTCTGAGTGTGGGGAGGTTCCGTCTTCTGTCTGCAGCACCCGAGATCTCCTAGGAGCCCTTCGAGAGTCTTCCCCGAGTCCCTCACAGTACGGGCTGCCGGGGAAATGCGGGGGTTGGGCTGGAAACGCAGGTAGCATCTAGTGCCTCCCCATGGACAGGGGAGGTAATTAGCGGACTTCCCCTTGCGAGGGAACACCTGTGACACCAGGAAGCTGCGTGGAGGGCGGCCCCGAACCTCCCCCACACAGTCAGCCGTGTTCCGGAATTCTGAGTGTGGGGAGGTTCCGTCTTCTGTCTGCAGCACCCGAGATCTCCTAGGTGCCCTTCGAGAATCTTCCCCGAGTCCCTCCCAGTACGGGCTGCCGGGAAAATGCGGGGGTTGGGCTGGAAACGCAGGTAGCATCTAGTGCCTCCCCATGGACAGGGGAGATAAGTAGCGGACTTCCCCTTGCGAGGGAACACCTGTGACACCAGGAAGCTGCGTGGAGGGCGGCCCCGAACCACCCCCACACAGTCAGCCGTGTTCCGGAATTCTGAGTGTGGGGAGGTTCCGTCTTCTGTCTGCAGCACCCGGGATCTCCTAGCAGCCCTTCGAGTGTCTCCCCCGAGTCCCTCCCAGTGCGTGCTACCGGGGAAAGGCGGGGGTTGGCCTGGAAACCCAGGTAGCATCTTGTGCCTCCCCATGGACAGGGGAGGTAATTAGCGGACTTCCCCTTGCGAGGGAACACCTGAGACACCAGGAAGCTGCGTGGAGGGCGGCCCTAAACCTCCCCCACACAGTCACCCTTGTTCCGGAATTCTGAGTGTGGGGAGGTTCCGTCTTCTGTCTGCAGCACCCGGGATCTCCTAGGAGCACTTCGAGAGTCTTCCCCGAGTCCCTCGCACTGCGGGCTGCCGGGGAAAGGCGGGGGTTGGGCTGGAAATGCAGGTAGCATCTAGTGCCTCCCCATGGACAGGGGAGGTAATTAGCGGATTTCCGCCTGCCAGGGAACACCTGAGACACCAGGAAGCTGCGTGGAGGGCGGCCCCGAACCTCCCCCACACAGTCAGCCGTGTTCCGGAATTCTGAGTGTGGGGAGGTTCCGTCTTCTGTCTGCAGCACCCGAGATCTCCTAGGAGCCCTTCGAGAGTCTTCCCCGAGTCCCTCCCAGTACGGGCTGCCGGGGAAATGCGGGGGTTGGGCTGGAAACGCAGGTAGCATCTAGTGCCTCCCCATGGACAGCGGAGGTAATTAGCGGACTTCCCCTTGCGAGGGAACACCTGTGACACCAGGAAGCTGCGTGGAGGGCGGCGCCGAACCTCACCCAAACAGTCACCCTTGTTCTGGAATTCTGAGTGTGGGGAGGTTCCGTCTTCTGTCTGCAGCACCCGGGATCTCCTAGGAGCCCTTCGAGAGTCTTCCCCGAGTCCCTCCCAGTGCGGGCTGCCGGGGAAAGGCGGGGGTTGGGCTGGAAACGCAGGTAGCATCTACGCCTCCCCATGGACAGGGGAGGTAATTAGCGTACTTCCCCTTGCGAGGGAACACCTGTGACACCAGGAAACTGCGTGGAGTGCGACCCTGAACCTCACCCACACAGTCACCCTTGTTCCGGAATTCTGAGTGTGGGGAGGTTCCGTCTTCTGTCTGCAGCACCCGAGATCTCCTAGGAGCCCTTCGAGAGTCTTCCCCGAGTCCCTCCCAGTACGGGCTGATGGGGAAATGCGGGGGTTGGGCTGGAAACGCAGGTAGCATCTAGTGCCTCCCCATGGACAGGGGAGGTAATTAGCGGACTTCCCCTTGCGAGGGAACACCTGTGACACCAGGAAGCTGCGTGGAGGGCGGCCCCGAACCTCCCCCACACAGTCAGCCGTGTTCCGGAATTCTGAGTGTGGGGAGGTTCCGTCTTCTGTCTGCAGCACCCGAGATCTCCTAGGAGCCCTTCGAGAGTCTTCCCCGAGTCCCTCCCAGTACGGGCTGACGGGGAAATGCGGGGGTTGGGCTGGAAACGCAGGTAGCATCTAGTGCCTCCCCATGGACAGGGGAGGTAATTAGCGGACTTCCCCTTGCGAGGGAACACCTGTGACACCAGGAAGCTGCGTGGAGGGCGGCCCCGAACCTCCCCCACACAGTCAGCCGTGTTCCGGAATTCTGAGTGTGGGGAGGTTCCGTCTTCTGTCTGCAGCACCCGAGATCTCCTAGGAGCCCTTCGAGAGTCTTCCCCGAGTCCCTCCCAGTACGGGCTGCCGGGAAATTGCGGGGGTTGGGCTGGAAACGCAGGTAGCATCTACGCCTCCCCATGGACAGGGGAGATAAGTAGCGGACTTGCCCTTGCGAGGGAACACCTGTGACACCAGGAAGCTGCGTGGAGGGCGGCCCCGAACCACCCCCAAACAGTCAGCCGTGTTCCGGAATTCTGAGTGTGGGGAGGTTCCGTCTTCTGTCTGCAGCACCCGGGATCTCCTAGGAGCCCTTAGAGATTCTTCGCCGTGTCCCTCCCAGTGCGGGCTGCTGGGGAAATGCGGGGGTTGGGCTGGAAACGCAGGTAGCATCTAGTGCCTCCCCATGGACAGGGGAGATAAGTAGCGGACTTGCCCTTGCGAGGGAACACCTGTGACACCAGGAAGCTGCGTGGAGGGCGGCCCCGAACCTCCCCCACACAGTCAGCCGTGTTCCGGAATTCTGAGTGTGGGGAGGTTCCGTCTTCTGTCTGCAGCACCCGGGATCTCCTAGCAGCCCTTCGAGTGTCTCCCCCGAGTCCCTCCCTGTGCGTGCTACCGGGGAAAGGCGGGGGTTGGGCTGGAAACCCAGGTAGCATCTAGTGCCTCCCCATGGACAGGGGAGGTAATTAGCGGACTTCCCCTTGCGAGGGAACACCTGTGACACCAGGAAGCTGCGTGGAGGGCGGCCCCGAACCTCCCCCACACAGTCAGGCGTGTTCCGGAATTCTGAGTGTGGGGAGGTTCCGTCTTCTGTCTGCAGCACCCGAGATCTCCTAGGAGCCCTTCGAGAGTCTTCCCCGAGTCCCTCCCAGTACGGGCTGCCGGGGAAATGCGGGGGTTGGGCTGGAAACGCAGGTTGCATCTAGTGCCTCCCCATGGACAGGGGAGGTAATTAGCGGATTTCCGCCTGCCAGGGAACACCTGTGACACCAGGAAGCTGCGTGGAGGGCGGCCCCGAACCTCCCCCACACAGTCAGCCGTGTTCCGGAATTCTGAGTGTGGGGAGGTTCCGTCTTCTGTCTGCAGCACCCAGGATCTCCTAGCAGCCTTTCGAGTGTCTCCCCGGAGTCCCTCCCTGTGCGTGCTACCGGGGAAAGGCGGGGGTTGGGCTGGAAACCCAGGTAGCATCTAGTGCCTCCCCATGGACAGGGGAGGTAAGTAGCGGACTTCCCCTTGCGAGGGAACACCTGTGACACCAGGAAGCTGCGTGGAGGGCGGCCCCGAACCTCCCCCACACAGTCAGCCGTGTTCCGGAATTCTGAGTGTGGGGAGGTTCCGTCTTCTGTCTGCAGCACCCGGGATCTCCTAGCAGCCCTTCGAGTGTCTCCCCCGAGTCCCTCCCTGTGCGTGCTACCGGGGAAAGGCGGGGGTTTGGCTGGAAACCCAGGTAGCATCTAGTGCCTCCAAATGGACAGGGGAGGTAATTAGCGGACTTCCCCTTGCGAGGGAACACCTGTGACACCAGTAAGCTGCGTGGAGGGCGGCCCCGAACCTCCCCCACACAGTCAGCCGTGTTCCGGAATTCTGAGTGTTAGGAGGTTCCGTCTTCTGTCTGCAGCACCCGAGATCTCCTAGGAGCCCTTCGAGAGTCTTCCCCGAGTCCCTCCCAGTACGGGCTGCCGGGGAAATGCGGGGGTTGGGCTGGAAACGCAGGTAGCATCTAGTGCCTCCCCATGGACAGGGGAGGTAATTAGCGGATTTCCGCCTGCCAGGGAACACCTGTGACACCAGGAAGCTGCGTGGAGGGCGGCCCCGAACCTCCCCCACACAGTCAGCCGTGTTCCGGAATTCTGAGTGTGGGGAGGTTCCGTCTTCTGTCTGCAGCACCCGAGATCTCCTAGGAGCCCTTCGAGAGTCTTCCCCGAGTCCCTCACAGTACGGGCTGCCGGGGAAATGCGGGGGTTTGGCTGGAAACGCAGGTAGCATCTAGTGCCTCCCCATGGACAGGGGAGGTAATTAGCGGACTTCCCCTTGCGAGGGAACACCTGTGACACCAGTAAGCTGCGTGGAGGGCGGCCCCGAACCTCCCCCACACAGTCAGCCGTGTTCCGGAATTCTGAGTGTGGGGAGGTTCCGTCTTCTGTCTGCAGCACCCGGGATCTCCTAGCAGCCCTTCGACTGTCTCCCCCGAGTCCCTCCCTGTGCGTGCTACCGGGGAAAGGCGGGGGTTGGGCTGGAAACCCAGGTAGCATCTAGTGCCTCCCCATGGACAGGGGAGGTAATTAGCGGACTTCCCCTTGCGAGGGAACACCTGTGACACCAGTAAGCTGCGTGGAGGGCGGCCCCGAACCTCCCCCACACAGTCAGCCGTGTTCCGGAATTCTGAGTGTGGGGAGGTTCCGTCTTCTGTCTGCAGCACCCGAGATCTCCTAGGAGCCCTTCGAGAGTCTTCCGCGAGTCACTCCCAGTACGGGCTGCCGGGGAAATGCGGGGGATGGGCTGGAAACGCAGGTAGCATCTAGTGCCTCCCCATGGACAGGGGAGGTAATTAGCGGATTTCCGCCTGCCAGGGAACACCTGTGACACCAGGAAGCTGCGTGGAGGGCGGCCCCGAACCTCCCCCACACAGTCAGCCTTGTTCCGGAATTCTGAGTGTGGGGAGGTTCCGTCTTCTGTCTGCAGCACCCGGGATCTCCTAGCAGCCCTTCGAGTGTCTCCCCCGATTCCCTCCCTGTGCGTGCTACCGGGGAAAGGCGGGGGTTGGGCTGGAAACCCAGGTAGCATCTAGTGCCTCCCCATGGACAGGGGAGGTAATTAGCGGACTTCCCCTTGCGAGGGAACACCTGTGACACCAGGAAGCTGCGTGGAGGGCGGCCCCGAACCTCCCCCACACAGTCAGCCTTGTTCCGGAATTCGGAGTGTGGGGAGGTTCCGTCTTCTGTCTGCAGCACCCGGGATCTCCTAGCAGCCCTTCGAGTGTCTCACCCGAGTCCCTCCCTGTGAGTGCTACCGGGGAAAGGCGGGGGTTGGGCTGGAAACCCAGGTAGCATCTAGTGCCTCCCCATGGACAGGGGAGGTAATTAGCGGACTTCCCCTTGCGAGGGAACACCTGTGACACCAGTAAGCTGCGTGGAGGGCGGCCCCGAACCTCCCCCACACAGTCAGCCGTGTTCCGGAATTCTGAGTGTGGGGAGGTTCCGTCTTCTGTCTGCAGCACCCGAGATCTCCTAGGAGCCCTTCGAGAGTCTTCCCCGAGTCCCTCCCAGTACGGGCTGCCGGGGAAATGCGGGGGTTGGGCTGGAAACGCAGGTAGCATCTAGTGCCTCCCCATGGACAGGGGAGGTAATTAGCGGATTTCCGCCTGCCAGGGAACACCTGTGACACCAGGAAGCTGCGTGGAGGGCGGCCCCGAACCTCCCCCACACAGTCAGCCGTGTTCCGGAATTCTGAGTGTGGGGAGGTTCCGTCTTCTGTCTGCAGGACCCGAGATCTCCTAGGAGCCCTTCGAGAGTCTTCCCCGAGTCCCTCCCAGTAGGGGCTGACGGGGAAATGCGGGGGTTGGGCTGGAAACGCAGGTAGCATCTAGTGCCTCCCCATGGACAGGGGAGGTAATTAGCGGACTTCCCCTTGCGAGGGAACACCTGTGACACCAGGAAGCTGCGTGGAGGGCGGCCCCGAACCTCACCCAAACAGTCACCCTTGTTCCGGAATTCTGAGTGTGGGGAGGTTCCATCTTCTGTCTGCAGCACCCGGGATGTCCTAGGAGCCCTTCGAGAGTCTTCCCCGAGTCCCTCCCAGTGCGGGCTGCCGGGGAAAGGCGGGGGTTGGGCTGGAAACGCAGGTAGCATCTACGCCTCCCCATGGACAGGGGAGGTAATTAGCGGAATTCCCCTTGCGAGGGAACACCTGTGACACCAGGAAGCTGCGTGGAGTGCGACCCTGAACCTCACCCACACAGTCACCCTTGTTCCGGAATTCTGAGTGTGGGGAGGTTCCGTCTTCTGTCTGCAGCACCCGAGATCTCCTAGGAGCCCTTCGAGAGTCTTCCCCGAGTCCCTCCAAATACGGGCTTCCGGGGAAATGCGGGGGTTGGGCTGGAAACGCAGGTAGCATCTAGTGCCTCCCCATGGACAGGGGAGGTAATTAGCGGAATTCCCCTTGCGAGGGAACACCTGTGACACCAGGAAGCTGCGTGGAGGGCGGCCCCGAACCTCCCCCACACAGTCAGGCGTGTTCCGGAATTCTGAGTGTGGGGAGGTTCCGTCATCTGTCTGCAGCCCCCGAGATCTCCTAGGAGCCCTTCGAGAGTCTTCCCCGAGTCCCTCCCAGTACGGGCTGCCGGGGAAATGAGGGGGTTGGGCTGGAAACGCAGGTAGCATCTAGTGCCTCCCCATGGACAGTGGAGGTAATTAGCGGACTTCCCCTTGCGAGGGAACACCTGTGACACCAGGAAGCTGCGTGGAGGGCGGCCCCGAACCTCCCCCACACAGTCAGCCGTGTTCCGGAATTCTGAGTGTGGGGAGGTTCCGTCTTCTGTCTGCAGCACCCGAGATCTCCTAGGAGCCCTTCGAGAGTCTTCCCCGAGTCCCTCCCAGTACGGGCTGCCGGGAAAATGCGGGGGTTGGGCTGGAAACGCAGGTAGCATCTAGTGCCTCCCCATGGACAGGGGAGATAAGTAGCGGACTTCCCCTTGCGAGGGAACACCTGTGACACCAGGAAGCTTCGTGGAGGGCGGCCCCGAACCACCCCCACACAGTCAGCCGTGTTCCGGAATTCTGAGTGTGGGGAGGTTCCGTCTTCTGTCTGCAGCACCCGGGATCTCCTAGCAGCCCTTCGAGTGTCTCCCCCGAGTCCCTCCCAGTGCGTGCTACCGGGGAAAGGCGGGGGTTGACCTGGAAACCCAGGTAGCATCTTGTGCCTCCCCATGGACAGGGGAGGTAATTAGCGGACTTCCCCTTGCGAGGGAACACCTGTGACACCAGGAAGCTGCGTGGAGGGCGGCCCCGAACCTCCCCCACACAGTCAGCCGTGTTCCGGAATTCTGAGTGTGGGGAGGTTCCGTCTTCTGTCTGCAGCACCCGGGATCTCCTAGCAGCCCTTCGAGTGTCTCCCCCGAGTCCGTACCTGTGCGTGCTACCGGGGAAAGGCGGGGGTTGGCCTGGAAACCCAGGTAGCTTCTAGTGCCTCCCCATGGACAGGGGAGGTAATTAGCGGACTTCCCCTTGCGAGGGAACACCTGTGACACCAGTAAGCTGCGTGGAGGGCGGCCCCGAACCTGCCCCACACAGTCAGCCGTGTTCCGGAATTCTGAGTGTGGGGAGGTTCCGTCTTCTGTCTGCAGCACCCGAGATCTCCTTGGAGCCCTTCGAGAGTCTTCCCCGAGTCCCTCCCAGTACGGGCTGCCGGGGAAATGCGGGGGTTGGGCTGGAATCGCAGGTAGCATCTAGTGCCTCCCCATGGACAGGGGAGGTAATTAGCGGATTTCCGCCTGCCAGGGAACACCTGTGACACCAGGAAGCTGCGTGGAGGGCGGCCCCGAACCTCCCCCACACAGTCAGCCGTGTTCCGGAATTCTGAGTGTGGGGAGGTTCCGTCTTCTGTCTGCAGGACCCGAGATCTCCTAGGAGCCCTTCGAGAGTCTTCCCCGAGTCCCTCCCAGTAGGGGCTGACGGGGAAATGCGGGGGTTGGGCTGGAAACGCAGGTAGCATCTAGTGCCTCCCCATGGACAGGGGAGGTAATTAGCGGACTTCCCCTTGCGAGGGAACACCTGTGACACCAGGAAGCTGCGTGGAGGGCGGCCCCGAACCTCACCCAAACAGTCACCCTTGTTCCGGAATTCTGAGTGTGGGGAGGTTCCGTCTTCTGTCTGCAGCACCCGGGATGTCCTAGGAGCCCTTCGAGAGTCTTCCCCGAGTCCCTCCCAGTGCGGGCTGCCGGGGAAAGGCGGGGGTTGGGCTGGAAACGCAGGTAGCATCTACGCCTCCCCATGGACAGGGGAGGTAATTAGCGGAATTCCCCTTGCGAGGGAACACCTGTGACACCAGGAAGCTGCGTGGAGTGCGACCCCGAACCTCCCCCACACAGTCAGGCGTGTTCCGGAATTCTGAGTGTGGGGAGGTTCCGTCATCTGTCTGCAGCACCCGAGATCTCCTAGGAGCCCTTCGAGAGTCTTCCCCGAGTCCCTCCCAGTACGGGCTGCCGGGGAAATGAGGGGGTTGGGCTGGAAAAGCAGGTAGCATCTAGTGCCTCCCCATGGACAGTGGAGGTAATTAGCGGACTTCCCCTTGCGAGGGAACACCTGTGACACCAGGAAGCTGCGTGGAGGGCGGCCCCGAAACTCCCCCACACAGTCAGCCGTGTTCCGGAATTCTGAGTGTGGGGAGGTTCCGTCTTCGGTCTGCAGCACCCGAGATCTCCTAGGAGCCCTTCGAGAGTCTTCCCCGAGTCCCTCCCAGTACGGGCTGCCGGGAAAATGCGGGGGTTGGGCTGGAAACGCAGGTAGCATCTAGTGCCTCCCCATGGACAGCGGAGATAAGTAGCGGACTTCCCCTTGCGAGGGAACACCTGTGACACCAGGAAGCTGCGTGGAGGGCGGCCCCGAACCACCCCCACACAGTCAGCCGTGTTCCGGAATTCTGAGTGTGGGGAGGTTCCGTCTTCTGTCTGCAGCACCCGGGATCTCCTAGCAGCCCTTCGAGTGTCTCCCCCGAGTCCCTCCCAGTGCGTGCTACCGGGGAAAGGCGGGGGTTGACCTGGAAACCCAGGTAGCATCTTGTGCCTCCCCATGGACAGGGGAGGTAATTAGCGGACTTCCCCTTGCGAGGGAACACCTGAGACACCAGGAAGCTGCGTGGAGGGCGGCCCTAAACCTCCCCCACACAGTCACCCTTGTTCCGGAATTCTGAGTGTGGGGAGGTTCCGTCTTCTGTCTGCAGCACCCGGGATCTCCTAGGAGCACTTCGAGGGTCTTCCCCGAGTCCCTCGCACTGCGGGCTGCCGGGGAAATGCGGGGGTTGGGCTGGAAACGCAGGTAGCATCTAGTGCCTCCCCCTGGACAGGGGAGGTAATTAGCGGATTTCCCCCTGCCAGGGAACACGTGTGACACCAGGAAGCTGCGTGGAGGGCGGCCCCGAACCTCCCCCACACAGTCAGCCGTGTTCCGGAATTCTGAGTGTGGGGAGGTTCCGTCTTCTGTCTGCAGCACCCGGGATCTCCTAGGAGCCCTTCGAGAGTCTTCCCCGCGTCCCTCACACTGCGGGATACCGGAGAAAAGCGGCGGTTGGGCTGGAAATGCAGGTAGCATCTAGTGCCTCCCCATGGACAGGGGAGGTAATTAGCGGATTTCCGCCTGCCAGGGAACACCTGAGACACCAGGAAGCTGCGTGGAGGGCGGCCCCGAACCTCCCCCACACAGTCAGCCGTGTTCCGGAATTCTGAGTGTGGGGAGGTTCCGTCTTCTGTCTGCAGCACCCGAGATCTCCTAGGAGCCCTTCGAGAGTCTTCCCCGAGTCCCTCCCAGTACGGGCTGCCTGGGAAATGCGGGGGTTGGGCTGGAAACGCAGGTAGCATCTAGTGCCTCCCCATGGACAGGGGAGGTAATTAGCGGACTTCCCCTTGCGAGGGAACACCTGTGACACCAGGAAGCTGCGTGGAGGGCGGCCCCGAACCACCCCCACACAGTCAGCCGTGTTCCGGAATTCTGAGTGTGGGGAGGTTCCGTCTTCTGTCTGCAGCACCCGAGATCTCCTAGGAGCCCTTCGAGAGTCTTCCCCGAGTCCCTCCCAGTACGAGCTGCCGTGAAAATGTGGGGGTTGGGCTGCAAACGCAGGTAGCATCTAGTGCCTCCCCATGGACAGGGGAGATAAGTAGCGGACTTCCCCTTGCGAGGGAACACCTGTGACACCAGGAAGCTGCGTGGAGGGCGGCCCCGAACCACCCCCACACAGTCAGCCGTGTTCCGGAATTCTGAGTGTGGGGAGGTTCCGTCTTCTGTCTGCAGCACCCGAGATCTCCTAGGAGCCCTGAGAGAGTCTTCCCCGAGTCCCTCCCAGTGCGGGCTGCTGGGGAAATGCGGGGGTTGGGCTGGAAACGCAGGTAGCATCTAGTGCCTCCCCATGGACAGGGGAGGTAATTAGCGGACTTCCCCTTGCGAGGGAACACGTGTGACACCAGGAAGCTGCGTGGAGGGCGGCCCCGATCCTCCCCCACACAGTCAGCCGTGTTCCGGAATTCTGAGTGTGGGGAGGTTCCGTCTTCTGTCTGCAGCACCCGGGATCTCCTAGGAGCCCTTCGAGAGTCTTCCCCGAGTCCCTCACACTGCGGGATACCGGGGAAAAGCGGCGGTTGGGCTGGAAATGCAGGTAGCATCTAGTGCCTCCCCCTGGACAGGGGAGGTAATTAGCGGATTTCCGCCTGCCAGGGAACACCTGTGACACCAGGAAGCTGCGTGGAGGGCGGCCCCGAACCTCCCCTACACAGTCAGCCGTGTTCCGGAATTCTGAGTGTGGGGAGGTTCCGTCTTCTGTCTGCAGCACCCGAGATCTCCTAGGAGCCCTTCGAGAGTCTTCCCCGAGTCCCTCCCAGTACGGGATGCCGGGGAAATGCGGGGGTTGGGCTGGAAACGCAGGTAGCATCTAGTGCCTCCCCATGGACAGGGGAGGTAATTAGCGGACTTCCCCTTGCGAGGGAACACCTGTGACACCAGGAAGCTGCGTGGAGGGCGGCCCCGAACCTCCCCCACACAGTCAGCCGTGTTCTGGAATTCTGAGTGTGGGGAGGTTCCGTCTTCTGTCTGCAGCACCCGAGATCTCCTAGGAGCCCTTCGAGAGTCTTCCCCGAGTCCCTCCCAGTAAGGGCTGCCGGGGAAATGCGGGGGTTGGGCTGGAAACGCATTTAGCATCTAGTGCCTCCCCATGGACAGGGGAGGTAAGTAGCGGACTTCCCCTTGCGAGAGAACACCTGTGACACCAGGAAGCTGCGTGGAGGGCGGCCCTAAACCTCACCCAAACAGTCACAAATGTTCCGGAATTCTGAGTGTGGGGAGGTTCCGTCTTCTGTCTGCAGCACCAGGGATCTCCTAGGAGCCCTTCTAGAGTCTTCCCCGAGTCCCTCTCACTGCGGGCTGCCGGGGAAAGGCGGTGGTTGGGCTGGAAACGCAGGTAGCATCTAGTGCCTCCCCCTGGACAGGGGAGGTAATTAGCGGACTTCCCCCTGCCAGGGAACACCTGTGACACCAGGAAGCTGCGTGGAGGGCGGCCCCGAAACTCCCCCACACAGTCAGCCGTGTTCCGGAATTCTGAGTGTGGGGAGGTTCCGTCTTCTGTCTGCAGCACCAAGGATCTCCTAGCAGCCCTTCGAGTGTCTCCCCCGAGTCCCTCCCAGTGCGGGCTACCGGGGAAAGGCGGGGGTTGGGCTGGAAACTCAGGTAGCATCTACTGAATCCCCATGGACAGGGGAGTTAATTAGCGGACTTCCCCTTGCGAGGGAACACCTGAGACACCAGGAAGCTGCGTGGAGGGCGGCCCTAAACCTCCCCCACACAGTCACCCGTGTTCCGGAATTCTGAGTGTGGGGAGGTTCCGTCTTCTGTCTGCAGCACCCGGGATCTCCTAGGAACCCTTCGAGGGTCTTCCCCGAGTCCCTCGCACTGCGGGCTGCCGGGGAAAGGCGGGGGTTGGGCTGGAAACGCAGGTTGCATTTAGTGCCTCCCCCTGGACAGGGGAGGTAATTAGCGGACTTCCCCCTGCCAGGGAACACGTGTGACACCAGGAAGCTGCGTGGAGGGCGGCCCCGAACCTCCCACACACAGTCAGACGTGTTCCGGAATTCTGAGTGTGGGGAGGTTCCGTCTTCTGTCTGCAGCACCCGGGATCTCCTAGGAGCCCTTCGAGAGTCTTCCCCGAGTCCCTCTCACTGCGGGCAGCCGGGGAAAAGCGGGGGTTGGGCTGGAAACACAGGTAGCATCTAGTGCCTCCCCATGGATAGGGGAGGTAATTAGCGGACTTCCCCTTGCGAGGGAACACCTGTGACACCAGGAAGCGGCGTGGAGGGCGGCCCCGAACCTCCCCCACACAGTCAGCTGTGTTCCAGAATTCTGAGTGTGGGGAGGTTCCGTCTTCTGTCTGCAGCACCCGAGATCTCCTAGGAGCCCTTCGAGAGTCTTCCCCGAGTCCCTCCCAGTACGGGCTGCCGGGGAAATGCGGGGGTTGGGCTGGAAAAGCAGATAGCATCTAGTGCCTCCCCATGGACAGGGGAGGTAAGTAGCGGACTTCCCCTTGCGAGGGAACACCTGTGACACCAGGAAGCTGCGTGGAGGGCGGCCCTAAACCTCACACAAACAGTCACCCTTGTTCCGGAATTCTGAGTGTGGGGAGGTTCCGTCTTCAGTCTGCAGCACCCGGGATCTCCTAGGAGCCCTTCGAGAGTCTTCCCCGAGTCCCTCCCAGTGCGGGCTGCCGGGGAAAGGCGGGTGTTGTGCTGGAAACGCAGGTAGCATCTACGCCTCCCCATGGACAGGGGAGGTAATTAGCGGACTTCCCCTTGCGAGGGAACACCTGTGACACCAGGAAGCTGCGTGGAGGGCGGCCCTGAACCTCACCCACACAGTCACCCTTGTTCCGGAATTCTGAGTGTGGGGAGGTTCCGTCTTATGTCTGCAGCACCCGAAATCTCCTAGGAGCCCTTCGAGAGTCTTCCCCGAGTCCCTCCCAGTACGGGCTGCCGGGGAAATGCGGGGGTTGGGCTGGAAACGCAGGTAGCATCTAGTGCCTCCCCATGGAAAGGGGAGGTAATTAGCGGACTTCCCCTTGCGAGGGAACACCTGTGACACCAGGAAGCTGCGTGGAGGGCGGCCCCGAACCTCCCCTACACAGTCAGCCGTGTTCCGGAATTCTGATTGTGGGGAGGTTCCGTCTTCTGTCTGCAGCACCCGAGATCTCCTAGGAGCCCTTCGAGAGTCTTCCCCGAGTCCCTCCCAGTGCGGGCTGCCGGGGAAAGGCGGGTGTTGGGCTGGAAACGCAGGTAGCATCTACGCCTCCCCATGGACAGGGGAGGTAATTAGCGGACTTCCCCTTGCGAGGGAACACCTGTGACACCAGGAAGCTGCGTGGAGGGCGGCCCTGAACCTCACCCACACAGTCAGCCGTGTTCCGGAATTCTGAGTGTGGGGAGGTTCCGTCTTCTGTCTGCAGCACCCGAGATCTCCTAGGAGCCCTTCGAGAGTCTTCCCCGAGTCCCTCTCACTGCGGGCTGCCGGGGAAAGGCGGGGGTTGGGCTGGAAACGCAGGTAGCATCTAGTGCCTCCCCATGGACAGGGGAGGTAATTAGCGGACTTCCCCTTGCGAGGGAACACCTGTGACACCAGGAAGCTGCGTGGAGGGCGGCCCCGAACCTCCCCCACACAGTCAGCCGTGTTCCGGAATTCTGAGTGTGGGGAGGTTCCGTCTTCTGTCTGCAGCACCCGAGATCTCCTAGGAGCCCTTCGAGAGTCTTCCCCGAGTCCCTCCCAGTACGGGCTGCCGAAGAAAGGCGGGGGTTGGGCTGGAAACGCAGGTAGCATCTAGTGCCTCCCCCTGGACAGGGGAGGGTATTAGCGGACTTCCCCCTGCCAGGGAACACGTGTGACACCAGGAAGCTGCGTGGAGGGCGGCCCCGAACCTCCCACACACAGTCAGCCGTGTTCCGGAATTCTGAGTGTGGGGAGGTTCCGTCTTCTGTCTGCAGCACCCGGGATCTCCTAGGAGCCCTTCGAGAGACTTCCCCGAGTCCCTCACACTGCGGGCTGCCGGGGAAAAGCGGTGGTTGGGCTGGAAACGCAGGTAGCATCTAGTGACTCCCCCTGGACAGGGGAGGTAATTAGCGGATTTCCGCCTGCCAGGGAACACCTGTGAAACCAGGCAGCTGCGTGGAGGGCGGCCCCGAACCTCGCCCACACAGTCAGCCGTGTTCCGGAATTCTGAGAGTGGGGAGTTTCCGTCTTCTGTCTGCAGCACCCGGGATCTCCTAGGAGCCCTTCGAGAGTCTTCCCCGAGTCCCTCCTAGTACGGGCTGCCGGGGAAATGCGGGGGTTGGGCTGGAAACGCAGGTAGCATCTAGTGCCTCCCCATGGACAGGGTAGGTAATTAGCGGACTTCCCCTTCCGAGGGAACACCTGTGACACCAGGAAGCTGCGTGGAGGGCGGCCCCGAACCTCCCCCACACAGTCAGCCGTGTTCCGGAATTCTGAGTGTGGGGAGGTTACGTCTTCTGTCTGCAGCACCCGAGATCTCCTAGGAGCCCTTCGAGAGTCTTCCCCGAGTCCCTCCCATTACGGGCTGCCGAAGAAAGGCGGGGGTTGGGCTGGAAACGCAGGTAGCATCTAGTGCCTCCCCCTGGACAGGGGAGGTAATTAGCGGACTTCCCCCTGCCAGGGAACACGTGTGACACCAGGAAGCTGCGTGGAGGGTGGCCCCGAACCTCCCACACACAGTCAGCCGTGTTCCGGAATTCTGAGTGTGGGGAGGTTCCGTCTTCTGTCTGCAGCACCCGGGATCTCCTAGGAGCCCTTCGAGAGACTTCCCCGAGTCCCTCACACTGCGGGCTGCCGGGGAAAAGCGGTGGTTGGGCTGGAAACGCAGGTAGCATCTAGTGACTCCCCCTGGACAGGGGAGGTAATTAGCGGATTTCCGCCTGCCAGGGAACACCTGTGAAACCAGGCAGCTGCGTGGAGGGCGGCCCCGAACCTCGCCCACACAGTCAGCCGTGTTCCGGAATTCTGAGAGTGGGGAGTTTCCGTCTTCTGTCTGCAGCACCCGGGATCTCCTAGGAGCCCTTCGAGAGTCTTCCCCGAGTCCCTCTCACTGCGGGCAGCCGGAGAAAAGCGGGGGTTGGGCTGGAAACACAGGTAGCATCTAGTGCCTCCCCATGGACAGGGGAGGTAATTAGCGGACTTCCCCTTGCGAGGGAACACCTGTGACACCAGGAAGCTGCGTGGAGGCGGCCCCGAACCTCCCCCACACAGTCAGCCGTGTTCCGGAATTCTGAGTGTGGGGAGGTTCCGTCTTCTGTCTGCAGCACCCGAGATCTCCTAGGAGCCCTTCGAGAGTCTTCCCCGAGTCCCTCCCAGTACGGGCTGCCGAAGAAAGGCGGGGGTTGGGCTGGAAACGCAGGTAGCATCTAGTGCCTCCCCCTGGACAGGGGAGGGTATTAGCGGACTTCCCCCTGCCAGGGAACACGTGTGACACCAGGAAGCTGCGTGGAGGGCGGCCCCGAACCTCCCACACACAGTCAGCCGTGTTCCGGAATTCTGAGTGTGGGGAGGTTCCGTCTTCTGTCTGCAGCACCCGGGATCTCCTAGGAGCCCTTCGAGAGACTTCCCCGAGTCCCTCACACTGCGGGCTGCCGGGGAAAAGCGGTGGTTGGGCTGGAAACGCAGGTAGCATCTAGTGACTCCCCCTGGACAGGGGAGGTAATTAGCGGATTTCCGCCTGCCAGGGAACACCTGTGAAACCAGGCAGCTGCGTGGAGGGCGGCCCCGAACCTCGCCCACACAGTCAGCCGTGTTCCGGAATTCTGAGAGTGGGGAGTTTCCGTCTTCTGTCTGCAGCACCCGGGATCTCCTAGGAGCCCTTCGAGAGTCTTCCCCGAGTCCCTCCTAGTACGGGCTGCCGGGGAAATGCGGGGGTTGGGCTGGAAACGCAGGTAGCATCTAGTGCCTCCCCATGGACAGGGTAGGTAATTAGCGGACTTCCCCTTCCGAGGGAACACCTGTGACACCAGGAAGCTGCGTGGAGGGCGGCCCCGAACCTCCCCCACACAGTCAGCCGTGTTCCGGAATTCTGAGTGTGGGGAGGTTACGTCTTCTGTCTGCAGCACCCGAGATCTCCTAGGAGCCCTTCGAGAGTCTTCCCCGAGTCCCTCCCATTACGGGCTGCCGAAGAAAGGCGGGGGTTGGGCTGGAAACGCAGGTAGCATCTAGTGCCTCCCCCTGGACAGGGGAGGTAATTAGCGGACTTCCCCCTGCCAGGGAACACGTGTGACACCAGGAAGCTGCGTGGAGGGTGGCCCCGAACCTCCCACACACAGTCAGCCGTGTTCCGGAATTCTGAGTGTGGGGAGGTTCCGTCTTCTGTCTGCAGCACCCGGGATCTCCTAGGAGCCCTTCGAGAGACTTCCCCGAGTCCCTCACACTGCGGGCTGCCGGGGAAAAGCGGTGGTTGGGCTGGAAACGCAGGTAGCATCTAGTGACTCCCCCTGGACAGGGGAGGTAATTAGCGGATTTCCGCCTGCCAGGGAACACCTGTGAAACCAGGCAGCTGCGTGGAGGGCGGCCCCGAACCTCGCCCACACAGTCAGCCGTGTTCCGGAATTCTGAGAGTGGGGAGTTTCCGTCTTCTGTCTGCAGCACCCGGGATCTCCTAGGAGCCCTTCGAGAGTCTTCCCCGAGTCCCTCTCACTGCGGGCAGCCGGAGAAAAGCGGGGGTTGGGCTGGAAACACAGGTAGCATCTAGTGCCTCCCCATGGACAGGGGAGGTAATTAGCGGACTTCCCCTTGCGAGGGAACACCTGTGACACCAGGAAGCTGCGTGGAGGCGGCCCCGAACCTCCCCCACACAGTCAGCCGTGTTCCGGAATTCTGAGTGTGGGGAGGTTCCGTCTTCTGTCTGCAGCACCCGAGATCTCCTAGGAGCCCTTCGAGAGTCTTCCCCGAGTCCCTCCCAGTACGGGCTGCCGAAGAAAGGCGGGGGTTGGGCTGGAAACGCAGGTAGCATCTAGTGCCTCCCCCTGGACAGGGGAGGTAATTAGCGGACTTCCTCCTGCCAGGGAACACGTGTGACACCAGGAAGCTGCGTGGAGGGCGGCCCCGAACCTCCCACACACAGTCAGCCGTGTTCCGGAATTCTGAGTGTGGGGAGGTTCCGTCTTCTGTCTGCAGCACCCGGGATCTCCTAGGAGCCTTTCGAGAGACTTCCCCGAGTCCCTCACACTGCGGGCTGCCGGGGAAAAGCGGTGGTTGGGCTGGAAACGCAGGTAGCATCTAGTGACTCCCCCTGGACAGGGGAGGTAATTAGCGGATTTCCGCCTGCCAGGGAACACCTGTGAAACCAGGCAGCTGCGTGGAGGGCGGCCCCGAACCTCGCCCACACAGTCAGCCGTGTTCCGGAATTCTGAGAGTGGGGAGTTTCCGTCTTCTGTCTGCAGCACCCGGGATCTCCTAGGAGCCCTTCGAGAGTCTTCCCCGAGTCCCTCCTAGTACGGGCTGCCGGGGAAATGCGGGGGTTGGGCTGGAAACGCAGGTAGCATCTAGTGCCTCCCCATGGACAGGGGAGGTAATTAGCGGACTTCCCCTTGCGAGGGAACACCTGTGACACCAGGAAGCTGCGTGGAGGGCGGCCCCGAACCTCCCCCACACAGTCAGCCGTGTTCCGGAATTCTGAGTGTGGGGAGGTTCCGTCTTCTGTCTGCAGCACCCGAGATCTCCTAGGAGCCCTTCGAGAGTCTTCCCCGAGTCCCTCCCATTACGGGCTGCCGAAGAAAGGCGGGGGTTGGGCTGGAAACGCAGGTAGCATCTAGTGCCTCCCCCTGGACAGGGGAGGTAATTAGCGGACTTCCCCCTGCCAGGGAACACGTGTGACACCAGGAAGCTGCGTGGAGGGTGGCCCCGAACCTCCCACACACAGTCAGCCGTGTTCCGGAATTCTGAGTGTGGGGAGGTTCCGTCTTCTGTCTGCAGCACCCGGGATCTCCTAGGAGCCCTTCGAGAGACTTCCCCGAGTCCCTCACACTGCGGGCTGCCGGGGAAAAGCGGTGGTTGGGCTGGAAACGCAGGTAGCATCTAGTGACTCCCCCTGGACAGGGGAGGTAATTAGCGGATTTCCGCCTGCCAGGGAACACCTGTGAAACCAGGCAGCTGCGTGGAGGGCGGCCCCGAACCTCGCCCACACAGTCAGCCGTGTTCCGGAATTCTGAGAGTGGGGAGTTTCCGTCTTCTGTCTGCAGCACCCGGGATCTCCTAGGAGCCCTTCGAGAGTCTTCCCCGAGTCCCTCTCACTGCGGGCAGCCGGAGAAAAGCGGGGGTTGGGCTGGAAACACAGGTAGCATCTAGTGCCTCCCCATGGACAGGGGAGGTAATTAGCGGACTTCCCCTTGCGAGGGAACACCTGTGACACCAGGAAGCTGCGTGGAGGGCGGCCCCGAACCTCCCCCACACAGTCAGCCGTGTTCCGGAATTCTGAGTGTGGGGAGGTTCCGTCTTCTGTCTGCAGCACCCGAGATCTCCTAGGAGCCCTTCGAGAGTCTTCCCCGAGTCCCTCCCAGTACGGGCTGCCGAAGAAAGGCGGGGGTTGGGCTGGAAACGCAGGTAGCATCTAGTGCCTCCCCCTGGACAGGGGAGGTAATTAGCGGACTTCCCCCTGCCAGGGAACACGTGTGACACCAGGAAGCTGCGTGGAGGGCGGCCCCGAACCTCCCACACACAGTCAGCCGTGTTCCGGAATTCTGAGTGTGGGGAGGTTCCGTCTTCTGTCTGCAGCACCCGGGATCTCCTAGGAGCCTTTCGAGAGACTTCCCCGAGTCCCTCACACTGCGGGCTGTCGGGGAAAAGCGGTGGTTGGGCTGGAAACGCAGGTAGCATCTAGTGACTCCCCCTGGACAGGGGAGGTAATTAGCGGATTTCCGCCTGCCAGGGAACACCTGTGAAACCAGGCAGCTGCGTGGAGGGCGGCCCCGAACCTCGCCCACACAGTCAGCCGTGTTCCGGAATTCTGAGAGTGGGGAGTTTCCGTCTTCTGTCTGCAGCACCCGGGATCTCCTAGGAGCCCTTCGAGAGTCTTCCCCGAGTCCCTATCACTGCGGGCAGCCGGAGAAAAGCGGGGGTTGGGCTGGAAACACAGGTAGCATCTAGTGCCTCCCCATGGACAGGGGAGGTAATTAGCGGACTTCCCCTTGCGAGGGAACACCTGTGACACCAGGAAGCGGCGTGGAGGGCGGCCCCGAACCTCCCCCACACAGTCAGCCGTGTTCCAGAATTCTGAGTTTGGGGAGGTTCCGTCTTCTGTCTGCAGCACCCGAGATCTCCTAGGAGCCCTTCGAGAGTCTTCCCCGAGTCCCTCCCAGTACGGGCTGCCGGGGAAATGCGGGGGTTGGGCTGGAAACGCAGGTAGCATCTAGTGCCTCCCCATGGACAGGGGAGGTAAGTAGCGGACTTCCCCTTGCGAGGGAACACCTGTGACACCAGGAAGCTGCGTGGAGGGCGGCCCTAAACCTCACCCAAACAGTCACCCATGTTCCGGAATTCTGAGTGTGGGGAGGTTCTGTCTTCTGTCTGCAGCACCCGGGATCTCCTAGGAGCCCTTCGAGAGTCTTCCCCGAGTCCCTCTCACTGCGGGCAGCCGGGGAAAACCGGGGGTTGGGCTGGAAACACAGGTAGCATCTAGTGCCTCCCCATGGACAGGGGAGGTAATTAACGGACTTCCCCTTGCGAGGGAACACCTGTGACACCAGGAATCTGCGTGGAGGGCGGCCCTAAACCTCACCCAAACAGTCATACTTGTTCCGGAATTCTGAGTGTGGGGAGGTTCCGTCTTCTGTCTGCAGCACCCGGGATCTCCTAGGAGCCCTTCGAGAGTCTTCCCCGAATCCCTCTCACTGCGGGCAGCCGGAGAAAAGCGGGGGTTGGGCTGGAAACACAGGTAGCATCTAGTGCCTCCCCATGGACAGGGGAGGTAATTAGCGGACTTCCCCTTGCGAGGGAACACCTGTGACACCAGGAAGCGGCGTGGAGGGCGGCCACGAACCTCCCCCACACAGTCAGCAGTGTTCCAGAATTCTGAGTGTGGGGAGGTTCCGTCTTCTGTCTGCAGCACCCGGGATCTCCTAGGAGCCCTTCGAGAGTCTTCCCCGAGGCCCTCACACTGCGGGCTGCCGGGGAAAAGCGGCGGTTGGGCTGGAAACGCAGGTAGCATCTAGTGACTCCCCCTGGACAGGGGAGGTAATTAGCGGATTTCCGCCTGCCAGGGAACACCTGTGACACCAGGCAGCTGCGTGGAGGGCGACCCCGAACCTCGCCCACACAGTCAGCCGTGTTCCGGAATTCTGAGTGTGGGGAGGTTCCGTCTTCTGTCTGCAGCACCCGGGATCTCCTAGGAGCCCTTCGAGAGTCTTCCCCGAGTCCCTCTCACTGCGGGCAGCCGGGGAAAACCGGGGGTTGGGCTGGAAACACAGGTAGCATCTAGTGCCTCCCCATGGACAGGGGAGGTGATTAGCGGACTTCCCCTTGCGAGGGAACACCTGTGACACCAGGAAGCTGCGTGGAGGGCGGCCCCGAACCTCCCACACACAGTCAGCCGTGTTCCAGAATTCTGAGTGTGGGGAGGTTCCGTCTTATGTCTGCAGAACCCGAGATCTCCTAGGAGCCCTTCGAGAGTCTTCCCCGAGTCCCTCCCAGTACGGGCTGCCGGGGAAATGCGGGGGTTGTGCTGGAAAAGCAGGTAGCATCTAGTGCCTCCCCATGGACAGGGGAGGTAATTAACGGACTTCCCCTTGCGAGAGAACACCTGAGACAATAGGAAGCTGCGTGGAGGGCGGCCCTAAACCTCCCCCAAACAGTCAGCCGTGTTCCGGAATTCTGAGTGTGGGGAGGTTCCGTCTTCTGTCTGCAGCACCCGGGATCTCCTAGGAACACTTCGAGGGTCTTCCCCGAGTCCCTCGCACTGCGGGCTGCCGGGGAAAGGCGGGGGTTGGGCTGGAAACGCAGGTAGCATCTAGTGCCTCCCCCTGGACAGGGGAGGTAATTAGCGGACTTCCCCCTGCCAGGGAACACGTGTGACAACAGGAAGCTGCGTGGAGGGCGGCCCCGAACCTCCCCCTCACAGTCAGCCTTGTTCCGGAATTCTGAGTGTGGGGAGGTTCCGTCTTCTGTCTGCAGCACCCGGGATCTCCTAGGAGCCCTTCGAGAGTCTTCCCCGAGTCCCTCACACTGCGGGCTGCCGGGGAAAAGCGGCGGTTGGGCTGGAAACGCAGGTAGCATCTAGTGACTCCCCCTGGACAGGGGAGGTTATTAGCGGATTTCCGCCTGCCAGTGAACACCTGTGACACCAGGCAGCTGCGTGGAGGGCGGCCCCGAACCTCGCCCACACAGTCAGCCGTGTTCCGGAATTCTGAGTGTGGGGAGGTTCCGTCTTCTGTCTGCAGCACCCGGGATCTCCTAGGAGCCCTTCGAGAGTCTTCCCCGAGTCCCTGTCACTGCGGGCAGCCGGGGAAAAGCGGGGGTTGGGCTGGAAACGCAGGTAGCATCTAGTGCCTCCCCATGGACAGGGGAGGTAATTAGCGGGCTTCCCCTTGCGAGGGAACACCTGTGACACCAGGAAGCTTCGTGGAGGGCGGCCCCGAACCTCCCCCACACAGTCAGCCGTGTTCCGGAATTCTGAGTGTGGGGAGGTTCCGTCTTCTGTCTGCAGCACCCGGGATCTCCTAGGAGCCCTTCGAGAGTCTTCCCCGAATCCCTCTCACTGCGGGCAGCCGGAGAAAAGCGGGGGTTGGGCTGGAAACACAGGTAGCATCTAGTGCCTCCCCATGGACAGGGGAGGTAATTAGCGGACTTCCCCTTGCGAGGGAACACCTGTGACACCAGGAAGCGGCGTGGAGGGCGGCCACGAACCTCCCCCACACAGTCAGCAGTGTTCCAGAATTCTGAGTGTGGGGAGGTTCCGTCTTCTGTCTGCAGCACCCGGGATCTCCTAGGAGCCCTTCGAGAGTCTTCCCCGAGGCCCTCACACTGCGGGCTGCCGGGGAAAAGCGGCGGTTGGGCTGGAAACGCAGGTAGCATCTAGTGACTCCCCCTGGACAGGGGAGGTAATTAGCGGATTTCCGCCTGCCAGGGAACACCTGTGACACCAGGCAGCTGCGTGGAGGGCGACCCCGAACCTCGCCCACACAGTCAGCCGTGTTCCGGAATTCTGAGTGTGGGGAGGTTCCGTCTTCTGTCTGCAGCACCCGGGATCTCCTAGGAGCCCTTCGAGAGTCTTCCCCGAGTCCCTCTCACTGCGGGCAGCCGGGGAAAACCGGGGGTTGGGCTGGAAACACAGGTAGCATCTAGTGCCTCCCCATGGACAGGGGAGGTGATTAGCGGACTTCCCCTTGCGAGGGAACACCTGTGACACCAGGAAGCTGCGTGGAGGGCGGCCCCGAACCTCCCACACACAGTCAGCCGTGTTCCAGAATTCTGAGTGTGGGGAGGTTCCGTCTTATGTCTGCAGAACCCGAGATCTCCTAGGAGCCCTTCGAGAGTCTTCCCCGAGTCCCTCCCAGTACGGGCTGCCGGGGAAATGCGGGGGTTGTGCTGGAAAAGCAGGTAGCATCTAGTGCCTCCCCATGGACAGGGGAGGTAATTAACGGACTTCCCCTTGCGAGAGAACACCTGAGACAATAGGAAGCTGCGTGGAGGGCGGCCCTAAACCTCCCCCAAACAGTCAGCCGTGTTCCGGAATTCTGAGTGTGGGGAGGTTCCGTCTTCTGTCTGCAGCACCCGGGATCTCCTAGGAACACTTCGAGGGTCTTCCCCGAGTCCCTCGCACTGCGGGCTGCCGGGGAAAGGCGGGGGTTGGGCTGGAAACGCAGGTAGCATCTAGTGCCTCCCCCTGGACAGGGGAGGTAATTAGCGGACTTCCCCCTGCCAGGGAACACGTGTGACAACAGGAAGCTGCGTGGAGGGCGGCCCCGAACCTCCCCCTCACAGTCAGCCTTGTTCCGGAATTCTGAGTGTGGGGAGGTTCCGTCTTCTGTCTGCAGCACCCGGGATCTCCTAGGAGCCCTTCGAGAGTCTTCCCCGAGTCCCTCACACTGCGGGCTGCCGGGGAAAAGCGGCGGTTGGGCTGGAAACGCAGGTAGCATCTAGTGACTCCCCCTGGACAGGGGAGGTTATTAGCGGATTTCCGCCTGCCAGTGAACACCTGTGACACCAGGCAGCTGCGTGGAGGGCGGCCCCGAACCTCGCCCACACAGTCAGCCGTGTTCCGGAATTCTGAGTGTGGGGAGGTTCCGTCTTCTGTCTGCAGCACCCGGGATCTCCTAGGAGCCCTTCGATAGTCTTCTCCTAGTCCCTCCCAGTACGGGCTGCCGGGGAAATGCGGGGGTTGGGCTGGAAACGCAGGTAGCATCTAGTGCCTCCCCATGGACAGGGGAGGTAAGTAGCGGACTTCCCCTTGCGAGGGAACACCTGTGACACCAGGAAGCTGCGTCGAGGGCGGCCCTAAACCTCACCCAAACAGTCACCCTTGTTCCGGAATTCTGA
Source organism: Camelus bactrianus (assembly GCF_048773025.1). NCBI lineage: Eukaryota > Metazoa > Chordata > Mammalia > Artiodactyla > Camelidae > Camelus > Camelus bactrianus. The sequence goes on along the minus strand of NW_027413971.1, from coordinate 137,923 downwards.
GTGTGGGGAGGTTCCGTCTTCTGTCTGCAGCACCCGGGATCTCCTAGGAGCCCTTCGAGAGTCTTCCCCGAGTCCCTCTCACTGCGGGCTGCCGGGGAAAGGCGGGGGTTGGGCTGGAAACGCAGGTAGAATCTACGCCTCCACATGGACAGTGGAGGTAATTAGCGGACTTCACCTTGCGAGGGAACACCTGTGACACCAGGAAGCTGCGTGGAGGGCGGCCCTGAACCTCACCCACACAGTCACCCTTGTTCCGGAATTCTGAGTGTGGGCAGGATCCGTCTTCTGTCTGCAGCACCCAAGATCTCCTAGGAGCCCTTCGAGAGTCTTCCCCGAGTCCCTCCCAGTACGGGCTGCCGGGGAAATGCGGGGGTTGGGCTGGAAACGCAGGTAGCATCTAGTGCCTCCCCATGGACAGGGGAGGTAATTAGCGGACTTCCCCTTGCGAGGGAACACCTGTGACACCAGGAAGCTGCGTGGAGGGCGGCCCGAACCTCCCCCACAGAGTCAGCCGTGTTCCGGAATTCTGAGTGTGGGGAGGTTCCGTCTTCTGTCTGCAGCACCCGAGATCTCCTAGGAGCCCTTCGAGAGTCTTCCCCGAGTCCTTCCCAGTACGAGTTGCCGGGGAAATACGGGGGTTTGGCTGGAAACGCAGGTAGCATCTAGTGCCTCCCCGTGGACAGGGGAGGTAAGTAGCGGAATTCCCCTTGCGAGGGAACACCTGTGACACCAGGAAGCTGCGTGGAGGGCGGCCCTAAACCTCACCCAAACAGTCACCCTTGTTCCGGAATTCTGAGTGTGGGGAGGTTCCGTCTTCTGTCTGCAGCACCCGGGATCTCCTAGGAGCCCTTCGAGAGTCTTCCCCGAGTCCCTCCCAGTGCGGGCTGCCGGGGAAATGCGGGGGTTGGGCTGGAAACGCAGGTAGCATCTAGTGCCTCCCCATTTACAGGGGAGGTAATTAGCGGAATTCCCCTTGCGAGGGAACACCTGTGACACCAGGAAGCTGCGTGGAGGGCGGCCCCGAACCTCCCCCACACAGTCAGCCGTGTTCCGGAATTCTGAGTGTGGGGAGGTTCCGTCTTCTGTCTGCAGCACCCGAGATCTCCTAGGAGCCCTTCGAGAGTCTTCCCCGAGTCCCTCACAGTACGGGCTGCCGGGGAAATGCGGGGGTTGGGCTGGAAACGCAGGTAGCATCTAGTGCCTCCCCATGGACAGGGGAGGTAATTAGCGGACTTCCCCTTGCGAGGGAACACCTGTGACACCAGGAAGCTGCGTGGAGGGCGGCCCCGAACCTCCCCCACACAGTCAGCCGTGTTCCGGAATTCTGAGTGTGGGGAGGTTCCGTCTTCTGTCTGCAGCACCCGAGATCTCCTAGGAGCCCTTCGAGAATCTTCCCCGAGTCCCTCCCAGTACGGGCTGCCGGGAAAATGCGGGGGTTGGGCTGGAAACGCAGGTAGCATCTAGTGCCTCCCCATGGACAGGGGAGATAAGTAGCGGACTTCCCCTTGCGAGGGAACACCTGTGACACCAGGAAGCTGCGTGGAGGGCGGCCCCGAACCACCCCCACACAGTCAGCCGTGTTCCGGAATTCTGAGTGTGGGGAGGTTCCGTCTTCTGTCTGCAGCACCCGGGATCTCCTAGCAGCCCTTCGAGTGTCTCCCCCGAGTCCCTCCCAGTGCGTGCTACCGGGGAAAGGCGGGGGTTGGCCTGGAAACCCAGGTAGCATCTTGTGCCTCCCCATGGACAGGGGAGGTAATTAGCGGACTTCCCCTTGCGAGGGAACACCTGAGACACCAGGAAGCTGCGTGGAGGGCGGCCCTAAACCTCCCCCACACAGTCACCCTTGTTCCGGAATTCTGAGTGTGGGGAGGTTCCGTCTTCTGTCTGCAGCACCCGGGATCTCCTAGGAGCACTTCGAGAGTCTTCCCCGAGTCCCTCGCACTGCGGGCTGCCGGGGAAAGGCGGGGGTTGGGCTGGAAATGCAGGTAGCATCTAGTGCCTCCCCATGGACAGGGGAGGTAATTAGCGGATTTCCGCCTGCCAGGGAACACCTGAGACACCAGGAAGCTGCGTGGAGGGCGGCCCCGAACCTCCCCCACACAGTCAGCCGTGTTCCGGAATTCTGAGTGTGGGGAGGTTCCGTCTTCTGTCTGCAGCACCCGAGATCTCCTAGGAGCCCTTCGAGAGTCTTCCCCGAGTCCCTCCCAGTACGGGCTGCCGGGGAAATGCGGGGGTTGGGCTGGAAACGCAGGTAGCATCTAGTGCCTCCCCATGGACAGGGGAGGTAATTAGCGGACTTCCCCTTGCGAGGGAACACCTGTGACACCAGGAAGCTGCGTGGAGGGCGGCGCCGAACCTCACCCAAACAGTCACCCTTGTTCTGGAATTCTGAGTGTGGGGAGGTTCCGTCTTCTGTCTGCAGCACCCGGGATCTCCTAGGAGCCCTTCGAGAGTCTTCCCCGAGTCCCTCCCAGTGCGGGCTGCCGGGGAAAGGCGGGGGTTGGGCTGGAAACGCAGGTAGCATCTACGCCTCCCCATGGACAGGGGAGGTAATTAGCGTACTTCCCCTTGCGAGGGAACACCTGTGACACCAGGAAACTGCGTGGAGTGCGACCCTGAACCTCACCCACACAGTCACACTTGTTCCGGAATTCTGAGTGTGGGGAGGTTCCGTCTTCTGTCTGCAGCACCCGAGATCTCCTAGGAGCCCTTCGAGAGTCTTCCCCGAGTCCCTCCCAGTACGGGCTGATGGGGAAATGCGGGGGTTGGGCTGGAAACGCAGGTAGCATCTAGTGCCTCCCCATGGACAGGGGAGGTAATTAGCAGACTTCCCCTTGCGAGGGAACACCTGTGACACCAGGAAGCTGCGTGGAGGGCGGCCCCGAACCTCCCCCACACAGTCAGCCGTGTTCCGGAATTCTGAGTGTGGGGAGGTTCCGTCTTCTGTCTGCAGCACCCGAGATCTCCTAGGAGCCCTTCGAGAGTCTTCCCCGAGTCCCTCCCAGTACGGGCTGACGGGGAAATGCGGGGGTTGGGCTGGAAACGCAGGTAGCATCTAGTGCCTCCCCATGGACAGGGGAGGTAATTAGCGGACTTCCCCTTGCGAGGGAACACCTGTGACACCAGGAAGCTGCGTGGAGGGCGGCCCCGAACCTCCCCCACACAGTCAGCCGTGTTCCGGAATTCTGAGTGTGGGGAGGTTCCGTCTTCTGTCTGCAGCACCCGAGATCTCCTAGGAGCCCTTCGAGAGTCTTCCCCGAGTCCCTCCCAGTACGGGCTGCCGGGAAATTGCGGGGGTTGGGCTGGAAACGCAGGTAGCATCTACGCCTCCCCATGGACAGGGGAGATAAGTAGCGGAGTTGCCCTTGCGAGGGAACACCTGTGACACCAGGAAGCTGCGTGGAGGGCGGCCCCGAACCACCCCCAAACAGTCAGCCGTGTTCCGGAATTCTGAGTGTGGGGAGGTTCCGTCTTCTGTCTGCAGCACCCGGGATCTCCTAGGAGCCCTTAGAGATTCTTCGCCGTGTCCCTCCCAGTGCGGGCTGCTGGGGAAATGCGGGGGTTGGGCTGGAAACGCAGGTAGCATCTAGTGCCTCCCCATGGACAGGGGAGATAAGTAGCGGACTTGCCCTTGCGAGGGAACACCTGTGACACCAGGAAGCTGCGTGGAGGGCGGCCCCGAACCTCCCCCACACAGTCAGCCGTGTTCCGGAATTCTGAGTGTGGGGAGGTTCCGTCTTCTGTCTGCAGCACCCGGGATCTCCTAGCAGCCCTTCGAGTGTCTCCCCCGAGTCCCTCCCTGTGCGTGCTACCGGGGAAAGGCGGGGGTTGGGCTGGAAACCCAGGTAGCATCTAGTGCCTCCCCATGGACAGGGGAGGTAATTAGCGGACTTCCCCTTGCGAGGGAACACCTGTGACACCAGGAAGCTGCGTGGAGGGCGGCCCCGAACCTCCCCCACACAGTCAGGCGTGTTCCGGAATTCTGAGTGTGGGGAGGTTCCGTCTTCTGTCTGCAGCACCCGAGATCTCCTAGGAGCCCTTCGAGAGTCTTCCCCGAGTCCCTCCCAGTACGGGCTGCCGGGGAAATGCGGGGGTTGGGCTGGAAACGCAGGTTGCATCTAGTGCCTCCCCATGGACAGGGGAGGTAATTAGCGGATTTCCGCCTGCCAGGGAACACCTGTGACACCAGGAAGCTGCGTGGAGGGCGGCCCCGAACCTCCCCCACACAGTCAGCCGTGTTCCGGAATTCTGAGTGTGGGGAGGTTCCGTCTTCTGTCTGCAGCACCCAGGATCTCCTAGCAGCCTTTCGAGTGTCTCCCCGGAGTCCCTCCCTGTGCGTGCTACCGGGGAAAGGCGGGGGTTGGGCTGGAAACCCAGGTAGCATCTAGTGCCTCCCCATGGACAGGGGAGGTAAGTAGCGGACTTCCCCTTGCGAGGGAACACCTGTGACACCAGGAAGCTGCGTGGAGGGCGGCCCCGAACCTCCCCCACACAGTCAGCCGTGTTCCGGAATTCTGAGTGTGGGGAGGTTCCGTCTTCTGTCTGCAGCACCCGGGATCTCCTAGGAGCCCTTCGAGTGTCTCCCCCGAGTCCCTCCCTGTGCGTGCTACCGGGGAAAGGCGGGGGTTTGGCTGGAAACCCAGGTAGCATCTAGTGCCTCCAAATGGACAGGGGAGGTAATTAGCGGACTTCCCCTTGCGAGGGAACACCTGTGACACCAGTAAGCTGCGTGGAGGGCGGCCCCGAACCTCCCCCACACAGTCAGCCGTGTTCCGGAATTCTGAGTGTTAGGAGGTTCCGTCTTCTGTCTGCAGCACCCGAGATCTCCTAGGAGCCCTTCGAGAGTCTTCCCCGAGTCCCTCCCAGTACGGGCTGCCGGGGAAATGCGGGGGTTGGGCTGGAAACGCAGGTAGCATCTAGTGCCTCCCCATGGACAGGGGAGGTAATTAGCGGATTTCCGCCTGCCAGGGAACACCTGTGACACCAGGAAGCTGCGTGGAGGGCGGCCCCGAACCTCCCCCACACAGTCAGCCGTGTTCCGGAATTCTGAGTGTGGGGAGGTTCCGTCTTCTGTCTGCAGCACCCGAGATCTCCTAGGAGCCCTTCGAGAGTCTTCCCCGAGTCCCTCACAGTACGGGCTGCCGGGGAAATGCGGGGGTTTGGCTGGAAACGCAGGTAGCATCTAGTGCCTCCCCATGGACAGGGGAGGTAATTAGCGGACTTCCCCTTGCGAGGGAACACCTGTGACACCAGTAAGCTGCGTGGAGGGCGGCCCCGAACCTCCCCCACACAGTCAGCCGTGTTCCGGAATTCTGAGTGTGGGGAGGTTCCGTCTTCTGTCTGCAGCACCCGGGATCTCCTAGCAGCCCTTCGACTGTCTCCCCCGAGTCCCTCCCTGTGCGTGCTACCGGGGAAAGGCGGGGGTTGGGCTGGAAACCCAGGTAGCATCTAGTGCCTCCCCATGGACAGGGGAGGTAATTAGCGGACTTCCCCTTGCGAGGGAACACCTGTGACACCAGTAAGCTGCGTGGAGGGCGGCCCCGAACCTCCCCCACACAGTCAGCCGTGTTCCGGAATTCTGAGTGTGGGGAGGTTCCGTCTTCTGTCTGCAGCACCCGAGATCTCCTAGGAGCCCTTCCAGAGTCTTCCGCGAGTCCCTCCCAGTACGGGCTGCCGGGGAAATGCGGGGGATGGGCTGGAAACGCAGGTAGCATCTAGTGCCTCCCCATGGACAGGGGAGGTAATTAGCGGATTTCCGCCTGCCAGGGAACACCTGTGACACCAGGAAGCTGCGTGGAGGGCGGCCCCGAACCTCCCCCACACAGTCAGCCTTGTTCCGGAATTCTGAGTGTGGGGAGGTTCCGTCTTCTGTCTGCAGCACCCGGGATCTCCTAGCAGCCCTTCGAGTGTCTCCCCCGATTCCCTCCCTGTGCGTGCTACCGGGGAAAGGCGGGGGTTGGGCTGGAAACCCAGGTAGCATCTAGTGCCTCCCCATGGACAGGGGAGGTAATTAGCGGACTTCCCCTTGCGAGGGAACACCTGTGACACCAGGAAGCTGCGTGGAGGGCGGCCCCGAACCTCCCCCACACAGTCAGCCTTGTTCCGGAATTCGGAGTGTGGGGAGGTTCCGTCTTCTGTCTGCAGCACCCGGGATCTCCTAGCAGCCCTTCGAGTGTCTCACCCGAGTCCCTCCCTGTGCGTGCTACCGGGGAAAGGCGGGGGTTGGGCTGGAAACCCAGGTAGCATCTAGTGCCTCCCCATGGACAGGGGAGGTAATTAGCGGACTTCCCCTTGCGAGGGAACACCTGTGACACCAGTAAGCTGCGTGGAGGGCGGCCCCGAACCTCCCCCACACAGTCAGCCGTGTTCCGGAATTCTGAGTGTGGGGAGGTTCCGTCTTCTGTCTGCAGCACCCGAGATCTCCTAGGAGCCCTTCGAGAGTCTTCCCCGAGTCCCTCCCAGTACGGGCTGCCGGGGAAATGCGGGGGTTGGGCTGGAAACGCAGGTAGCATCTAGTGCCTCCCCATGGACAGGGGAGGTAATTAGCGGATTTCCGCCTGCCAGGGAACACCTGTGACACCAGGAAGCTGCGTGGAGGGCGGCCCCGAACCTCCCCCACACAGTCAGCCGTGTTCCGGAATTCTGAGTGTGGGGAGGTTCCGTCTTCTGTCTGCAGGACCCGAGATCTCCTAGGAGCCCTTCGAGAGTCTTCCCCGAGTCCCTCCCAGTAGGGGCTGACGGGGAAATGCGGGGGTTGGGCTGGAAACGCAGGTAGCATCTAGTGCCTCCCCATGGACAGGGGAGGTAATTAGCGGACTTCCCCTTGCGAGGGAACACCTGTGACACCAGGAAGCTGCGTGGAGGGCGGCCCCGAACCTCACCCAAACAGTCACCCTTGTTCCGGAATTCTGAGTGTGGGGAGGTTCCATCTTCTGTCTGCAGCACCCGGGATGTCCTAGGAGCCCTTCGAGAGTCTTCCCCGAGTCCCTCCCAGTGCGGGCTGCCGGGGAAAGGCGGGGGTTGGGCTGGAAACGCAGGTAGCATCTACGCCTCCCCATGGACAGGGGAGGTAATTAGCGGAATTCCCCTTGCGAGGGAACACCTGTGACACCAGGAAGCTGCGTGGAGTGCGACCCTGAACCTCACCCACACAGTCACCCTTGTTCCGGAATTCTGAGTGTGGGGAGGTTCCGTCTTCTGTCTGCAGCACCCGAGATCTCCTAGGAGCCCTTCGAGAGTCTTCCCCGAGTCCCTCCAAATACGGGCTTCCGGGGAAATGCGGGGGTTGGGCTGGAAACGCAGGTAGCATCTAGTGCCTCCCCATGGACAGGGGAGGTAATTAGCGGAATTCCCCTTGCGAGGGAACACCTGTGACACCAGGAAGCTGCGTGGAGGGCGGCCCCGAACCTCCCCCACACAGTCAGGCGTGTTCCGGAATTCTGAGTGTGGGGAGGTTCCGTCATCTGTCTGCAGCCCCCGAGATCTCCTAGGAGCCCTTCGAGAGTCTTCCCCGAGTCCCTCCCAGTACGGGCTGCCGGGGAAATGAGGGGGTTGGGCTGGAAACGCAGGTAGCATCTAGTGCCTCCCCATGGACAGTGGAGGTAATTAGCGGACTTCCCCTTGCGAGGGAACACCTGTGACACCAGGAAGCTGCGTGGAGGGCGGCCCCGAACCTCCCCCACACAGTCAGCCGTGTTCCGGAATTCTGAGTGTGGGGAGGTTCCGTCTTCTGTCTGCAGCACCCGAGATCTCCTAGGAGCCCTTCGAGAGTCTTCCCCGAGTCCCTCCCAGTACGGGCTGCCGGGAAAATGCGGGGGTTGGGCTGGAAACGCAGGTAGCATCTAGTGCCTCCCCATGGACAGGGGAGATAAGTAGCGGACTTCCCCTTGCGAGGGAACACCTGTGACACCAGGAAGCTTCGTGGAGGGCGGCCCCGAACCACCCCCACACAGTCAGCCGTGTTCCGGAATTCTGAGTGTGGGGAGGTTCCGTCTTCTGTCTGCAGCACCCGGGATCTCCTAGCAGCCCTTCGAGTGTCTCCCCCGAGTCCCTCCCAGTGCGTGCTACCGGGGAAAGGCGGGGGTTGACCTGGAAACCCAGGTAGCATCTTGTGCCTCCCCATGGACAGGGGAGGTAATTAGCGGACTTCCCCTTGCGAGGGAACACCTGTGACACCAGGAAGCTGCGTGGAGGGCGGCCCCGAACCTCCCCCACACAGTCAGCCGTGTTCCGGAATTCTGAGTGTGGGGAGGTTCCGTCTTCTGTCTGCAGCACCCGGGATCTCCTAGCAGCCCTTCGAGTGTCTCCCCCGAGTCCGTACCTGTGCGTGCTACCGGGGAAAGGCGGGGGTTGGCCTGGAAACCCAGGTAGCTTCTAGTGCCTCCCCATGGACAGGGGAGGTAATTAGCGGACTTCCCCTTGCGAGGGAACACCTGTGACACCAGTAAGCTGCGTGGAGGGCGGCCCCGAACCTGCCCCACACAGTCAGCCGTGTTCCGGAATTCTGAGTGTGGGGAGGTTCCGTCTTCTGTCTGCAGCACCCGAGATCTCCTTGGAGCCCTTCGAGAGTCTTCCCCGAGTCCCTCCCAGTACGGGCTGCCGGGGAAATGCGGGGGTTGGGCTGGAATCGCAGGTAGCATCTAGTGCCTCCCCATGGACAGGGGAGGTAATTAGCGGATTTCCGCCTGCCAGGGAACACCTGTGACACCAGGAAGCTGCGTGGAGGGCGGCCCCGAACCTCCCCCACACAGTCAGCCGTGTTCCGGAATTCTGAGTGTGGGGAGGTTCCGTCTTCTGTCTGCAGGACCCGAGATCTCCTAGGAGCCCTTCGAGAGTCTTCCCCGAGTCCCTCCCAGTAGGGGCTGACGGGGAAATGCGGGGGTTGGGCTGGAAACGCAGGTAGCATCTAGTGCCTCCCCATGGACAGGGGAGGTAATTAGCGGACTTCCCCTTGCGAGGGAACACCTGTGACACCAGGAAGCTGCGTGGAGGGCGGCCCCGAACCTCACCCAAACAGTCACCCTTGTTCCGGAATTCTGAGTGTGGGGAGGTTCCGTCTTCTGTCTGCAGCACCCGGGATGTCCTAGGAGCCCTTCGAGAGTCTTCCCCGAGTCCCTCCCAGTGCGGGCTGCCGGGGAAAGGCGGGGGTTGGGCTGGAAACGCAGGTAGCATCTACGCCTCCCCATGGACAGGGGAGGTAATTAGCGGAATTCCCCTTGCGAGGGAACACCTGTGACACCAGGAAGCTGCGTGGAGTGCGACCCCGAACCTCCCCCACACAGTCAGGCGTGTTCCGGAATTCTGAGTGTGGGGAGGTTCCGTCATCTGTCTGCAGCACCCGAGATCTCCTAGGAGCCCTTCGAGAGTCTTCCCCGAGTCCCTCCCAGTACGGGCTGCCGGGGAAATGAGGGGGTTGGGCTGGAAACGCAGGTAGCATCTAGTGCCTCCCCATGGACAGCGGAGATAAGTAGCGGACTTCCCCTTGCGAGGGAACACCTGTGACACCAGGAAGCTGCGTGGAGGGCGGCCCCGAACCACCCCCACACAGTCAGCCGTGTTCCGGAATTCTGAGTGTGGGGAGGTTCCGTCTTCTGTCTGCAGCACCCGGGATCTCCTAGCAGCCCTTCGAGTGTCTCCCCCGAGTCCCTCCCAGTGCGTGCTACCGGGGAAAGGCGGGGGTTGACCTGGAAACCCAGGTAGCATCTTGTGCCTCCCCATGGACAGGGGAGGTAATTAGCGGACTTCCCCTTGCGAGGGAACACCTGAGACACCAGGAAGCTGCGTGGAGGGCGGCCCTAAACCTCCCCCACACAGTCACCCTTGTTCCGGAATTCTGAGTGTGGGGAGGTTCCGTCTTCTGTCTGCAGCACCCGGGATCTCCTAGGAGCACTTCGAGGGTCTTCCCCGAGTCCCTCGCACTGCGGGCTGCCGGGGAAATGCGGGGGTTGGGCTGGAAACGCAGGTAGCATCTAGTGCCTCCCCCTGGACAGGGGAGGTAATTAGCGGATTTCCCCCTGCCAGGGAACACGTGTGACACCAGGAAGCTGCGTGGAGGGCGGCCCCGAACCTCCCCCACACAGTCAGCCGTGTTCCGGAATTCTGAGTGTGGGGAGGTTCCGTCTTCTGTCTGCAGCACCCGGGATCTCCTAGGAGCCCTTCGAGAGTCTTCCCCGCGTCCCTCACACTGCGGGATACCGGAGAAAAGCGGCGGTTGGGCTGGAAATGCAGGTAGCATCTAGTGCCTCCCCATGGACAGGGGAGGTAATTAGCGGATTTCCGCCTGCCAGGGAACACCTGAGACACCAGGAAGCTGCGTGGAGGGCGGCCCCGAACCTCCCCCACACAGTCAGCCGTGTTCCGGAATTCTGAGTGTGGGGAGGTTCCGTCTTCTGTCTGCAGCACCCGAGATCTCCTAGGAGCCCTTCGAGAGTCTTCCCCGAGTCCCTCCCAGTACGGGCTGCCTGGGAAATGCGGGGGTTGGGCTGGAAACGCAGGTAGCATCTAGTGCCTCCCCATGGACAGGGGAGGTAATTAGCGGACTTCCCCTTGCGAGGGAACACCTGTGACACCAGGAAGCTGCGTGGAGGGCGGCCCCGAACCACCCCCACACAGTCAGCCGTGTTCCGGAATTCTGAGTGTGGGGAGGTTCCGTCTTCTGTCTGCAGCACCCGAGATCTCCTAGGAGCCCTTCGAGAGTCTTCCCCGAGTCCCTCCCAGTACGAGCTGCCGTGAAAATGTGGGGGTTGGGCTGCAAACGCAGGTAGCATCTAGTGCCTCCCCATGGACAGGGGAGATAAGTAGCGGACTTCCCCTTGCGAGGGAACACCTGTGACACCAGGAAGCTGCGTGGAGGGCGGCCCCGAACCACCCCCACACAGTCAGCCGTGTTCCGGAATTCTGAGTGTGGGGAGGTTCCGTCTTCTGTCTGCAGCACCCGAGATCTCCTAGGAGCCCTGAGAGAGTCTTCCCCGAGTCCCTCCCAGTGCGGGCTGCTGGGGAAATGCGGGGGTTGGGCTGGAAACGCAGGTAGCATCTAGTGCCTCCCCATGGACAGGGGAGGTAATTAGCGGACTTCCCCTTGCGAGGGAACACGTGTGACACCAGGAAGCTGCGTGGAGGGCGGCCCCGATCCTCCCCCACACAGTCAGCCGTGTTCCGGAATTCTGAGTGTGGGGAGGTTCCGTCTTCTGTCTGCAGCACCCGGGATCTCCTAGGAGCCCTTCGAGAGTCTTCCCCGAGTCCCTCACACTGCGGGATACCGGGGAAAAGCGGCGGTTGGGCTGGAAATGCAGGTAGCATCTAGTGCCTCCCCCTGGACAGGGGAGGTAATTAGCGGATTTCCGCCTGCCAGGGAACACCTGTGACACCAGGAAGCTGCGTGGAGGGCGGCCCCGAACCTCCCCTACACAGTCAGCCGTGTTCCGGAATTCTGAGTGTGGGGAGGTTCCGTCTTCTGTCTGCAGCACCCGAGATCTCCTAGGAGCCCTTCGAGAGTCTTCCCCGAGTCCCTCCCAGTACGGGATGCCGGGGAAATGCGGGGGTTGGGCTGGAAACGCAGGTAGCATCTAGTGCCTCCCCATGGACAGGGGAGGTAATTAGCGGACTTCCCCTTGCGAGGGAACACCTGTGACACCAGGAAGCTGCGTGGAGGGCGGCCCCGAACCTCCCCCACACAGTCAGACATGTTCCGGAATTCTGAGTGTGGGGAGGTTCCGTCTTCTGTCTGCAGCACCCGAGATCTCCTAGGAGCCCTTCGAGAATCTTCCCCGAGTCCCTACCAGTGCGGGCTGCCTGGGAAAGGCGGGGGTTGGGCTGGAATCGCAGGTAGCATCTACGCCTCCCCATGGACAGGGGACGTAATTAGCGGATTTCTCCTTGCGAGGGAACACCTGTGACACCAGGAACCTGCGTGGAGGGCGGCCCTAAACCTCACCCAAACAGTCACAAATGTTCCGGAATTCTGAGTGTGGGGAGGTTCCGTCTTCTGTCTGCAGCACCAGGGATCTCCTAGGAGCCCTTCTAGAGTCTTCCCCGAGTCCCTCTCACTGCGGGCTGCCGGGGAAAGGCGGTGGTTGGGCTGGAAACGCAGGTAGCATCTAGTGCCTCCCCCTGGACAGGGGAGGTAATTAGCGGACTTCCCCCTGCCAGGGAACACCTGTGACACCAGGAAGCTGCGTGGAGGGCGGCCCCGAAACTCCCCCACACAGTCAGCCGTGTTCCGGAATTCTGAGTGTGGGGAGGTTCCGTCTTCTGTCTGCAGCACCAAGGATCTCCTAGCAGCCCTTCGAGTGTCTCCCCCGAGTCCCTCCCAGTGCGGGCTACCGGGGAAAGGCGGGGGTTGGGCTGGAAACTCAGGTAGCATCTACTGAATCCCCATGGACAGGGGAGTTAATTAGCGGACTTCCCCTTGCGAGGGAACACCTGAGACACCAGGAAGCTGCGTGGAGGGCGGCCCTAAACCTCCCCCACACAGTCACCCGTGTTCCGGAATTCTGAGTGTGGGGAGGTTCCGTCTTCTGTCTGCAGCACCCGGGATCTCCTAGGAACCCTTCGAGGGTCTTCCCCGAGTCCCTCGCACTGCGGGCTGCCGGGGAAAGGCGGGGGTTGGGCTGGAAACGCAGGTTGCATTTAGTGCCTCCCCCTGGACAGGGGAGGTAATTAGCGGACTTCCCCCTGCCAGGGAACACGTGTGACACCAGGAAGCTGCGTGGAGGGCGGCCCCGAACCTCCCACACACAGTCAGACGTGTTCCGGAATTCTGAGTGTGGGGAGGTTCCGTCTTCTGTCTGCAGCACCCGGGATCTCCTAGGAGCCCTTCGAGAGTCTTCCCCGAGTCCCTCTCACTGCGGGCAGCCGGGGAAAAGCGGGGGTTGGGCTGGAAACACAGGTAGCATCTAGTGCCTCCCCATGGATAGGGGAGGTAATTAGCGGACTTCCCCTTGCGAGGGAACACCTGTGACACCAGGAAGCGGCGTGGAGGGCGGCCCCGAACCTCCCCCACACAGTCAGCTGTGTTCCAGAATTCTGAGTGTGGGGAGGTTCCGTCTTCTGTCTGCAGCACCCGAGATCTCCTAGGAGCCCTTCGAGAGTCTTCCCCGAGTCCCTCCCAGTACGGGCTGCCGGGGAAATGCGGGGGTTGGGCTGGAAAAGCAGATAGCATCTAGTGCCTCCCCATGGACAGGGGAGGTAAGTAGCGGACTTCCCCTTGCGAGGGAACACCTGTGACACCAGGAAGCTGCGTGGAGGGCGGCCCTAAACCTCACACAAACAGTCACCCTTGTTCCGGAATTCTGAGTGTGGGGAGGTTCCGTCTTCAGTCTGCAGCACCCGGGATCTCCTAGGAGCCCTTCGAGAGTCTTCCCCGAGTCCCTCCCAGTGCGGGCTGCCGGGGAAAGGCGGGTGTTGTGCTGGAAACGCAGGTAGCATCTACGCCTCCCCATGGACAGGGGAGGTAATTAGCGGACTTCCCCTTGCGAGGGAACACCTGTGACACCAGGAAGCTGCGTGGAGGGCGGCCCTGAACCTCACCCACACAGTCACCCTTGTTCCGGAATTCTGAGTGTGGGGAGGTTCCGTCTTATGTCTGCAGCACCCGAAATCTCCTAGGAGCCCTTCGAGAGTCTTCCCCGAGTCCCTCCCAGTACGGGCTGCCGGGGAAATGCGGGGGTTGGGCTGGAAACGCAGGTAGCATCTAGTGCCTCCCCATGGAAAGGGGAGGTAATTAGCGGACTTCCCCTTGCGAGGGAACACCTGTGACACCAGGAAGCTGCGTGGAGGGCGGCCCCGAACCTCCCCTACACAGTCAGCCGTGTTCCGGAATTCTGATTGTGGGGAGGTTCCGTCTTCTGTCTGCAGCACCCGAGATCTCCTAGGAGCCCTTCGAGAGTCTTCCCCGAGTCCCTCCCAGTGCGGGCTGCCGGGGAAAGGCGGGTGTTGGGCTGGAAACGCAGGTAGCATCTACGCCTCCCCATGGACAGGGGAGGTAATTAGCGGACTTCCCCTTGCGAGGGAACACCTGTGACACCAGGAAGCTGCGTGGAGGGCGGCCCTGAACCTCACCCACACAGTCAGCCGTGTTCCGGAATTCTGAGTGTGGGGAGGTTCCGTCTTCTGTCTGCAGCACCCGAGATCTCCTAGGAGCCCTTCGAGAGTCTTCCCCGAGTCCCTCTCACTGCGGGCTGCCGGGGAAAGGCGGGGGTTGGGCTGGAAACGCAGGTAGCATCTAGTGCCTCCCCATGGACAGGGGAGGTAATTAGCGGACTTCCCCTTGCGAGGGAACACCTGTGACACCAGGAAGCTGCGTGGAGGGCGGCCCCGAACCTCCCCCACACAGTCAGCCGTGTTCCGGAATTCTGAGTGTGGGGAGGTTCCGTCTTCTGTCTGCAGCACCCGAGATCTCCTAGGAGCCCTTCGAGAGTCTTCCCCGAGTCCCTCCCAGTACGGGCTGCCGAAGAAAGGCGGGGGTTGGGCTGGAAACGCAGGTAGCATCTAGTGCCTCCCCCTGGACAGGGGAGGGTATTAGCGGACTTCCCCCTGCCAGGGAACACGTGTGACACCAGGAAGCTGCGTGGAGGGCGGCCCCGAACCTCCCACACACAGTCAGCCGTGTTCCGGAATTCTGAGTGTGGGGAGGTTCCGTCTTCTGTCTGCAGCACCCGGGATCTCCTAGGAGCCCTTCGAGAGACTTCCCCGAGTCCCTCACACTGCGGGCTGCCGGGGAAAAGCGGTGGTTGGGCTGGAAACGCAGGTAGCATCTAGTGACTCCCTCTGGACAGGGGAGGTAATTAGCGGATTTCCGCCTGCCAGGGAACACCTGTGAAACCAGGCAGCTGCGTGGAGGGCGGCCCCGAACCTCGCCCACACAGTCAGCCGTGTTCCGGAATTCTGAGAGTGGGGAGTTTCCGTCTTCTGTCTGCAGCACCCGGGATCTCCTAGGAGCCCTTCGAGAGTCTTCCCCGAGTCCCTCCTAGTACGGGCTGCCGGGGAAATGCGGGGGTTGGGCTGGAAACGCAGGTAGCATCTAGTGCCTCCCCATGGACAGGGTAGGTAATTAGCGGACTTCCCCTTCCGAGGGAACACCTGTGACACCAGGAAGCTGCGTGGAGGGCGGCCCCGAACCTCCCCCACACAGTCAGCCGTGTTCCGGAATTCTGAGTGTGGGGAGGTTACGTCTTCTGTCTGCAGCACCCGAGATCTCCTAGGAGCCCTTCGAGAGTCTTCCCCGAGTCCCTCCCATTACGGGCTGCCGAAGAAAGGCGGGGGTTGGGCTGGAAACGCAGGTAGCATCTAGTGCCTCCCCCTGGACAGGGGAGGTAATTAGCGGACTTCCCCCTGCCAGGGAACACGTGTGACACCAGGAAGCTGCGTGGAGGGTGGCCCCGAACCTCCCACACACAGTCAGCCGTGTTCCGGAATTCTGAGTGTGGGGAGGTTCCGTCTTCTGTCTGCAGCACCCGGGATCTCCTAGGAGCCCTTCGAGAGACTTCCCCGAGTCCCTCACACTGCGGGCTGCCGGGGAAAAGCGGTGGTTGGGCTGGAAACGCAGGTAGCATCTAGTGACTCCCCCTGGACAGGGGAGGTAATTAGCGGATTTCCGCCTGCCAGGGAACACCTGTGAAACCAGGCAGCTGCGTGGAGGGCGGCCCCGAACCTCGCCCACACAGTCAGCCGTGTTCCGGAATTCTGAGAGTGGGGAGTTTCCGTCTTCTGTCTGCAGCACCCGGGATCTCCTAGGAGCCCTTCGAGAGTCTTCCCCGAGTCCCTCTCACTGCGGGCAGCCGGAGAAAAGCGGGGGTTGGGCTGGAAACACAGGTAGCATCTAGTGCCTCCCCATGGACAGGGGAGGTAATTAGCGGACTTCCCCTTGCGAGGGAACACCTGTGACACCAGGAAGCTGCGTGGAGGGCGGCCCCGAACCTCCCCCACACAGTCAGCCGTGTTCCGGAATTCTGAGTGTGGGGAGGTTCCGTCTTCTGTCTGCAGCACCCGAGATCTCCTAGGAGCCCTTCGAGAGTCTTCCCCGAGTCCCTCCCAGTACGGGCTGCCGAAGAAAGGCGGGGGTTGGGCTGGAAACGCAGGTAGCATCTAGTGCCTCCCCCTGGACAGGGGAGGTAATTAGCGGACTTCCTCCTGCCAGGGAACACGTGTGACACCAGGAAGCTGCGTGGAGGGCGGCCCCGAACCTCCCACACACAGTCAGCCGTGTTCCGGAATTCTGAGTGTGGGGAGGTTCCGTCTTCTGTCTGCAGCACCCGGGATCTCCTAGGAGCCTTTCGAGAGACTTCCCCGAGTCCCTCACACTGCGGGCTGCCGGGGAAAAGCGGTGGTTGGGCTGGAAACGCAGGTAGCATCTAGTGACTCCCCCTGGACAGGGGAGGTAATTAGCGGATTTCCGCCTGCCAGGGAACACCTGTGAAACCAGGCAGCTGCGTGGAGGGCGGCCCCGAACCTCGCCCACACAGTCAGCCGTGTTCCGGAATTCTGAGAGTGGGGAGTTTCCGTCTTCTGTCTGCAGCACCCGGGATCTCCTAGGAGCCCTTCGAGAGTCTTCCCCGAGTCCCTCCTAGTACGGGCTGCCGGGGAAATGCGGGGGTTGGGCTGGAAACGCAGGTAGCATCTAGTGCCTCCCCATGGACAGGGGAGGTAATTAGCGGACTTCCCCTTGCGAGGGAACACCTGTGACACCAGGAAGCTGCGTGGAGGGCGGCCCCGAACCTCCCCCACACAGTCAGCCGTGTTCCGGAATTCTGAGTGTGGGGAGGTTCCGTCTTCTGTCTGCAGCACCCGAGATCTCCTAGGAGCCCTTCGAGAGTCTTCCCCGAGTCCCTCCCATTACGGGCTGCCGAAGAAAGGCGGGGGTTGGGCTGGAAACGCAGGTAGCATCTAGTGCCTCCCCCTGGACAGGGGAGGTAATTAGCGGACTTCCCCCTGCCAGGGAACACGTGTGACACCAGGAAGCTGCGTGGAGGGTGGCCCCGAACCTCCCACACACAGTCAGCCGTGTTCCGGAATTCTGAGTGTGGGGAGGTTCCGTCTTCTGTCTGCAGCACCCGGGATCTCCTAGGAGCCCTTCGAGAGACTTCCCCGAGTCCCTCACACTGCGGGCTGCCGGGGAAAAGCGGTGGTTGGGCTGGAAACGCAGGTAGCATCTAGTGACTCCCCCTGGACAGGGGAGGTAATTAGCGGATTTCCGCCTGCCAGGGAACACCTGTGAAACCAGGCAGCTGCGTGGAGGGCGGCCCCGAACCTCGCCCACACAGTCAGCCGTGTTCCGGAATTCTGAGAGTGGGGAGTTTCCGTCTTCTGTCTGCAGCACCCGGGATCTCCTAGGAGCCCTTCGAGAGTCTTCCCCGAGTCCCTCTCACTGCGGGCAGCCGGAGAAAAGCGGGGGTTGGGCTGGAAACACAGGTAGCATCTAGTGCCTCCCCATGGACAGGGGAGGTAATTAGCGGACTTCCCCTTGCGAGGGAACACCTGTGACACCAGGAAGCTGCGTGGAGGGCGGCCCCGAACCTCCCCCACACAGTCAGCCGTGTTCCGGAATTCTGAGTGTGGGGAGGTTCCGTCTTCTGTCTGCAGCACCCGAGATCTCCTAGGAGCCCTTCGAGAGTCTTCCCCGAGTCCCTCCCAGTACGGGCTGCCGAAGAAAGGCGGGGGTTGGGCTGGAAACGCAGGTAGCATCTAGTGCCTCCCCCTGGACAGGGGAGGTAATTAGCGGACTTCCCCCTGCCAGGGAACACGTGTGACACCAGGAAGCTGCGTGGAGGGCGGCCCCGAACCTCCCACACACAGTCAGCCGTGTTCCGGAATTCTGAGTGTGGGGAGGTTCCGTCTTCTGTCTGCAGCACCCGGGATCTCCTAGGAGCCTTTCGAGAGACTTCCCCGAGTCCCTCACACTGCGGGCTGTCGGGGAAAAGCGGTGGTTGGGCTGGAAACGCAGGTAGCATCTAGTGACTCCCCCTGGACAGGGGAGGTAATTAGCGGATTTCCGCCTGCCAGGGAACACCTGTGAAACCAGGCAGCTGCGTGGAGGGCGGCCCCGAACCTCGCCCACACAGTCAGCCGTGTTCCGGAATTCTGAGAGTGGGGAGTTTCCGTCTTCTGTCTGCAGCACCCGGGATCTCCTAGGAGCCCTTCGAGAGTCTTCCCCGAGTCCCTATCACTGCGGGCAGCCGGAGAAAAGCGGGGGTTGGGCTGGAAACACAGGTAGCATCTAGTGCCTCCCCATGGACAGGGGAGGTAATTAGCGGACTTCCCCTTGCGAGGGAACACCTGTGACACCAGGAAGCGGCGTGGAGGGCGGCCCCGAACCTCCCCCACACAGTCAGCCGTGTTCCAGAATTCTGAGTTTGGGGAGGTTCCGTCTTCTGTCTGCAGCACCCGAGATCTCCTAGGAGCCCTTCGAGAGTCTTCCCCGAGTCCCTCCCAGTACGGGCTGCCGGGGAAATGCGGGGGTTGGGCTGGAAACGCAGGTAGCATCTAGTGCCTCCCCATGGACAGGGGAGGTAAGTAGCGGACTTCCCCTTGCGAGGGAACACCTGTGACACCAGGAAGCTGCGTGGAGGGCGGCCCTAAACCTCACCCAAACAGTCACCCATGTTCCGGAATTCTGAGTGTGGGGAGGTTCTGTCTTCTGTCTGCAGCACCCGGGATCTCCTAGGAGCCCTTCGAGAGTCTTCCCCGAGTCCCTCTCACTGCGGGCAGCCGGGGAAAACCGGGGGTTGGGCTGGAAACACAGGTAGCATCTAGTGCCTCCCCATGGACAGGGGAGGTAATTAACGGACTTCCCCTTGCGAGGGAACACCTGTGACACCAGGAATCTGCGTGGAGGGCGGCCCTAAACCTCACCCAAACAGTCATACTTGTTCCGGAATTCTGAGTGTGGGGAGGTTCCGTCTTCTGTCTGCAGCACCCGGGATCTCCTAGGAGCCCTTCGAGAGTCTTCCCCGAGTCCCTCTCACTGCGGGCAGCCGGAGAAAAGCGGGGGTTGGGCTGGAAACACAGGTAGCATCTAGTGCCTCCCCATGGACAGGGGAGGTAATTAGCGGACTTCCCCTTGCGAGGGAACACCTGTGACACCAGGAAGCGGCGTGGAGGGCGGCCACGAACCTCCCCCACACAGTCAGCAGTGTTCCAGAATTCTGAGTGTGGGGAGGTTCCGTCTTCTGTCTGCAGCACCCGGGATCTCCTAGGAGCCCTTCGAGAGTCTTCCCCGAGGCCCTCACACTGCGGGCTGCCGGGGAAAAGCGGCGGTTGGGCTGGAAACGCAGGTAGCATCTAGTGACTCCCCCTGGACAGGGGAGGTAATTAGCGGATTTCCGCCTGCCAGGGAACACCTGTGACACCAGGCAGCTGCGTGGAGGGCGACCCCGAACCTCGCCCACACAGTCAGCCGTGTTCCGGAATTCTGAGTGTGGGGAGGTTCCGTCTTCTGTCTGCAGCACCCGGGATCTCCTAGGAGCCCTTCGAGAGTCTTCCCCGAGTCCCTCTCACTGCGGGCAGCCGGGGAAAACCGGGGGTTGGGCTGGAAACACAGGTAGCATCTAGTGCCTCCCCATGGACAGGGGAGGTGATTAGCGGACTTCCCCTTGCGAGGGAACACCTGTGACACCAGGAAGCTGCGTGGAGGGCGGCCCCGAACCTCCCACACACAGTCAGCCGTGTTCCAGAATTCTGAGTGTGGGGAGGTTCCGTCTTATGTCTGCAGAACCCGAGATCTCCTAGGAGCCCTTCGAGAGTCTTCCCCGAGTCCCTCCCAGTACGGGCTGCCGGGGAAATGCGGGGGTTGTGCTGGAAAAGCAGGTAGCATCTAGTGCCTCCCCATGGACAGGGGAGGTAATTAACGGACTTCCCCTTGCGAGAGAACACCTGAGACAATAGGAAGCTGCGTGGAGGGCGGCCCTAAACCTCCCCCAAACAGTCAGCCGTGTTCCGGAATTCTGAGTGTGGGGAGGTTCCGTCTTCTGTCTGCAGCACCCGGGATCTCCTAGGAACACTTCGAGGGTCTTCCCCGAGTCCCTCGCACTGCGGGCTGCCGGGGAAAGGCGGGGGTTGGGCTGGAAACGCAGGTAGCATCTAGTGCCTCCCCCTGGACAGGGGAGGTAATTAGCGGACTTCCCCCTGCCAGGGAACACGTGTGACACCAGGAAGCTGCGTGGAGGGCGGCCCCGAACCTCCCCCTCACAGTCAGCCTTGTTCCGGAATTCTGAGTGTGGGGAGGTTCCGTCTTCTGTCTGCAGCACCCGGGATCTCCTAGGAGCCCTTCGAGAGTCTTCCCCGAGTCCCTCACACTGCGGGCTGCCGGGGAAAAGCGGCGGTTGGGCTGGAAACGCAGGTAGCATCTAGTGACTCCCCCTGGACAGGGGAGGTTATTAGCGGATTTCCGCCTGCCAGTGAACACCTGTGACACCAGGCAGCTGCGTGGAGGGCGGCCCCGAACCTCGCCCACACAGTCAGCCGTGTTCCGGAATTCTGAGTGTGGGGAGGTTCCGTCTTCTGTCTGCAGCACCCGGGATCTCCTAGGAGCCCTTCGAGAGTCTTCCCCGAGTCCCTGTCACTGCGGGCAGCCGGGGAAAAGCGGGGGTTGGGCTGGAAACGCAGGTAGCATCTAGTGCCTCCCCATGGACAGGGGAGGTAATTAGCGGGCTTCCCCTTGCGAGGGAACACCTGTGACACCAGGAAGCTGCGTGGAGGGCGGCCCCGAACCTCCCCCACACAGTCAGCCGTGTTCCGGTATTCTGAGTGTGGGGAGGTTCCGTCTTCTGTCTGCAGCACCCGAGATCTCCTAGGAGCCCTTCGATAGTCTTCTCCTAGTCCCTCCCAGTACGGGCTGCCGGGGAAATGCGGGGGTTGGGCTGGAAACGCAGGTAGCATCTAGTGCCTCCCCATGGACAGGGGAGGTAAGTAGCGGACTTCCCCTTGCGAGGGAACACCTGTGACACCAGGAAGCTGCGTCGAGGGCGGCCCTAAACCTCACCCAAACAGTCACCCTTGTTCCGGAATTCTGAGTGTGGGGAGGTTCCGTCTTCTGTCTGCAGCACCCGGGATCTCCTAGGAGCCCTTCGAGAGTCTTCCCCGAGTCCCTCTCACTGCGGGCTGCCGGGGAAAGGCGGGGGTTGGGCTGGAAACGCAGGTAGCATCTACGCCTCCACATGGACAGTGGAGGTAATTAGCGGACTTCACCTTGCGAGGGAACACCTGTGACACCAGGAAGCTGCGTGGAGGGCGGCCCTGAACCTCACCCACACAGTCACCCTTGTTCCGGAATTCTGAGTGTGGGCAGGATCCGTCTTCTGTCTGCAGCACCCAAGATCTCCTAGGAGCCCTTCGAGAGTCTTCCCCGAGTCCCTCCCAGTACGGGCTGCCGGGGAAATGCGGGGGTTGGGCTGGAAACGCAGGTAGCATCTAGTGCCTCCCCATGGACAGGGGAGGTAATTAGCGGACTTCCCCTTGCGAGGGAACACCTGTGACACCAGGAAGCTGCGTGGAGGGCGGCCCGAACCTCCCCCACAGAGTCAGCCGTGTTCCGGAATTCTGAGTGTGGGGAGGTTCCGTCTTCTGTCTGCAGCACCCGAGATCTCCTAGGAGCCCTTCGAGAGTCTTCCCCGAGTCCTTCCCAGTACGAGTTGCCGGGGAAATACGGGGGTTTGGCTGGAAACGCAGGTAGCATCTAGTGCCTCCCTGTGGACAGGGGAGGTAAGTAGCGGAATTCCCCTTGCGAGGGAACACCTGTGACACCAGGAAGCTGCGTGGAGGGCGGCCCTAAACCTCACCCAAACAGTCACCCTTGTTCCGGAATTCTGAGTGTGGGGAGGTTCCGTCTTCTGTCTGCAGCACCCGGGATCTCCTAGGAGCCCTTCGAGAGTCTTCCCCGAGTCCCTCCCAGTGCGGGCTGCCGGGGAAAGGCGGGGGTTGGGCTGGAAACGCTGGTAGCATCTACGCCTCCACATGGACAGTGGAGGTAATTAGCGGACTTCCCCTTGCGAGGGAACACCTGTGACACCAGGAAGCTGCGTGGAGGGCGGCCCCGAACCTCCCCCACACAGTCAGCCGTGTTCCGGAATTCTGAGTGTGGGGAGGTTCCGTCTTCTGTCTGCAGCACCCGAGATCTCCTAGGAGCCTTTCGAGACTCTTCCCCGAGTCCCTCCCAGTGCGGGCTGCCGGGGAAAGGCGGGGGTTGGGCTAGAAACGCAGGTAGCATCTACGCCTCCCCATGGACAGGGGAGGTAATTAGCGGACTTCCCCTTGCGAGGGAACACCTGTGACACCAGGAAGCTGCGTGGAGGGCGGCCCCCAACCTCCCCCACACAGTCAGCCGTGTTCCGGAATTCTGAGTGTGGGGAGGTTCCGTCTTCTGTCTGCAGCACCCGAGATCTCCTAGGAGCCCTTCGAGAGTCTTCCCCGAGTCCCTCCCAGTACGGGCTGCCGGGGAAATGCGGGGGTTGGGCTGGAAACGCAGGTAGCATCTAGTGCCTCCCCATGGACAGGGGAGGTAATTAACGGACTTCCCCTTGCGAGGGAACACCTGAGACAATAGGAAGCTGCGTGGAGGGCGGCCCTAAACCTCCCCCAAACAGTCAGCCGTGTTCCGGAATTCTGAGTGTGGGGAGGTTCCGTCTTCTGTCTGCAGCACCCGGGATCTCCTAGGAACCCTTCGAGGGTCTTCCCCGAGTCCCTCGCACTGCGGGCTGCCGGGGAAAGGCGGGGGTTGGGCTGGAAACGCAGGTAGCATCTAGTGCCTCCCCCTGGACAGGGGAGGTAATTAGCGGACTTCCCCCTGCCAGGGAACACGTGTGACACCAGGAAGCTGCGTGGAGGGCGGCCCCGAACCTCCCCCTCACAGTCAGCCGTATTCCGGAATTCTGAGTGTGGGGAGGTTCCGTCTTCTGTCTGCAGCACCCGGGATCTCCTAGGAGCCCTTCGAGAGTCTTCCCCGAGTCCCTCACACTGCGGGCTGCCGGGGAAAAGCGGCGGTTGGGCTGGAAACGCAGGTAGCATCTAGTGACTCCCCCTGGACAGGGGAGGTAATTAGCGGATTTCGGCCTGCCAGTGAACACCTGTGACACCAGGCAGCTGCGTGGAGGGCGGCCCCGAACCTCGCCCACACAGTCAGCCGTGTTCCGGAATTCTGAGTGTGGGGAGGTTCCGTCTTCTGTCTGCAGCACCCGGGATCTCCTAGGAGCCTTTCGAGAGTCTTCCCCGAGTCCCTCTCACTGCGGGCAGCCGGGGAAAATCGGGGGTTGGGCTGGAAACGCAGGTAGCATCTAGTGCCTCCCCATGGACAGGGGAGGTAAGTAGCGGACTTCCCCTTGCGAGGGAACACCTGTGACACCAGGAAGCTGCGTCGAGGGCGGCCCTAAACCTCACCCAAACAGTCACCCTTGTTCCGGAATTCTGAGTGTGGGGAGGTTCCGTCTTCTGTCTGCAGCACCCGGGATCTCCTAGGAGCCCTTCGAGAGTCTTCCCCAAGTCCCTCCCAGTGCGGGCTGCCGGGGAAAGGCGGGGGTTGGGCTGGAAACGCAGGTAGAATCTACGCCTCCACATGGACAGTGGAGGTAATTAGCGGACTTCACCTTGCGAGGGAACACCTGTGTCACCAGGAAGCTGCGTGGAGGGCGGCCCTGAACCTCACCCACACAGTCACCCTTGTTCCGGAATTCTGAGTGTGGGCAGCATCCGTCTTCTGTCTGCAGCACCCAAGATCTCCTAGGAGCCCTTCGAGAGTCTTCCCCGAGTCCCTCCCAGTACGGGCTGCCGGGGAAATGCGGGGGTTGGGCTGGAAACGCAGGTAGCATCTAGTGCCTCCCCATGGACAGGGGAGGTAATTAGCGGACTTCCCCTTGCGAGGGAACACCTGTGACACCAGGAAGCTGCGTGGAGGGCGGCCCCGAACCTCCCCCACACAGTCAGCCGTGTTCCGGAATTCTGAGTGTGGGGAGGTTCCGTCTTCTGTCTGCAGCACCCGAGATCTCCTAGGAGCCCTTCGAGAGTCTTCCCCGAGTCCCTCCCAGTACGAGTTGCCGGGGAAATGCGGGGGTTGGGCTGGAAACGCAGGTAGCATCTAGTGCCTCCCCGTGGACAGGGGAGGTAAGTAGCGGACTTCCCCTTGCGAGGGAACACCTGTGACACCAGGAAGCTGCGTCGAGGGCGGCCCTAAACCTCACCCAAACAGTCACCCTTGTTCCGGAATTCTGAGTGTGGGGAGGTTCCGTCTTCTGTCTGCAGCACCCGGGATCTCCTAGGAGCCCTTCGAGAGTCTTCCCCGAGTCCCTCCCAGTGCGGGCTGCCGGGGAAAGGCGGGGGTTGGGCTGGAAACGCTGGTAGCATCTACGCCTCCCCATGGACAGGGGAGGCAATTAGCGGACTTCCCCTTGCGAGGGAACACTTGTGACAACAGGAAGCTGCGTGGAGGGCGGCCCTGAACCTCACCCACACAGTCAACCTTGTTCCGGAATTCTGAGTGTGGGGAGGTTCCGTCTTCTGTCTGCAGCACCTGAGATCTCCTAGGAGCCCTTCGAGATTCTTCCCCGAGTCCCTCCCAGTACGGGCTGCCGGGGAAATGCGGGGGTTGGGCTGGAAACGCAGGTAGCATCTAGTGCCTCCCCATGGACAGGGGAGGTAATTAGCGGACTTCCCCTTGCGATTGAACACCTGTGACACCAGGAAGCTGCGTGGAGGGCGGCCCCGAACCTCCCCCACACAGTCAGCCGTGTTCCGGAATTCTGAGTGTGGGGAGGTTCCGTCTTCTGTCTGCAGCACCCGAGATCTCCTAGGATCCCTTCGAGAGTCTTCCCCGAGTCCCTCCCAGTACGGGCTGCCGGGGAAATGCGGGGGTTGGGCTGGAAACGCAGGTAGCATCTAGTGCCTCCCCATGGACAGGGGAGGTAATTAGCGGACTTCCCCTTGCGAGGGAACACCTGTGACACCAGGAAGCTGCGTGGAGGGCGGCCCCGAACCTCCCCCACACAGTCAGCCGTGTTCCGGAATTCTGAGTGTGGGGAGGTTCCGTCTTCTGTCTGCAGCACCCGAGATCTCCTAGGAGCCCTTCGAGAGTCTTCCCCGAGTCCCTCACAGTACGGGCCTCCGGGGAAATGCGGGGGCTGGGCTGGAAACGCAGGTAGCATCTAGTGCCTCCCCATGGACAGGGGAGGTAAGTAGCGGACTTCCCCTTGCGAGGGAACACCTGTGACACCAGGAAGCTGCGTGGAGGGCGGCCCTAAACCTCACCCAAACAGTCACTCTTGTTCCGGAATTCTGAGTGTGGGGAGGTTCCGTCTTCTATCTGCAGCACCCGGGATCTCCTAGGAGCCCTTCGAGAGTCTTCCCCGAGTCCCTCCCAGTGCGGTCTGCCGGGGAAAGGCGGGTGTTGGGCTGGAAACGCAGGTAGCATCTACGCCTCCCCATGGACAGGGGAGGTAATAAGCGGACTTCCCCTTGCGAGGGAACACCTGTGACACCAGGAAGCTGCGTGGAGGGCGGCCCTGGACCTCACCCACACAGTCACCCTTGTTCCGGAATTCTGAGTGTGGGGAGGTTCCGTCTTCTGTCTGCAGCACCCGAGATCTCCTAGGAGCCCTTCGAGGGTCTTCCCCGAGTCCCTCCAGTACGGGCTGCCGGGGAATTGCGGGCGTTGGGCTGGAAACGCAGGTAGCATCTAGTGCCTCCCCATGGACAGGGGAGGTAATTAGCGGACTTCCCCTTGCGAGGGAACACCTGTGACACCAGGAAGCTGCGTGGAGGGCGGCCCCGAACCTCCCCCACACAGTCAGCCGTGTTCCGGAATTCTGAGTGTGGGGAGGTTCCGTCTTCTGTCTGCAGAACCCGAGATCTCCTAGGAGCCCTTCGAGAGTCTTCCCCGAGTCCATCCCAGTGCGGGCTGCCGGGGAAAGACGGGGGTTGGGCTGGAAACGCAGGTAGCATCTACGCCTCCCTATGGACAGGGGAGGTAATTAGCGGACTTTCCCTTGCGAGGGAACACCTGTGACACCAGGAAGCTGCGTGGAGGGCGGCCCTGAACCTCACCCACACAGTCACACTTGTTCCGGAATTCTGAGTGTGGGGAGGTTCCGTCTTCTGTCTGCAGCACCCGAGATCTCCTAGGAGCCCTTCGAGAGTCTTCCCCGAGTCCCTGCCAGTACGGGCTGCCGGGGAAATGCGGGGGGTGGGCTGGAAACCCAGGTAGCATCTAGTGCCTCCCTATGGACAGGGGAGGTAATTAGCGGACTTCCCCTTGCGAGGGAACACCTGTGGCACCAGGAAGCTGCGTGGAGGGCGGCCCCGAACCTCCCCCACACAGTGAGCCGTGTTCCGGAATTCTGAGTGTGGGGAGGTTCCGTCTTCTCTCTGCAGCACCCGGGATCTCCTAGGAGCCCTTCGAGAGTCTTCCCCGAATCCCTCCCAGTGCGGGCTGCCGGGGAAAGCCGGGAGTTGGGCTGGAAACACAGGTAGCATCTACGAATCCCCATGAACAGGGGAGGTAATTAGTGGACTTCCCCTTGCGAGGGAACACCTGTGACACCAGGAAGCTGCGTGGAGGGCGGCCCTGAACCTCACCCACACAGTCAGTCGTGTTCCGGAATTCTGAGTGTGGGGAGGTTCCGTCTTCTATCTGCAGCACCCGAGATCTCCTAGGAGCCCTTCGAGAGTCTTCCCCGAGTCCCTCACAGTACGGGCTGCCGGGGAAATGCGGGGGTTGGGCTGGAAACGCAGGTAGCATCTAGTGCCTCCCCATGGACAGGGGAGGTAATTAGCGGAATTCCCCTTGCGAGGGAACACCTGTGACACCAGGAAGCTGCGTGGAGTGCGGCCCCGAACCTCCCCCACACAGTCAGCCGTGTTCCGGAATTCTGAGTGTGGGGAGGTTCCGTCTTCTGTCTGCAGCACCCGAGATCTCCTAGGAGCCCTTCGAGAGTCTTCCCCGAGTCCCTCCCAGTACGGGCTGCCGGGGAAATGCGGGGGTTGGGCTGGAAACGCAGGTAGCATCTAGTGCCTCCCCATGGACAGGGGAGGTAAGTAGCGGACTTCCCCTTGCGAGGGAACACCTGTGACACCAGGAAGCTGCGTGGAGGGCGGCCCCGAACCTCCCCCACACAGTCAGCCGTGTTCCGGAATTCTGAGTGTGGGGAGGTTCCGTCTTCTGTCTGCAGAACCCGGGATCTCCTAGGAGCCCTTCGAGAGTCTTCCCCGAGTCCATCCCAGTGCGGGCTGCCGGGGAAAGGCGGGGGTTGGGCTGGAAACGCAGGTAGCATCTACGCCTCCCCATGGACAGGGGAGGTAATTAGCGGACTTCCCCTTGCGAGGGAACACCTGTGACACCAGGAAGCTGCGTGGAGGGCGGCCCTGAACCTCACCCACACAGTCACCCTTGTTCCGGAATTCTGAGTGTGGGGAGGTTCCGTCTTCTGTCTGCAGCACCCGAGATCTCCTAGGAGCCCTTCGAGAGTCTTCCCCGAGTCCCTGCCAGTACGGGCTGCCGGGGAAATGCGGGGGTTGGGCTGGAAACGCAGGTAGCATCTAGTGCCTCCCTATGGACAGGGGAGGTAATTAGCGGACTTCCCCTAGCGAGGGAACACCTGTGGCACCAGGAAGCTGCGTGGAGGGCGGCCCCGAACCTCCCCCACACAGTCAGCCGTGTTCCGGAATTCTGAGTGTGGGGAGGTTCCGTCTTCTGTCTGCAGCAACCGGGATCTCCTAGGAGCCCTTCGAGAGTCTTCCCCGAGTCCCTCCCAGTGCGGGCTGCCGGGGAAAGCCGGGGGTTGGGCTGGAAACACAGGTAGCATCTACGAATCCCCATGAACAGGGGAGGTAATTAGTGGACTTCCCCTTGCGAGGGAACACCTGTGACACCAGGAAGCTGCGTGGAGGGCGGCCCTGAACCTCACCCACACAGTCAGTCGTGTTCCGGAATTCTGAGTGTGGGGAGGTTCCGTCTTCTATCTGCAGCACCCGAGATCTCCTAGGAGCCCTTCGAGAGTCTTCCCCGAGTCCCTCCCAGTACGGGCTGCCGGGGAAATGCGGGGGTTGGGCTGGAAACGCAGGTAGCATCTAGTGCCTCCCCATGGACAGGGGAGGTAATTAGCGGAATTCCCCTTGCGAGGGAACACCTGTGACACCAGGAAGCTGCGTGGAGGGCGGCCCCGAACCTCCCCCACACATTCAGCCGTGTTCCGGAATTCTGAGTGTGGGGAGGTTCCGTCTTCTGTCTGCAGCACCCGAGATCTCCTAGGAGCCCTTCGAGAGTCTTCCCCGAGTCCCTCCCAGTACGGGCTGCCGGGGAAATGCGGGTGTTGGGCTGGGAACGCAGGTAGCATCTAGTGCCTCCCCATGGACAGGGGAGGTAAGTAGCGGACTTCCCCTTGCGAGGGAACACCTGTGACACCAGGAAGATGCGTGGAGGGCGGCCCCGAACCTCCCCCACACAGTCAGCCGTGTTCCGGATTTCTGAGTGTGGGGAGGTTCCGTCTTCTGTCTGCAGCACCCGGGATTTCCTAGGAGCCCTTCGAGAGTCTTCCCCAAGTCCCTCCCAGTGCGGGCTGCCGGGGAAAAGCGGGGGTTGGGCTGGAAACGCAGGTAGAATCTACGCCTCCACATGCACAGTGGAGGTAATTAGCGGACTTCACCTTGCGAGGGAACACCTGTGTCACCAGGAAGCTGCGTGGAGGGCGGCCCTGAACCTCACCCACACAGTCACCCTTGTTCCGGAATTCTGAGTGTGGGCAGGATCCGTCTTCTGTCTGCAGCACCCAAGATCTCCTAGGAGCCCTTCGAGAGTCTTCCCCGAGTCCCTCCCAGTACGGGCTGCAGGGGAAATGCGGGGGTTGGGCTGGAAACGCAGGTAGCATCTAGTGCCTCCCCATGGACAGGGGAGGTAATTAGCGGACTTCCCCTTGCGAGGGAACACCTGTGACACCAGGAAGCTGCGTGGAGGGCGGCCCCGAACCTCCCCCACACAGTCAGCCGTGTTCCGGAATTCTGAGTGTGGGGAGGTTCCGTCTTCTGTCTGCAGCACCCGAGATCTCCTAGGAGCCCTTCGAGAGTCTTCCCCGAGTCCCTCCCAGTACGAGTTGCCGGGGAAATGCGGGGGTTGGGCTGGAAACGCAGGTAGCATCTAGTGCCTCCCCGTGGACAGGGGAGGTAAGTAGCGGACTTCCCCTTGCGAGGGAACACCTGTGACACCAGGAAGCTGCGTGGAGGGCGGCCCTAAACCTCACCCAAACAGTCACCCTTGTTCCGGAATTCTGAGTGTGGGGAGGTTCCGTCTTCTGTCTGCAGCACCCGGGATCTCCTAGGAGCCCTTCGAGAGTCTTCCCCGAGTCCCTCCCAGTGCGGGCTGCCGGGGAAAGGCGGGGGTTGGGCTGGAAACGCTGGTAGCATCTACGCCTCCCCATGGACAGGGGAGGCAATTAGCGGACTTCCCCTTGCGAGGGAACACTTGTGACACCAGGAAGCTGCGTGGAGGGCGGCCCTGAACCTCACCCACACAGTCAAACTTGTTCCGGAATTCTGAGTGTGGGGAGGTTCCGTCTTCTGTCTGCAGCACCCGAGATCTCCTAGGAGCCCTTCGAGAGTCTTCCCCGAATCCCTCCCAGTACGGGCTGCCGGGGAAATGCGGGGGTTGGGCTGGAAACGCAGGTAGCATCTAGTGCCTCCCCATGGACAGGGGAGGTAATTAGCGGACTTCCCCTTGCGAGGGAACACCTGTGACACCAGGAAGCTGCGTGGAGGGCGGCCCCGAACCTCACCCACACAGTCACACTTGTTCCGGAATTCTGAGTGTGGGCAGGATCCGTCTTCTGTCTGCAGCACCCGAGATCTCCTAGGAGCCCTTCGAGAGTCTTCCCCGAGTCCCTCCCAGTACGGGCTGCCGGGGAAATGCGGAGGTTGGGCTGGAAACGCAGGTAGCATCTAGTGCCTCCCCATGGACAGGGGAGGTAATTAGCGGACTTCCCCTTGCGAGGGAACACCTGTGACACCAGGAAGCTGCGTGGAGGGCGGCCCCGAACCTCCCCCACACAGTCAGCCGTGTTCCGGAATTCTGAGTGTGGGGAGGTTCCGTCTTCTGTCTGCAGCACCCGAGATCTCCTAGGAGCCCTTCGAGAGTCTTCACCGAGTCCCTCCCAGTACGAGTTGCCGGGGAAATGCGGGGGTTGGGCTGGAAACGCAGGTAGCATCTAGTGCCTCCCCATGGACAGGGGAGGTAAGTAGCGGACTTCCCCTTGCGAGGGAACACCTGTGACACCAGGAAGCTGCGTGGAGGGCGGCCCTAAATCTCACGCAATCTGTCACCCTTGTTCCAGAATTCTGAGTGTGGGGAGGTTCCGTCTTCTGTCTGCAGCACCCGGGATCTCCTAGGAGCCCTTCGAGAGTCTTCCCCGAGTCCCTCCCAGTGCGGGCTGCCGGGGAAATGCGGGGGTTGGGCTGGAAACGCAGGTAGCATCTAGTGCCTCCCCATGGACAGGGGAGGTAATTAGCGGACTTCCCCTTGCGAGGGAACACCTGTGACACCAGGAAGCTGCGTGGAGGGCGGCCCCGAACCTCCCCCACACAGTCAGCCGTGTTCCGGAATTCTGAGTGTGGGGAGGTTCCGTCTTCTGTCTGCAGCACCCGAGATCTCCTAGGAGCCCTTCGAGAGTCTTCCCCGAGTCCCTCACAGTACGGGCCTCCGGGGAAATGCGGGGGCTGGGCTGGAAACGCAGGTAGCATCTAGTGCCTCCCCATGGACAGGGGAGGTAAGTAGCGGACTTCCCCTTGCGAGGGAACACCTGTGACACCAGGAAGCTGCATGGAGGGCGGCCCTAAACCTCACCCAAACAGTCACTCTTGTTCCGGAATTCTGAGTGTGGGGAGGTTCCGTCTTCTGTCTGCAGCACCCGGGATCTCCTAGGAGCCCTTCGAGAGTCTTCCCCGAGTCCCTCCCAGTGCGGGCTGCCGGGGAAAGGCGGGTGTTGGGCTGGAAACGCAGGTAGCATCTACGCCTCCCCATGGACAGGGGAGGTAATTAGCGGACTTCCCCTTGCGAGGGAACACCTGTGACACCAGGAAGCTGCGTGGAGGGCGGCCCTGAAACTCACCCACACAGTCACCCTTGTTCCGGAATTCTGAGTGTGGGGAGGTTCCGTCTTCTGTCTGCAGCACCCGAGATCTCCTAGGAGCCCTTCGAGGGTCTTCCCCGAGTCCCTCCAGTACGGGCTGCCGGGGAAATGCGGGGGTTGGGCTGGAAACGCAGGTAGCATCTAGTGCCTCCCCATGGACAGGGGAGGTAATTAGCGGACTTCCCCTTGCGAGGGAACACCTGTGACACCAGGAAGCTGCGTGGAGGGCGGCCCCGAACCTCCCCCACACAGTCAGCCGTGTTCCGGAATTCTGAGTGTGGGGAGGTTCCGTCTTCTGTCTGCAGAACCCGAGATCTCCTAGGAGCCCTTCGAGAGTCTTCCCCGAGTCCATCCCAGTGCGGGCTGCCGGGGAAAGACGGGGGTTGGGCTGGAAACGCAGGTAGCATCTACGCCTCCCTATGGACAGGGGAGGTAATTAGCGGACTTTCCCTTGCGAGGGAACACCTGTGACACCAGGAAGCTGCGTGGAGGGCGGCCCTGAACCTCACCCACACAGTCACCCTTGTTCCGGAATTCTGAGTGTGGGGAGGTTCCGTCTTCTGTCTGCAGCACCCGAGATCTCCTAGGAGCCCTTCGAGAGTCTTCCCCGAGTCCCTGCCAGTACGGGCTGCCGGGGAAATGCGGGGGGTGGGCTGGAAACGCAGGTAGCATCTAGTGCCTCCCTATGGACAGGGGAGGTAATTAGCGGACTTCCCCTTGCGAGGGAACACCTGTGGCAGCAGGAAGCTGCGTGGAGGGCGGCCCCGAACCTCCCCCACACAGTCAGCCGTGTTCCGGAATTCTGAGTGTGGGGAGGTTCCGTCTTCTCTCTGCAGCACCCGGGATCTCCTAGGAGCCCTTCGAGAGTCTTCCCCGAGTCCCTCCCAGTACGGGCTGCCGGGAAAATGCGGGGGTTGGGCTGGAAACGCAGGTAGCATCTAGTGCCTCCCCATGGACAGGGGAGATAAGTAGCGGACTTCCACTTGCGAGGGAACACCTGTGACACCAGGAAGCTGCGTGGAGGGCGGCCCTGAACCACCCCCACACAGTCAGCCGTGTTCCGGAATTCTGAGTGTGGGGAGGTTCCGTCTTCTGTCTGCAGCACCCGAGATCTCCTAGGAGCCCTTCGAGAGTCTTCCCCGAGTCCCTCCCAGTGCGTGCTACCGGGGAAAGGCGGGGGTTGGCCTGGAAACCCAGGTAGCATCTAGTGCCTCCCCATGGACAGGGGAGGTAATTAGCGGACTTCCCCTTGCGAGGGAACACCTGTGACACCAGGAATCTGCGTGGAGGGCGGCCCCGAACCTCCCCCACACAGTCAGCCGTGTTCCGGAATTCTGAGTGTGGGGAGGTTCCGTCTTCTGTCTGCAGCACCCGAGATCTCCTAGGAGCCCTTCGAGAGTCTTCTCCGAGTCCCTCCCAGTACAGGCTGCCGGGAAAATGCGGGGGTTGGGCTGGAAACGCAGGTAGCATCTAGTGCCTCCCCATGGACAGGGGAGATAAGTAGCGGACTTCCCCTTGCGAGGGAACTCCTGTGACACCAGGAAGCTGCGTGGAGGGCGGCCCCAAACCACCCCCACACAGTCAGCCGTGTTCCGGAATTCTGAGTGTGGGGAGGTTCCGTCTTCTGTCTGCAGCACCCGAGATCACCTAGGAGCCCTTAGAGAGTCTTCCCCGAGTCCCTCCCAGTGCGGGCTGCCGGGGAAAGGCGGGGGTTGGGCTGGAAACGCAGGTAGCATCTACGCCTCCCCATGGACAGGGGAGGTAATTAGCGGACTTCCCCTTGCGAGGGAACACCTGTGACACCAGGAAGCTGCGTGGAGGGCGGCCCTGAACCTCACCCACACAGTCACCCTTGTTCCGGAATTCTGAGTGTGGGGAGGTTCCGTCTTCTGTCTGCAGCACCCGAGATCTCCTAGGAGCCCTTCGAGAGTCTTCCCCGAGTCCCTGCCAGTACGGGCTGCCGGGGAAATGCGGGGGTTGGGCTGGAAACGCAGGTAGCATCTAGTGCCTCCCTATGGACAGGGGAGGTAATTAGCGGACTTCCCCTAGCGAGGGAACACCTGTGGCACCAGGAAGCTGCGTGGAGGGCGGCCCCGAACCTCCCCCACACAGTCAGCCGTGTTCCGGAATTCTGAGTGTGGGGAGGTTCCGTCTTCTCTCTGCAGCACCCGGGATCTCCTAGGAGCCCTTCGAGAGTCTTCCCCGAGTCCCTCCCAGTGCGGGCTGCCGGGGAAAGCCGGGGGTTGGGCTGGAAACACAGGTAGCATCTACGAATCCCCATGAACAGGGGAGGTAATTAGTGGACTTCCCCTTGCGAGGGAACACCTGTGACACCAGGAAGCTGCGTGGAGGGCGGCCCTGAACCTCACCCACACAGTCAGTCGTGTTCCGGAATTCTGAGTGTGGGGAGGTTCCGTCTTCTATCTGCAGCACCCGAGATCTCCTAGGAGCCCTTCGAGAGTCTTCCCCGAGTCCCTCCCAGTACGGGCTGCCGGGGAAATGCGGGGGTTGGGCTGGAAACGCAGGTAGCATCTAGTGCCTCCCCATGGACAGGGGAGGTAATTAGCGGAATTCCCCTTGCGAGGGAACACCTGTGACACCAGGAAGCTGCGTGGAGGGCGGCCCCGAACCTCCCCCACACAGTCAGCCGTGTTCCGGAATTCTGAGTGTGGGGAGGTTCCGTCTTCTGTCTGCAGCACCCGAGATCTCCTAGGAGCCCTTCGAGAGTCTTCCCCGAGTCCCTCCCAGTACGGGCTGCCGGGGAAATGCGGGTGTTGGGCTGGAAACGCAGGTAGCATCTAGTGCCTCCCCATGGACAGGGGAGGTAAGTAGCGGACTTCCCCTTGCGAGGGAACACCTGTGACACCAGGAAGATGCGTGGAGGGCGGCCCCGAACCTCCCCCACACAGTCAGCCGTGTTCCGGAATTCTGAGTGTGGGGAGGTTCCGTCTTCTGTCTGCAGCACCCGAGATCTCCTAGGAGCCCTTCGAGAGTCTTCCCCGAGTCCCTCCCAGTACGGGCTGCCGGGGAAATGCGGGGGTTGGGCTGGAAACGCAGGTAGCATCTAGTGCCTCCCCATGGACAGGGGAGGTAATTAGCGGACTTCCCCTTGCGAGGGAACACCTGTGACACCAGGAAGCTGCGTGGAGGGCGGCCCTAAACCTCACCCAAACAGTCACCCTTGTTCTGGAATTCTGAGTGTGGGGAGGTTCCGTCTTCTGTCTGCAGCACCCGGGATCTCCTAGGAGCCCTTAGAGAGTCTTCCCCGAGTCCCACCCAGTACGGGCTGCCGGGGAAATGCGGGGGTTGGGCTGGAAACGCAGGTAGCATCTACGCCTCCCCATGGACAGAGGAGGTAATTAGCGGACTTCCCCTTGCGAGGGTACACCTGTGACACCAGGAAGCTGCGTGGAGGGCGGCCCTAAACCTCACCAACACAGTCACCCTTGTTCCGGAATTCTGAGTGTGGGGAGGTTCCGTCTTCTGTCTGCAGCACCCGAGATCTCCTAGGAGCCCTTCGAGAGTCTTCCCCGAGTCCCTCTCAGTACGGGCTGCCGGGGAAATGCGGGGGTTGGGCTGGAAAAGCAGGTAGCATCTTGTGCCTCCCCATGGACAGGGGAGGTAAGTAGCGGACTTCCCCTTGCGAGGGAACACCTGTGACACCAGGAAGCTGCGTGGAGGGCGGCCCTAAACCTCACCCAAACAGTCACCCTTGTTCCGGAATTCTGAGTGTGGGGAGGTTCCGTCTTCTGTCTGCAGCACCCGGGATCTCCTAGGAGCCCTTAGGGAGTCTTCCCCGAGTCCCTCCCAGTACGGGCTGCCGGGGAAATGTGGGGGTTGGGCTGGAAACGCAGGTAGCATCTACGCCTCCCCATGGACAGGGGAGGTAATTAGCGGACTTCCCCTTGCGAGGGAACACCTGTGACACCAGGAAGCTGCGTGGAGGGCGGCCCTGAACCTCACCCAAACAGTCAGCCGTGTCCGGAATTCTGAGTGTGGGGAGGTTCCGTCTTCTGTCTGCAGCACCCGAGATCTCCTAGGAGCCCTTCGAGAGTCTTCCCCGAGTCCCTCCCAGTACGGGCTGCCGGGGAAATGCGGGGGTTGGGCTGGAAACGCAGGTAGCATCTAGTGCCTCCCCATGGACAGGGGAGGTAATTAGCGGAATTCCCCTTGCGAGGGAACACCTGTGACACCAGGAAGCTGCGTGGAGGGCGGCCCCGAACCTCCCCCACACAGTCAGCCGTGTTCCGGAATTCTGAGTGTGGGGAGTTTCCGTCTTCTGTCTGCCGCACCCGAGATCTCCTAGGAGCCGTTCAAGAGTCTTCCCCGAGTCCCTCCCAGTACGGGCTGCCGGGGAAATGCGGGGGTTGGGCTGGAAACGCAGGTAGCATCTAGTGCCTCCCCATGGACAGGGGAGGTAATTAGCGGACTTCCCCTTGTGAGGGAACACCTGTGACACCAGGAATCTGCGTGGAAGGCGGCCCTAAACCTCACCGAATCAGTCACCCTTGTTCCGGAATTCTGAGTGTGGGGAGGTTCCGTCTTCTGTCTGCAGCACCCGAGATCTCCTAGGAGCCCTTCGAGAGTCTTCCCCGAGTCCCTCCCAGTGCGGGCTGCTGGGGAAAGGCGGGGGTTGGGCTGGAAACGCAGGTAGCATCTACGCCTCCCCATGGACAGGGGAGGTAATTAGCGGACTTCCCCTTGCGAGGGAACACCTGTGACACCAGGAAGCTGCGTGGAGGGCGGCCCTGAACCTCACCCACACAGTCAGCCGTGTTCCGGAATTCTGAGTGTGGGGAGGTTCCGTCTTCTGTCTGCAGCACCCGAGATCTCCTAGGAGCCCTTCGAGAGTCTTCCCCGAGTCCCTCTCAGTACGGGCTGCCGGGGAAATGCGGGGGTTGGGCTGGAAACGCAGGTAGCATCTAGTGCCTCCCCATGGACAGGGGAGGTAAGTAGCGGACTTCCCCTTGCGAGGAAACACCTGTGACACCAGGAAGCTGCGTGGAGGGCGGCCCTATACCTCACCCACACAGTCACCCTTGTTCCGGAATTCTGAGTGTGGGGAGGTTCCGTCTTCTGTCTGCAGCACCCGGGATCTCCTAGGAGCCCTTCAAGAATCTTCCCCGAGTCCCTCGCACTGCGGGCTGCCGGGGAAAGGCGGGGGTTGGGCTGGAAACGCAGGTAGCATCTAGTGCCTCCCCATGGACAGGGGAGGTAAGTAGCGGACTTCCCCTTGCGAGGGAACACCTGTGACACCAGGAAGCTGCGTGGAGGGCGGCCCCGAACCTCCCCCACACAGTCAGCCGTGTTCCGGAATTCTGAGTGTGGGGAGGTTCCGTCTTCTGTCTGCAGCAACCGAGATCTCCTTGCAGCCCTTCGAGAGTCTTCCCCGAGTCCCTCCCAGTGCGGGCTGCCTGGGAAATGTGGGGGTTGGGCTGGAAACGCAGGTAGCATCTACGCCTCCCCATGGACAGGGGAGGAAAGTAGCGGACTTCCCCTTGCGAGGGAACACCTGTGACACCAGGAAGCTGCGTGGAGGGCGGCCCCGAACCTCCCCCACACAGTCAGCCGTGTTCCGGAATTCTGAGTGTGGGGAGGTTCCGTCTTCTGTCTGCAGCACCCGAGATCTCCTAGGAGCCCTTCGAGAGTCTTCCCCGAGTCCCTCCCAGTACGGGCTGCCGGGGAAATGCGGGGGTTGGGCTGGAAACGCAGGTAGCATCTAGTGCCTCCCCATGGACAGGGGAGGTAATTAGCGGACTTCCCCTTGCGAGGGAACACCTGTGACACCAGGAAGCTGCGTGGAGGGCGGCCCTAAACCTCACCCAAACAGTCACCCTTGTTCTGGAATTCTGAGTGTGGGGAGGTTCCGTCTTCTGTCTGCAGCACCCGGGATCTCCTAGGAGCCCTTAGAGAGTCTTCCCCGAGTCCCTCTCAGTACGGGCTGCCGGGGAAATGTGGGGGTTGGGCTGGAAAAGCAGGTAGCATCTTGTGCCTCCCCATGGACAGGGGAGGTAAGTAGCGGACTTCCCCTTGCGAGGGAACACCTGTGACACCAGGAAGCTGCGTGGAGGGCGGCCCTAAACCTCACCCAAACAGTCACCCTTGTTCCGGAATTCTGAGTGTGGGGAGGTTCCGTCTTCTGTCTGCAGCACCCGGGATCTCCTAGGAGCCCTTAGGGAGTCTTCCCCGAGTCCCTCCCAGTACGGGCTGCCGGGGAAATGTGGGGGTTGGGCTGGAAACGCAGGTAGCATCTACGCCTCCCCATGGACAGGGGAGGTAATTAGCGGATTTCCCCTTGCGAGGGAACACCTGTGACACCAGGAAGCTGCGTGGAGGGCGGCCCCGAACCTCCCCCACACAGTCAGCCGTGTTCCGGAATTCTGAGTGTGGGGAGGTTCCGTCTTCTGTCTGCAGAACCCGGGATCTCCTAGGAGCCCTTCGAGAGTCTTCCCCGAGTCCATCCCAGTGCGGGCTGCCGGGGAAAGGCTGGGGTTGGGCTGGAAACGCAGGTAGCATCTACGCCTCCCCATGGACAGGGGAGGTAATTAGCGGACTTCCCCTTGCGAGGGAACACCTGTGACACCAGGAAGCTGCGTGGAGGGCGGCCCTGAACCTCACCCACACAGTCACCCTTGTTCCGGAATTCTGAGTGTGGGGAGGTTCCGTCTTCTGTCTGCAGCACCCGAGATCTCCTAGGAGCCCTTCGAGAGTCTTCCCCGAGTCCCCCCCAGAACGGGCTGCCGGGGAAATGCGGGGGTTGGGCTGGAAACGCAGGTAGCATCTAGTGCCTCCCCATGGACAGGGGAGGTAATTAGCGGACTTCCCCTTGCGAGGGAACACCTGTGACACCAGGAAGCTGCGTGGAGGGCAGCCCTAAACCTCACCAAAACAGTCACCATTGTTCCGGAATTCTGAGTGTGGGGAGGTTCCGTCTTCTGTCTGCAGCACCCGGGATCTCCTAGGAGCCCTTCGAGAGTCTTCCCCGAGTCCCTCCCAGTGCGGGCTGCCGGGGAAAGGCGGGGGTTGGGCTGGAAACACAGGTAGCATCTACGAATCCCCATGAACAGGGGAGGTAATTAGTGGACATCCCCTTGCGAGGGAACACCTGTGACACCAGGAAGCTGCGTGGAGGGCGGCCCTGAACCTCACCCACACAGTCAGCCGTGTTCCGGAATTCTGAGTGTGGGGAGGTTCCGTCTTCTGTCTGCAGCACCCGAGATCTCCTAGGAGCCCTTCGAGAGTCTTCCCCGAGTCCCTCCCAGTACGGGCTGCCGGGGAAATGCGGGGGTTGGGCTGGAAACGCAGGTAGCATCTAGTGCCTCCTCATGGACAGGGGAGGTAATTAGCGGACTTCCCCTTGCGAGGGAACACCTGTGACACCAGGAAGCTGCGTGGAGGGCGGCCCCGAACCTCCCCAACACAGTCAGCCGTGTTCCGGAATTCTGAGTGTGGGGAGGTTCCGTCTTCTGTCTGCAGCACCCGAGATCTCCTAGGAGCCATTTGAGAGTCTTCCCCGATTCCCTCCTACTACGGGCTGCCGGGGAAATGCGGGGGTTGGGCTGGAAACGCAGGTAGCATCTACGCCTCCCCATGGACAGGGGAGGTAATTAGCGGACTTCCCCTTGCGAGGGAACACCTGTGACACCAGGAAGCTGCGTGGAGCGCGGCCCTGAACCTCACCCACACAGTCACACTTGTTCCGGAATTCTGAGTGTGGGGAGGTTCCGTCTTCTGTCTGCAGCACCCGAGAATTCCTAGGAGCCCTTCGAAAGTCTTCCCCGAGTCCCTCCCAGTACGGGCTGCCGGGGAAATGCGGGGGTTGGGCTGGAAACGCAGGTAGCATCTAGTGCCTCCCCATGGACAGGGGAGGTAATTAGCGGACTTCCCCTTGCGAGGGAACACCTGAGACACCAGGAAGCTGCGTGGAGGGCGGCCCTAAACCTCCCCCACACAGTCACCCGTGTTCCGGAATTCTGAGTGTGGGGAGGTTCCGTCTTCTATCTGTAGCACCCGAGATCTCCTAGGAGCCCTTCGAGAGTCTTCCCCGAGTCAATCCCAGTGCGGGCTGCCGGGGAAATGCGGGGGTTGGGCTGGAAACGCAGGTAGCATCTAGTGCCTCCTAATGGACAGGGGAGGTAATTAGTGGACTTCCCCTTGCGAGGGAACACCTGTGACACCAGGAAGCTGCGTGGAGGGCGGCCCTAAACCTCACCCAAACTGTCACCCTTTTTCCGGAATTCTGAGTGTGGGGAGGTTCCGTCTTCTGTCTGCAGCACCCGAGATCTCCTAGGAGCCCTTAGAGAGTCTTCCCCGAGTCCCTCCCAGTGCGGGCTGCCGAGGAAAGGCGGGGGTTGGGCTGGAAACGCAGGTAGCATCTACGCCTCCACATGGACAGGGGAGGTAATTAGCGGACTTCCCCTTGCGAGGGAACACCTGTGACACCAGGAAGCTGCGTGGAGGGCGGCCCTGAACCTCACCCACACAGTCACCCTTGTTCCGGAATTCTGAGTGTGGGGAGGTTCCGTCTTCTGTCTGCAGCACCCGAGATCTCCTAGGAGCCCTTCGAGAGTCTTCCCCGAGTCCTTCTCAGTACGGGCTGCCGGGGAAATGCGGGGGTTGGGCTGGAAACGCAGGTAGCATCTAGTGCCTCCCCATGGACAGGGGAGGTAATTAGCGAACTTCCCCTTGCGAGGGAACACCTGTGACACCAGGAAGCTGCGTGGAGGGCGGCCCCGAACCTCCCCCACACAGTCAGCCGTGTTCCGGAATTCTGAGTGTGGGGAGGTTCCGTCTTCTGTCTGCAGCACCCGAGATCTCCTAGGAGCCCTTCGAGATTCTTCCCCGAGTCCCTCCCAGTGCGGGCTCCCGGGGAAAGGCGGGGGTTGGGCTGGAAACGCAGGTAGCATCTACGCCTCCCCATGGACAGGGGAGGTAAGTAGCGGACTTCCCCTTGCGAGGAAACACCTGTGACACCAGGAAGCTGCGTGGAGGGCGGCCCTATACCTCACCTACACAGTCACCCTTGTTCCGGAATTCTGAGTGTGGGGAGGTTCCGTCTTCTGTCTGCAGCACCCGGGATCTCCTAGGAGCCCTTCGAGGTTCTTCCCCGAGTCCCTCGCACTGCGGGCTGCCGGGGAAAGGCGGGGGTTGGGCTGGAAACACAGGTAGCATCTAGTGCCTCAACATGGACAGGGGAGGTAAGTAGCGGACTTCCCCTTGCGAGGGAACACCTGTGACACCAGGAAGCTGCATGGAGGGCGGCCCCGAACCTCCCCCACACAGTCAGCCGTGTTCCGGAATTCTGAGTGTGGGGAGGTTCCGTCTTCTGTCTGCAGCACCCGAGATCTCCTAGGAGCCCTTCGAGAGTCTTCCCCGAGTCCCTCCCAGTACGGGCTGCTGGGGAAATGCGGGGGTTGGGCTGGAAACGCCGGTAGCATCTAGTGCCTCCCCATGTACAGGGGAGGTAATTAGCGGATTTCCGCCTGCCAGGGAACACCTGTGACACCAGGCAGCTGCGTGGAGGGCGGCCCCGTACCTCGCCCACACAGTCAGCCGTGTTCCGGAATTCTGAGTGTGGGGAGGTTCCGTCTTCTGTCTGCAGCACCCGAGATCTCCTAGGAGCCCTTCCAGAGTCTTCCCCGAGTCCCTCCCAGTGCGGGCTCCCGGGGAAAGGCGGGGGTTGGGCTGGAAACGCAGGTAGCATCTACGCCTCCCCATGGACAGGGGAGGTAAGTAGCGGACTTCCCCTTGCGAGGAAACACCTGTGACACCAGGAAGCTGCGTGGAGGGCGGCCCTATTCCTCACCCACACAGTCAGCCGTGTTCCGGAATTCTGAGTGTGGGGAGGTTCCGTCTTCTGTCTGCAGCAACCGAGATCTCCTAGGAGCCCTTCGAGAGTCTTCCCCGAGTCCCTCCCAGTGCGGGCTGCCTGGGAAAGGTGGGGGTTGGGCTGGAAACGCAGGTAGCATCTACGCCTCCCCTTGGACAGGGGAGGAAAGTAGCGGACTTCCCCTTGCGAGGGAACACCTGTGACACCAGGAAGCTGCGTGGAGGGCGGCCCCGAACCTCCCCCACACAGTCAGCCGTGTTCCGGAATTCTGAGTGTGGGGAGGTTCCGTCTTCTATCTGCAGCACCCGGGATCTCCTAGGAGCCCTTCGAGAGTCTTCCCCGAGTCCCTCTCACTGCGGGCAGCCGGGGAAATGCGGGGGTTTGGCTGGAAAAGCAGGTAGCATCTAGTGCCTCCCCATGGACATGGGAGGTAATTAGCGGATTTCCCCTTGCGAGGGAACACCTGTGACACCAGGAAGCTGCGTGGAGGGCGGCCCCGAACCTCCCCCACACAGTCAGCCGTGTTCCGGAATTCTGAGTGTGGGGAGGTTCCGTCTTCTGTCTGCAGCACCCGAGATCTCCTAGGAGCCCTTCGAGAGTCTTCCCCGAGTCCCTCCCAGTACGGGCTGCCGGAGAAATGCGGGGGTTGGGCTGGAAACGCAGGTAGCATCTAGTGCCTCCCCATGGACAGGGGAGGTAATTAGCGGACTTCCCCTTGCGAGGGAACACCTGTGACACCAGGAAGCTGCGTGGAGGGCGGCCCTAAACCTCACCCAAACAGTCACACTTGTTCCGGAATTCTGAGTGTGGGGAGGTTCCGTCTTCTGTCTGCAGCACCCGGGATCTCCTAGGAGCCCTTAGAGAGTCTTCCCCGAGTCCCTCCCAGTACGGGCTGCCGGGGAAATGCGGGGGTTGGTCTGGAAACGCAGGTAGCATCTACGCCTCCCCATGGACAGGGGAGGTAATTAGCGGACTTCCCCTTGCGAGGGAACACCTGTGACACCAGGAAGCTGCGTGGAGGGCGGCCCCGAACCTCGCCCAAACAGTCAGCCGTGTTCCGGAATTCTGAGTGTGGGGAGGTTCCGTCTTCTGTCTGCAGCACTCGAGATCCCCTAGGAGCCCTTCGAGAGTCTTCCCCGAGTCCCTCACAGTACGGGATGCCGGGGAAATGCGGGGGTTGGGCTGGAAACGCAGTTAGCATCTAGTGCCTCCCCATGGACAGGGGAGGTAATTAGCGAACTTCCCCTTGCGAGGGAACACCTGTGACACCAGGAAGCTGCGTGGAGGGCGGCCCCGAACCTCCCCCACACAGTCAGCTGTGTTCCGGAATTCTGAGTGTGGGGAGGTTCCGTCTTCTGTCTGCAGCACCCGGGATCTCCTAGGAGCCCTTCGAGAGTCTTCCCCGAGTCCCTCCCAGTGCGGGCTGCCTGGGAAAGGCGGGGGTTGGGCTGGAAACGCAGGTAGCATCTACGCCTCCCCATGGACAGGGGAGGTAATTAGCGGACTTCCCCTTGCGAGGGAACACCTGTGACACCAGGAAGCTGCGTGGAGGGCGGCCCTGAACCTCACCCACACAGTCACCCTTGTTCTGGAATTCTGAGTGTGGGGAGGTTCCGTCTTCTGTCTGCAGCACCCGAGATCTCCTAGGAGCCCTTCGAGAGTCTTCCCCGAGTCCCTCCCAGTACGGGATGCCGGGGAAATGCGGGGGTTGGGCTGGAAACGCAGGTAGCATCTAGTGCCTCCCCATGGACAGGGGAGGTATGTAGCGTACTTCCCCTTGCGAGGGAACACCTGTGACACCAGGAAGCTGCGTGGAGGGCGGCCCCGAACCTCCCCCACACAGTCAGCTGTGTTCCGGAATTCTGATTGTGGGGAGGTTCCGTCTTCTGTCTGCAGCACCCGAGATCTCCTAGGAGCCCTTCGAGTGTCTTCCCCGAGTCCCTCCCTGTACGGGCTGCCGGGGAAATGCGGGGGTTGGGCTGGAAACGCAGGTAGCATCTAGTGCCTCCCCATGGACAGGGGAGGTAAGTAGCGGACTTCCACTTGCGAGGGAACACCTGTGACACCAGGAAGCTGCATGGAGGGCGGCCCTAAACCTCACCCAAACAGTCACCCTTGTTCCGGAATTCTGAGTGTGGGGAGGTTCCGTCTTCTGTCTGCAGCACCCGAGATCTCCTAGGAGCCCTTCGAGAGTCTTCCCCGAGTCCCTCCCAGTACGGGCTGCCGGGGAAATGCGGGGGTTGGGCTGGAAACGCAGGTAGCATCTAGTGCCTCCCCATGGACAGGGGAGGTAATTAGCGGACTTCCCCTTGCGAGGGAACACCTGTGACACCAGGAAGCTGCGTGGAGGGCGGCCCCGAACCTCCCCCACACAGTCAGACGTGTTCCGGAATTCTGAGTGTGGGGAGGTTCCGTCTTCTGTCTGCAGCACCCGAGATCTCCTAGGAGCCCTTCGAGATTCTTCCCCGAGTCCCTCCCAGTACGGGCTGCCGGGGAAATGCGGGGGTTTGGCTGGAAACGCAGGTAGCATCTAGTGCCTCCACATGGACCGGGGAGGTAAGTAGCGGACTTCCCCTTGCGAGGGAACACCTGTGACACCAGGAAGCTGCGTGGAGGGCGGCCCTGAACCTCACCCACACAGTCAACCGTGTTCCGGAATTCTGAGTGTGGGGAGGTTCCGTCTTCTGTCTGCAGCACCCGAGATCTCCTAGGAGCCCTTCGAGAGTCTTCCCCGAGTCCCTCCCAGTACGGGCTGCCGGGGAAATGCGGGGGTTGGGCTGGAAACGCAGGTAGCATCTAGTGACTCCCCATGGACAGGGGAGGTAATTAGCGGACTTCCCCTTGCGAGGGAACACCTGTGACACCAGGAAGCTGCGTGGAGGGCGGCCCCGAACCTCCCCCACACAGTCAGCCGTGTTCCGGAATTCTGAGTGTGGGGAGGTTCCGTCTTCTGTCTGCAGCACCCAAGATCTCCTAGGAGCCCTTCGAGAGTCTTCCCCGAGTCCCTCCCAGTACG
This sequence comes from Camelus bactrianus, assembly GCF_048773025.1. NCBI lineage: Eukaryota > Metazoa > Chordata > Mammalia > Artiodactyla > Camelidae > Camelus > Camelus bactrianus. The sequence continues at coordinate 93,990 of NW_027413971.1, read as the reverse complement.
GGCTGCCGGGGAAATGCGGGGGTTGGGCTGGAAACGCAGGTAGCATCTAGTGCCTCCCCATGGACAGGGGAGGTAATTAGCGGACTTCCCCTTGCGAGGGAACACCTGTGACACCAGGAAGCTGCTTGGAGGGCGGCCCTAAACCTCACCCAAACAGTCACACTTGTTCCGGAATTCTGAGTGTGGGGAGGTTCCGTCTTCTGTCTGCAGCACCCGGGATCTCCTAGGAGCCCTTAGAGAGTCTTCCCCGAGTCCCTCCCAGTACGGTCTGCTGGGGAAATGCGGGGGTTGGGCTGGAAACGCAGGTAGCATCTACGCCTCCCCATGGACAGGGGAGGTAATTAGCGGACTTCCCCTTGCGAGGGAACACCTGTGACACCAGGAAGCTGCGTGGAGGGCGGCCCCGAACCTCGCCCAAACAGTCAGCCGTGTTCCGGAATTCTGAGTGTGGGGAGGTTCCGTCTTCTGTCTGCAGCACTCGAGATCCCCTAGGAGCCCTTCGAGAGTCTTCCCCGAGTCCCTCACAGTACGGGATGCCGGGGAAATGCGGGGGTTGGGCTGGAAACGCAGTTAGCATCTAGTGCCTCCCCATGGACAGGGGAGGTAATTAGCGAACTTCCCCTTGCGAGGGAACACCTGTGACACCAGGAAGCTGCGTGGAGGGCGGCCCCGAACCTCCCCCACACAGTCAGCTGTGTTCCGGAATTCTGAGTGTGGGGAGGTTCCGTCTTCTGTCTGCAGCACCCGGGATCTCCTAGGAGCCCTTCGAGAGTCTTCCCCGAGTCCCTCCCAGTGCGGGCTGCCAGGGAAAGGCGGGGGTTGGGCTGGAAACGCAGGTAGCATCTACGCCTCCCCATGGACAGGGGAGGTAATTAGCGGACTTCCCCTTGCGAGGGAACACCTGTGACACCAGGAAGCTGCGTGGAGGGCGGCCCTGAACCTCACCCACACAGTCACCCTTGTTCTGGAATTCTGAGTGTGGGGAGGTTCCGTCTTCTGTCTGCAGCACCCGAGATCTCCTAGGAGCCCTTCGAGAGACTTCCCCGAGTCCCTTCCAGTACGGGCTGCCGGGGAAATGCGGGGGTTGTGCTGGAAACGCAGGTAGCATCTAGTGCCTCCCCATGGACAGGGGAGGTAATTAGCGGAATTCCCCTTGCGAGGGAACACCTGTGACACCAGGAAGCTGCGTGGAGGTCGGCCCCGAACCTCCCCCACACAGTCAGCCGTGTTCCGGAATTCTGAGTGTGGGGAGGTTCCGTCTTCTGTCTGCAGCACCCGGGATCTCCTAGGAGCCCTTCGAGAGTCTTCCCCGAGTCCCTCCCAGTGCGTGCTGCCGGGGATAGGCGGGGGTTGGGCTGGAAACGCAGGTAGCATCTAGTGCCTCCCCATGGACAGGGGAGGTAATTAGCGGACTTCCCCTTGCGAGGGAACACCTGTGACACCAGGAAGCTGCGTGGAGGGCGGCCCCGAACCTCCCCCACACAGTCAGACGTGTTCCGGAATTCTGAGTGTGGGGAGGTTCCGTCTTCTGTCTGCAGCACCCGAGATCTCCTAGGAGCCCTTCGAGAGTATTCCCCGAGTCCCTCCCAGTACGGGCTCCGGGGAAATGCGGGGGTTGGGCTGGAAACGCAGGTAGCATCTAGTGCCTCCCCATGGACAGGGGAGGTATGTAGCGGACTTCCCCTTGCGAGGGAACACCTGTGACACCAGGAATCTGCGTGGAGGGCGGCCCCGAACCTCCCCCACACAGTCAGCCGTGTTCCGGAATTCTGAGTGTGGGGAGGTTCCGTCTTCTGTCTGCAGCACCCGAGATCTCCTAGGAGCCCTTCGAGAGTCTTCCCCGAGTCCCTCCCAGTACGGGCTGCCGGGGAAATGCGGGGGTTGGGCTGGAAAAGCAGGTAGCATCTAGTGCCTCCCCATGGACAGGGGAGGTAATTAGCGGACTTCCCCTTGCGAGGGAACACCTGTGACACCAGGAAGCTGCGTGGAGGGCGGCCCCGAAACTCCCCCACACAGTCAGCCGTGTTCCGGAATTCTGAGTGTGGGGAGGTTCCGTCTTCTGTCTGCAGCACCCGAGATCTCCTAGGAGCCCTTCGAGAGTCTTCCCCGAGTCCCTCCCAGTACGGGCTGCCGGGGAAATGCGGGGGTTGGGCTGGAAACGCAGGTAGCATCTAGTGCCTCCCCATGGACAGGGGAGGTAAGTAACGGACTTCCCCTTGCGAGGGAACACCTGTGACAACAGGAACCTGCGTGGAGGGCGGCCCCGAAACTCCCCCACACAGTCAGCCGTGTTCCGGAATTCTGAGTGTGGGGAGGTTCCGTCTTTTGTCTGCAGCACCCGAGATCTCCTAGGAGCCCTTCGAGAGTCTTCCCCGAGTCCTTCCCAGTGCGGGCTGCCGGGGAAAGGCGGGGGTTGGGCTGAAAACGCAGGTAGAATCTACGCCTCCCCATGGACAGGGGAGGTAATTAGCGGAATTCCCCTTGCGAGGGAACACCTGTGACACCAGGAACCTGCGTGGAGGGCGGCCCTGAACCTCACCCACACAGTCAGCCGTGTTCCGGAATTCTGAGTGTGGGGAGGTTCCGTCTTCTGTCTGCAGCACCCGAGATCTCCTAGGAGCCCTTCGAGAGTCTTCCCCGAGTCCCTCCCAGTACGGGCTGCCGGGGAAATGCGGGGGTTGGGCTGGAAACGCAGGTAGCATCTAGTGCCTCCCCATGGACAGGGGAGGTATGTAGCGTACTTCCCCTTGCGAGGGAACACCTGTGACACCAGGAAGCTGCGTGGAGGGCGGCCCCGAACCTCCCCCACACAGTCAGCTGTGTTCCGGAATTCTGATTGTGGGGAGGTTCCGTCTTCTGTCTGCAGCACCCGAGATCTCCTAGGAGCCCTTCGAGTGTCTTCCCCGAGTCCCTCCCAGTACGGGCTGCCGGGGAAATGCGGGGGTTGGGCTGGAAACGCAGGTAGCATCTAGTGCCTCCCCATGGACAGGGGAGGTAAGTAGCGGACTTCCACTTGCGAGGGAACACCTGTGACACCAGGAAGCTGCATGGAGGGCGGCCCTAAACCTCACCCAAACAGTCACCCTTGTTCCGGAATTCTGAGTGTGGGGAGGTTCCGTCTTCTGTCTGCAGCACCCGAGATCTCCTAGGAGCCCTTCGAGAGTCTTCCCCGAGTCCCTCCCAGTACGGGATGCCGGGGAAATGCGGGGGTTGGGCTGGAAACGCAGGTAGCATCTAGTGCCTCCCCAAGGACAGGGGAGGTAATTAGCGGACTTCCCCTTGCGAGGGAAAACCTGTGACACCAGGAAGCTGCGTGGAGGGCGGCCCCGAACCTCCCCCACACAGTCAGACGTGTTCCGGAATTCTGAGTGTGGGGAGGTTCCGTCTTCTGTCTGCAGCACCCGAGATCTCCTAGGAGCCCTTCGAGATTCTTCCCCGAGTCCCTCCCAGTACGGGCTGCTGGGGAAATGCGGGGGTTTGGCTGGAAACGCAGGTAGCATCTAGTGCCTCCACATGGATCGGGGAGGTAAGTAGCGGACTTCCCCTTGCGAGGGAACACCTGTGACACCAGGAAGCTGTGTGGAGGGCGGCCCTGAACCTCACCCACACAGTCAACCGTGTTCCGGAATTCTGAGTGTGGGGAGGTTCCGTCTTCTGTCTGCAGCACCCGAGATCTCCTAGGAGCCCTTCGAGAGTCTTCCCCGAGTCCCTCCCAGTACGGGCTGCCGGGGAAATGCGGGGGTTGGGCTGGAAACGCAGGTAGCATCTAGTGACTCCCCATGGACAGGGGAGGTAATTAGCGGACTTCCCCTTGCGAGGGAACACCTGTGACACCAGGAAGCTGCGTGGAGGGCGGCCCCGAACCTCCCCTACACAGTCAGCCGTGTTCCGGAATTCTGAGTGTGGGGAGGTTCCGTCTTCTGTCTGCAGCACCCGAGATCTCCTAGGAGCCCTTCGAAAGTATTCCCCGAGTCCCTCCCAGTACGGGCTGCCGGGGAAATGCGGGGGTTGGGCTGGAAAAGCAGGTAGCATCTAGTGCCTCCCCATGGACATGGGAGGTAATTAGCGGATTTCCCCTTGCGAGGGAACACCTGTGACAACAGGAAGCTGCGTGGAGGGCGGCCCCGAACCTCCCCCACACAGTCAGCCGTGTTCCGGAATTCTGAGTGTGGGGAGGTTCCGTCTTCTGTCTGCAGCACCCAAGATCTCCTAGGAGCCCTTCGAGAGTCTTCCCCGAGTCCCTCCCAGTACGGGCTGCCGGGGAAATGCGGGGGTTGGGCTGGAAACGCAGGTAGCATCTAGTGCCTCCCCATGGACAGGGGAGGTAATTAGCGGACTTCCCCTTGCGAGGGAACACCTGTGACACCAGGAAGCTGCGTGGAGGGCGGCCCTAAACCTCACCCAAACAGTCACACTTGTTCCGGAATTCTGAGTGTGGGGAGGTTCCGTCTTCTGTCTGCAGCACCCGGGATCTCCTAGGAGCCCTTAGAGAGTCTTCCCCGAGTCCCTCCCAGTACGGTCTGCTGGGGAAATGCGGGGGTTGGGCTGGAAACGCAGGTAGCATCTACGCCTCCCCATGGACAGGGGAGGTAATTAGCGGACTTCCCCTTGCGAGGGTACACCTGTGACACCAGGAAGCTGCTTGGAGGGCGGCCCTGAACCTCACCCACACAGTCACCCTTGTTCCGGAATTCTGAGTGTGGGGAGGTTCCGTCTTCTGTCTGCAGCACCCGAGATCTCCTAGGAGCCCTTCGAGAGTCTTCCCCGAGTCCCTCCCAGTACGGTCTGCTGGGGAAATGCGGGGGTTGGGCTGGAAACGCAGGTAGCATCTACGCCTCCCCATGGACAGGGGAGGTAATTAGCGGACTTCCCCTTGCGAGGGTACACCTGTGACACCAGGAAGCTGCTTGGAGGGCGGCCCTGAACCTCACCCACACAGTCACCCTTGTTCCGGAATTCTGAGTGTGGGGAGGTTCCGTCTTCTGTCTGCAGCACCCGAGATCTCCTAGGAGCCCTTCGAGAGTCTTCCCCGAGTCCCTCCCAGTACGGGCTGCCGGGGAAATGCGGGGGTTTGGCTGGAAACGCAGGTAGCATCTAGTGCCTCCACATGGACCGGGGAGGTAAGTAGCGGACTTCCCCTTGCGAGGGAACACCTGTGACACCAGGAAGCTGCGTGGAGGGCGGCCCTGAACCTCACCCACACAGTCAACCGTGTTCCGGAATTCTGAGTGTGGGGAGGTTCCGTCTTCTGTCTGCAGCACCCGAGATCTCCTAGGAGCCCTTCGAGAGTCTTCCCCGAGTCCCTCCCAGTACGGGCTGCCGGGGAAATGCGGGGGTTGGGCTGGAAACGCAGGTAGCATCTAGTGACTCCCCATGGACAGGGGAGGTAATTAGCGGACTTCCCCTTGCGAGGGAACACCTGTGACACCAGGAAGCTGCGTGGAGGGCGGCCCCGAACCTCCCCTACACAGTCAGCCGTGTTCCGGAATTCTGAGTGTGGGGAGGTTCCGTCTTCTGTCTGCAGCACCCGAGATCTCCTAGGAGCCCTTCGAAAGTATTCCCCGAGTCCCTCCCAGTACGGGCTGCCGGGGAAATGCGGGGGTTGGGCTGGAAAAGCAGGTAGCATCTAGTGCCTCCCCATGGACATGGGAGGTAATTAGCGGATTTCCCCTTGCGAGGGAACACCTGTGACAACAGGAAGCTGCGTGGAGGGCGGCCCCGAACCTCCCCCACACAGTCAGCCGTGTTCCGGAATTCTGAGTGTGGGGAGGTTCCGTCTTCTGTCTGCAGCACCCAAGATCTCCTAGGAGCCCTTCGAGAGTCTTCCCCGAGTCCCTCCCAGTACGGGCTGCCGGGGAAATGCGGGGGTTGGGCTGGAAACGCAGGTAGCATCTAGTGCCTCCCCATGGACAGGGGAGGTAATTAGCGGACTTCCCCTTGCGAGGGAACACCTGTGACACCAGGAAGCTGCGTGGAGGGCGGCCCTAAACCTCACCCAAACAGTCACACTTGTTCCGGAATTCTGAGTGTGGGGAGGTTCCGTCTTCTGTCTGCAGCACCCGGGATCTCCTAGGAGCCCTTAGAGAGTCTTCCCCGAGTCCCTCCCAGTACGGTCTGCTGGGGAAATGCGGGGGTTGGGCTGGAAACGCAGGTAGCATCTACGCCTCCCCATGGACAGGGGAGGTAATTAGCGGACTTCCCCTTGCGAGGGTACACCTGTGACACCAGGAAGCTGCTTGGAGGGCGGCCCTGAACCTCACCCACACAGTCACCCTTGTTCCGGAATTCTGAGTGTGGGGAGGTTCCGTCTTCTGTCTGCAGCACCCGAGATCTCCTAGGAGCCCTTCGAGAGTCTTCCCCGAGTCCCTCCCAGTACGGGCTGCCGGGGAAATGCGGGGGTTGGGCTGGAAACGCAGGTAGCATCTAGTGCCTCCCCATGGACAGGGGAGGTATGTAGCGGACTTCCCCTTGCGAGGGAACACCTGTGACACCAGGAAGCTGCGTGGAGGGCGGCCCCGAACCTCCCCCACACAGTCAGCCGTGTTCCGGAATTCTGAGTGTGGGGAGGTTCCGTCTTCTGTCTGCAGCACCCGAGATCTCCTAGGAGCCATTCGAGAGTATTCCCCGAGTCCCTCCCAGTACGGGCTGCCGGGGAAATGCGGGGGTTGGGCTGGAAAAGCAGGTAGCATCTAGTGCCTCACCATGGACATGGGAGGTAATTAGCGGATTTCCCCTTGCGAGGGAACACCTGTGACACCAGGAAGCTGCGTGGAGGGCGGCCCCGAACCTCCCCCACACAGTCAGACGTGTTCCGGAATTCTGAGTGTGGGGAGGTTCCGTCTTCTGTCTGCAGCACCCGAGATCTCCTAGGAGCCCTTCGAGAGTCTTCCCCGAGTCCCTCCCAGTACGGGCTGCCGGGGAAATGCGGGGGTTGGGCTGGAAACGCAGGTAGCATCTAGTGCCTCCACATGGACAGGGGAGGTAATTAGCGGACTTCCCCTTGCGAGGGAACACCTGTGACACCAGGAAGCTGCGTGGAGGGCGGCCCTAAACCTCACCCAAACAGTCACACTTGTTCCGGAATTCTGAGTGTTGGGTGGTTCCGTCTTCTGTCTGCAGCACCCGGGATCTCCTAGGAGCCCTTAGAGAGTCTTCCCCGAGTCCCTCCCAGTACGGGTTGCCGGGGAAATGCGGGGGTTGGGCTGGAAACGCAGGTAGCATCTAAGCCTCCCCATGGACAGGGGAGGTAATTAGCGGACTTCCCCTTGCGAGGGTACACCTGTGACACCAGGAAGCTGCGTGGAGGGCGGCCCTGAACCTCACCCACACAGTCACCCTTGTTCCGGAATTCTGAGTGTTGGGAGGTTCCGTCTTCTGTCTGCAGCACCCGAGATCTCCTAGGAGCCCTTCGAGAGTCTTCCCCGAGTCCCTCTCAGTACGGGCTGCCGGGGAAATGCGGGGGTTGGGCTGGAAACGCAGGTAGCATCTAGTGCCTCCCCATGGACAGGGGATGTAAGTAGCGGACTTCCCCTTGCGAGGGAACACCTGTGACACCAGGAAGCTTCGTGGAGGGCGGCCCTAAACCTCACCCAAACAGTCACCCTTGTTCCGGAATTCTGAGTGTGGGGAGGTTCCGTCTTCTGTCTGCAGCACCCGGGATCTCCTAGGAGCCCTTAGAGAGTCTTCCCCGAGTCCCTCCCAGTACGGGCTGCCGGGGAAATGCGGGGGTTGGGCTGGAAACGCAGGTAGCATCTACGCCTCCCCATGGACAGGGGAGGTAATTAGCGGATTTGCCCTTGCGAGGGAACACCTGTGACACCAGGAAGCTGCGTGGAGGGCGGCCCTGAACCTCACCCACACAGTCACACTTGTTCCGGAATTCTGAGTGTGGGGAGGTTCCGTCTTCTCTCTGCAGCACCCGAGATCTCCTAGGAGCCCTTCGAGAGTCTTCCCCGAGTCCCTCCCAGTACGGGCTGCCGGGGAAATGCGGGGGTTGGGCTGGAAACGCAGGTAGCATCTAGTGCCTCCCCATGGACAGGGGAGGTAATTAGCGGACTTCCCCTTGCGAGGGAACACCTGTGACACCAGGAAGCTGCGTGGAGGGCGGCCCCTAACCTCCCCCACACAGTCAGACGTGTTCCGGAATTCTGAGTGTGGGGAGGTTCCGTCTTCTGTCTGCAGCACCCGAGATCTCCTAGGAGCCCTTCGAGAGTCTTCCCCGAGTCCCTCCCAGTACGGGCTGCCGGGGAAATGCGGGGGTTGGGCTGGAAACGCAGGTAGCATCTAGTGCCTCCCCATGGACAGGGGAGGTATGTAGCGGACTTCCCCTTGCGAGGGAACACCTGTGACACCAGGAATCTTCGTGGAGGGCGGCCCCGAACCTCCCCCACACAGTCAGCCTTGTTCCGGAATTCTGAGTGTGGGGAGGTTCCGTCTTCTGTCTGCAGCACCCGAGATCTCCTAGGAGCCCTTCGAGAGTCTTCCCCGAGTCCCTCCCAGTACGGGCTGCCGGGGAAATGCGGGGGTTGGGCTGGAAAATCAGGTAGCATCTAGTGCCTCCCCATGGACAGGGGAGGAAATTAGCGGACTTCCCCTTGCGAGGGAACACCTGTGACACAAGGAAGCTGCGTGGAGGGCGGCCCCGAACCTCCCCCACACAGTCAGCCGTGTTCCGGAATTCTGAGTGTGGGGAGGTTCCGTCTTCTGTCTGCAGCACCCGAGATCTCCTAGGAGCCCTTCGAGAGTCTTCCCCGAGTCCCTCCCAGTACGGGCTGCCGGGGAAATGCGGGGGTTGGGCTGGAAACGCAGGTAGCATCTAGTGCCTCCCCATGGACAGGGGAGGTAAGTAGCGGACTTCCCCTTGCGAGGGAACACCTGTGACATCAGGAAGCTGCGTGGAGGGCGGCCCCGAACCTCCCCCACACAGTCAGCCGTGTTCCGGAATTCTGAGTGTGGGGAGGTTCCGTCTTTTGTCTGCAGCACCCGAGATCTCCTAGGAGCCCTTCGAGAGTCTTCCCCGAGTCCCTCCCAGTGCGGGCTGCCGGGGAAAGGCGGGGGTTGGGCTGGAAACGCAGGTAGAATCTACGCCTCCCCATGGACAGGGGAGGTAATTAGCGGAATTCCCCTTGCGAGGGAACACCTGTGACACCTGGAACCTGCGTGGAGGGCGGCCCTGAACCTCACCCACACAGTCAGCCGTGTTCCGGAATTCTGAGTGTGGGGAGGTTCCGTCTTCTGTCTGCAGCACCCGAGATCTCCTAGGAGCCCTTCGAGAGTCTTCCCCGAGTCCCTCCCAGTACGGGATGCCGGGGAAATGCGGGGGTTGGGCTGGAAACGCAGGTAGCATCTAGTGCCTCCCCATGGACAGGGGAGGTAAGTAGCGTACTTCCCCTTGCGAGGGAACACCTGTGACACCAGGAAGCTGCGTGGAGGGCGGCCCCGAACCTCCCCCACACAGTCAGCTGTGTTCCGGAATTCTGATTGTGGGGAGGTTCCGTCTTCTGTCTGCAGCACCCGAGATCTCCTAGGAGCCCTTCGAGTGTCTTCACCGAGTCCCTCCCAGTACGGGCTGCCGGGGAAATGCGGGGGTTGGGCTGGAAACGCAGGTAGCATCTAGTGCCTCCCCATGGACAGGGGAGGTAAGTAGCGGAATTCCACTTGCGAGGGAACACCTGTGACACCAGGAAGCTGCGTGGAGGGCGGCCCTAATCCTCACCCAAACAGTCACCCTTGTTCCGGAATTCTGAGTGTGGGGAGGTTCCGTCTTCTGTCTGCAGCACCCGGGATCTCCAAGGAGCCCTTCGAGAGTCTTCCCCGAGTCCCTCCCAGTACGAGCTGCCGGGGAAATGCGGGGGTTGGGCTGGAAACGCAGGTAGCATCTAGTGCCTCCCCATGGACAGGGGAGGTAATTAGCGGACTTCCCCTTGCGAGGGAACACCTGTGACACCAGGAAGCTGCGTGGAGGGCGGCCCCGAACCTCCCCCACACAGTCAGACGTGTTCCGGAATTCTGAGTGTGGGGAGGTTCCGTCTTCTGTCTGCAGCACCCGAGATCTCCTAGGAGCCCTTCGAGAGTCTTCCCCGAGTCCCTCCCAGTACGGGCTGCCGGGGAAATGCGGGGGTTGGGCTGGAAACGCAGGTAGCATCTAGTGCCTCCACATGGACCGGGGAGGTAATTAGCGGACTTCCCCTTGCGAGGGAACACCTGTGACACCAGGAAGCTGCGTGGAGGGCGGCCACGAACCTCCCCCACACAGTCAGCCGTGTTCCGGAATTCTGAGTGTGGGGAGGTTCCGTCTTCTGTCTGCAGCACCCGAGATCTCCTAGGAGCCCTTCGAGAGTCTTCCCCGAGTCCCTCCCAGTACGGGCTGCCGGGGAAATGCGGGGGTTGGGCTGGAAACGCAGGTAGCATCTAGTGCCTCCCCATGGACAGGGGAGGTAATTAGCGGACTTCCCCTTGCGAGGGAACACCTGTGACACCAGGAAGCTGCGTGGAGGGCGGCCCCGAACCTCCCCCACACAGTCAGCCGTGTTCCGGAATTCTGAGTGTGGGGAGGTTCCGTCTTCTGTCTGCAGCACCCGAGATCTCCTAGGAGCCCTTCGAGAGTCTTCCCCGAGTCCCTCCCAGTACGGGCTGCCGGGGAAATGCGGGGGTTTGGCTGGAAACGCAGGTAGCATCTAGTGCCTCCACATGGACCGGGGAGGTAAGTAGCGTACTTCCCCTTGCGAGGGAACACCTGTGACACCAGGAAGCTGCGTGGAGGGCGGCCCTAAACCTCACCCAAACAGTCACCCTTGTTCAGGAATTCTGAGTGTGGGGAGGTTCCGTCTTCTGTCTGCAGCACCCGGGATCTCCAAGGAGCCCTTCGAGAGTCTTCCCCGAGTCCCTCCCAGTACGAGCTGCCGGGGAAATGCGGGGGTTGGGCTGGAAACGCAGGTAGCATCTACGCCTCCCCATGGACAGGGGAGGTAAGTAGCGGAGTTCCCCTTGCGAGGGAACACCTGTGACACCAGGAAGCTGCGTGGAGGGCGGCCCTGAACCTCACCCACACAGTCACCCGTGTTCCGGAATTCTGAGTGTGGGGAGGTTCCGTCTTCTGTCTGCAGCACCCGAGATCTCCTAGGAGCCCTTCGAGAGTCTTCCCCGAGTCCCTCCCAGTACGGGCTGCCGGGGAAATGCGGGGGTTGGGCTGGAAACGCAGGTAGCATCTAGTGCCTCCCCATGGACAGGGGAGGTATGTAGCGGACTTCCCCTTGCGAGGGAACACCTGTGACACCAGGAAGCTGCATGGAGGGCGGCCCCGAACCTCCCCCACACAGTCAGCCGTGTTCCGGAATTCTGAGTGTGGGGAGGTTCCGTCTTCTGTCTGCAGCACCCGAGATCTCCTAGGAGCCCTTCGAGAGTATTCCCCGAGTCCCTCCCAGTACGGGCTGCCGGGGAAATGCGGGGGTTGGGCTGGAAACGCAGGTAGCATCTAGTGCCTCCCCATGGACAGGGGAGGTAAGTAGCGGACTTCCCCTTGCGAGGGAACACCTGTGACAACAGGAAGCTGCGTGGAGGGCGGCCCCGAACCTCCCCCACACAGTCAGCCGTGTTCCGGAATTCTGAGTGTGGTGAGGTTTCGTCTTCTGTCTGCAGCACCCGAGATCTCCTAGGAGCCCTTCGAGAGTCTTCCCCGAGTCCCTCCCAGTACGGGCTTCCGGGGAAATGCGGGGGTTGGGCTGGAAAAGCAGGTAGCATCTAGTGCCTCCCCATGGACAGGGGAGGTAATTAGGGGACTTCCCCTTGCGAGGGAACACCTGTGACACCAGGAAGCTGCGTGGAGGGCGGCCCCGAACCTCCCCCACACACTCAGACGTGTTCCGGAATTCTGAGTGTGGGGAGGTTCCGTCTTCTGTCTGCAGCACCCGAGATCTCCTAGGAGCCCTTCGAGAGTCTTCCCCGAGTCCCTCCCAGTGCGGGCTGCCGGGGAAAGGCGGGGGTTGGGCTGGAAACGCAGGTAGAATCTATGCCTCCCCATGGACAGGGGAGGTAATTAGCGGAATTCCCCTTGCGAGGGAACACCTGTGACAACAGGAACCTGCGTGGAGGGCGGCCCTGAACCTCAACCACACAGTCAACCGTGTTCCGGAATTCTGAGTGTGGGGAGGTTCCGTCTTCTGTCTGCAGCACCCGAGATCTCCTAGGAGCCCTTCGAGAGTCTTCCCCGAGTCCCTCCCAGTACGGGCTGCCGGGGAAATGCGGGGGTTGGGCTGGAAACGCAGGTAGCATCTAGTGCCTCCCCATGGACAGGGGAGGTAAGTAGCGGAATTCCACTTGCGAGGGAACACCTGTGACACCAGGAAGCTGCGTGGAGGGCGGCCCTAAACCTCACCCAAACAGTCACCCTTGTTCCGGAATTCTGAGTGTGGGGAGGTTCCGTCTTCTGTCTGCAGCACCCGAGATCTCCTAGGAGCCCTTCGAGAGTCTTCCCCGAGTCCCTCCCAGTACGGGCTGCCGGGGAAATGCGGGGGTTGGGCTGGAAACGCAGGTAGCATCTAGTGCCTCCCCATGGACAGGGGAGGTAATTAGCGGACTTCCCCTTGCTAGGGAACACCTGTGACTCCAGGAAGCTGCGTGGAGGGCGGCCCCGAACCTCCCCCACACAGTCAGCCGTGTTCCGGAATTCTGAGTGTGGGGAGGTTCCGTCTTCTGTCTGCAGGACCCGAGATCTCCTAGGAGCCCTTCGAGAGTCTTCCCCGAGTCCCTCCCAGTACGGGCTGCCGGGGAAATGCGGGGGTTTGGCTGGAAACGCAGGTAGCATCTAGTTCCTCCACATGGACCGGGGAGGTAAGTAGCGGACTTCCCCTTGCGAGGGAACACCTGTGACACCAGGAAGCTGCGTGGAGGGCGGCCCTGAACCTCACCCACAGTCAGACGTGTTCCGGAATTCTGAGTGTGGGGAGGTTCCGTCTTCTGTCTGCAGCACCCTAGATCTCCTAGGAGCCCTTCGAGAGTCTTCCCCGAGTCCCTCCCAGTACGGGCTGCCGGGGAAATGCGGGGGTTGGGCTGGAAACGCAGGTAGCATCTAGTGCCTCCACATGGACCGGGGAGGTAAGTAGCGGACTTCCCCTTGCGAGGGAACACCTGTGACACCAGGAAGCTGCGTGGAGGGCGGCCCTAAACCTCACCCGAACAGTCACCCTTGTTCCGGAATTCTGAGTGTGGGGAGGTTCCGTCTTCTGTCTGCAGCACCCGGGATCTCCTAGGAGCCCTTCGAGAGTCTTCCCCGAGTCCCACCCAGTGCGGGCTTCCGTGTAAGGCGGGGGTTGGGCTGGAAACGCAGGTAGAATCTACGCCTCCCCATGGACAGGGGAGGTAAGTAGCGGACTTCCCCTTGCGAGGGAACACCTGTGACACCAGGAAGCTGCGTGGAGGGCGGCCCTGAACCTCACCCACACAGTCACCCGTGTTCCGGAATTCTGAGTGTGGGGAGGTTCCGTCTTCTGTCTGCAGCACCCGAGATCTCCTAGGAGCCCTTCGAGAGTCTTCCCCGAGTCCCTCCCAGTACGGACTGCCGGGGAAATGCGGGGGTTGGGCTGGAAACGCAGGTAGCATCTAGTGCCTCCCCATGGACAGGGGAGGTATGTAGCGGACTTCCCCTTGCGAGGGAACACCTGTGACACCAGGAAGCTGCGTGGAGGGCGGCCCCGAACCTCCCCCAAACAGTCAGCCGTGTTCTGGAATTCTGAGTGTGGGGAGGTTCCGTCTTCTGTCTGCAGCACCCGAGATCTCCTAGGAGCCCTTCGAGAGTATTCCCCGAGTCCCTCCCAGTACGGGCTGCCGGGGAAATGCGGGGGTTGGGCTGGAAACGCAGGTAGCATCTAGTGCCTCCCCATGGACAGGGGAGGTAAGTAGCGGAATTCCACTTGCGGGGGAACACCTGTGACACCAGGAAGCTGCGTGGAGGGCGGCCCTAAACCTCACCCAAACAGTCACCCTTGTTCCGGAATTCTGAGTGTGGGGAGGTTCCGTCTTCTGTCTGCAGCACCCGAGATCTCCTAGGAGCCCTTCGAGAGTCTTCCCCGAGTCCCTCCCAGTACGGGCTGCCGGGGAAATGCGGGGGTTGGGCTGGAAACGCAGGTAGCATCTAGTGCCTCCCCATGGACAGGGGAGGTAATTAGCGGACTTCCCCTTGCTAGGGAACACCTGTGACTCCAGGAAGCTGCGTGGAGGGCGGCCCCGAACCTCCCCCACACAGTCAGCCGTGTTCCGGAATTCTGAGTGTGGGGAGGTTCCGTCTTCTGTCTGCAGGACCCGAGATCTCCTAGGAGCCCTTCGAGAGTCTTCCCCGAGTCCCTCCCAGTACGGGCTGCCGGGGAAATGCGGGGGTTTGGCTGGAAACGCAGGTAGCATCTAGTTCCTCCACATGGACCGGGGAGGTAAGTAGCGGACTTCCCCTTGCGAGGGAACACCTGTGACACCAGGAAGCTGCGTGGAGGGCGGCCCTGAACCTCACCCACAGTCAGACGTGTTCCGGAATTCTGAGTGTGGGGAGGTTCCGTCTTCTGTCTGCAGCACCCTAGATCTCCTAGGAGCCCTTCGAGAGTCTTCCCCGAGTCCCTCCCAGTACGGGCTGCCGGGGAAATGCGGGGGTTGGGCTGGAAACGCAGGTAGCATCTAGTGCCTCCACATGGACCGGGGAGGTAAGTAGCGGACTTCCCCTTGCGAGGGAACACCTGTGACACCAGGAAGCTGCGTGGAGGGCGGCCCTAAACCTCACCCGAACAGTCACCCTTGTTCCGGAATTCTGAGTGTGGGGAGGTTCCGTCTTCTGTCTGCAGCACCCGGGATCTCCTAGGAGCCCTTCGAGAGTCTTCCCCGAGTCCCACCCAGTGCGGGCTTCCGTGTAAGGCGGGGGTTGGGCTGGAAACGCAGGTAGAATCTACGCCTCCCCATGGACAGGGGAGGTAAGTAGCGGACTTCCCCTTGCGAGGGAACACCTGTGACACCAGGAAGCTGCGTGGAGGGCGGCCCTGAACCTCACCCACACAGTCACCCGTGTTCCGGAATTCTGAGTGTGGGGAGGTTCCGTCTTCTGTCTGCAGCACCCGAGATCTCCTAGGAGCCCTTCGAGAGTCTTCCCCGAGTCCCTCCCAGTACGGACTGCCGGGGAAATGCGGGGGTTGGGCTGGAAACGCAGGTAGCATCTAGTGCCTCCCCATGGACAGGGGAGGTATGTAGCGGACTTCCCCTTGCGAGGGAACACCTGTGACACCAGGAAGCTGCGTGGAGGGCGGCCCCGAACCTCCCCCAAACAGTCAGCCGTGTTCTGGAATTCTGAGTGTGGGGAGGTTCCGTCTTCTGTCTGCAGCACCCGAGATCTCCTAGGAGCCCTTCGAGAGTATTCCCCGAGTCCCTCCCAGTACGGGCTGCCGGGGAAATGCGGGGGTTGGGCTGGAAAAGCAGGTAGCATCTAGTGCCTCTCCATGGACAGGGGAGGTAATTAGCGGACTTCCCCTTGCGAGGGAACACCTGTGACACCAGGAAGCTGCGTGGAGGGCGGCCCCGAAACTCCCCCACACAGTCAGCCGTGTTCCGGAATTCTGAGTGTGGGGAGGTTCCGTCTTTTGTCTGCAGCACCCGAGATCTCCTAGGAGCCCTTCGAGAGTCTTCCCCGAGTCCCTCCCAGTGCGGGCTGCCGGGGAAAGTCAGGGGTTGGGCTGGAAACGCAGGTAGAATCTACGCCTCCCCATGGACAGGGGAGGTAATTAGCGGACTTCCCCTTGCGAGGGAACACCTGTGACACCAGGAATCTTCGTGGAGGGCGGCCCTGAACCTCACCCACACAGTCACACGTATTCCGGAATTCTGAGTGTGGGGAGGTTTCGTCTTCTGTCTGCAGCACCCGAGATCTCCTAGGAGCCCTTCGAGAGTCTTCCCCGAGTACCTCCCAGTACGGGCTGCCGGGGAAATGCGGGGGTTGGGCTGGAAACGCAGGTAGCATCTAGTGTCTCCCCATGGACAGGGGAGGTATGTAGCGGACTTCCCCTTGCGAGGGAACACCTGTGACACCAGGAAGCTGCGTGGAGGGCGGCCCCGAACCTCCCCCACACAGTCAGCCGTGTTCCGGAATTCTGAGTGTGGTGAGGTTTCGTCTTCTGTCTGCAGCACCCGAGATCTCCTAGGAGCCCTTCGAGAGACTTCCCCGAGTCCCTCCCAGTACGGGCTGCCGGGGAAATGCGGGGGTTGGGCTGGAAAAGCAGGTAGCATCTAGTGCCTCCCCATGGACAGGGGAGGTAATTAGGGGACTTCCCCTTGCGAGGGAACACCTGTGACACCAGGAAGCTGCGTGGAGGGCGGCCCCGAACCTCCCCCACACAGTCAGCCTTGTTCCGGAATTCTGAGTGTGGGCAGGTTCCGTCTTCTGTCTGCAGCACCCGAGATCTCCTAGGAGCCCTTCGAGAGTCTTCCCCGAGTCCCTCCCAGTGCGGGCTGCCGGGGAAAGGCGGGGGTTGGGCTGGAAACGCAGGTAGCATCTACGCCTCCCCATGGACAGGGGAGGTAATTAGCGGACTTCCCCTTGCGAGGGAACACCTGTGACACCAGGAAGCTGCGTGGAGGGCGGCCACGAACCTCCCCCACACAGTCAGCCGTGTTCCGGAATTCTGAGTGTGGGGAGGTTCCGTCTTCTGTCTGCAGCACCCGAGATCTCCTAGGAGCCCTTCGAGAGTCTTCCCCGAGTCCCTCCCAGTACGGGCTGCCGGGGAAATGCGGGGGTTTGGCTGGAAACGCAGGTAGCATCTAGTTCCTCCACATGGACCGGGGAGGTAAGTAGCGGACTTCCCCTTGCGAGGGAACACCTGTGACACCAGGAAGCTGCGTGGAGGGCGGCCCCGAACCTCCCTCACACAGTCAGCCGTGTTCCGGAATTCTGAGTGTGGGGAGGTTCCGTCTTCTGTCTGCAGCACCCGAGATCTCCTAGGAGCCCTTCGAGAGTCTTCCCCGAGTCCCTCCCAGTACGGGCTGCCGGGGAAATGCGGGGGTTTGGCTGGAAACGCAGGTAGCATCTAGTTCCTCCACATGGACCGGGGAGGTAAGTAGCGGACTTCCCCTTGCGAGGGAACACCTGTGACACCAGGAATCTGCCTGGAGGCCGGCCCCGAACCTCCCCCACACAGTCAGACTTGTTCCGGAATTCTGAATGTGGGGAGGTTCCGTCTTCTGTCTGCAGCACCCGAGATCTCCTAGGAGCCCTTCGAGAGTCTTCCCCGAGTCCCTCCCAGTACGGGCTGCCGGGGAAATGCGGGGGTTGGGCTGGAAAAGCAGGTAGCATCTAGTGCCTCCCCATGGACAGGGGAGGAAATTAGCGGACTTCCCCTTGCGAGGGAACACCTGTGACACCAGGAAGCTGCGTGGAGGGCGGCCCCGAACCTCCCCCACATAGTGAGCCGTGTTCCGGAATTCTGAGTGTGGGGAGGTTCCGTCTTCTGTCTGCAGCACCCGAGATCTCCTAGGAGCCCTTCGAGAGTCTTCCCCGAGTCCCTCCCAGTACGGGCTGCCGGGGAAATGCGGGGGTTGGGCTGGAAACGCAGGTAGCATCTAGTGCCTCCCCATGGACAGGGGAGGTAAGTAGCGGACTTCCCCTTGCGAGGGAACACCTGTGACATCAGGAAGCTGCGTGGAGGGCGGCCCCGAACCTCCCCCACACAGTCAGCCGTGTTCCGGAATTCTGAGTGTTGGGAGGTTCCGTCTTTTGTCTGCAGCACCCGAGATCTCCTAGGAGCCCTTCGAGAGTCTTCCCCGAGTCCCTCCCAGTGCGGGCTGCCGGGGAAAGGCGGGGGTTGGGCTGGAAACGCAGGTAGAATCTACGCCTCCCCATGGACAGGGGAGGTAATTAGCGGAATTCCCCTTGCGAGGGAACACCTGTGACACCAGGAACCTGCGTGGAGGGCGGCCCTGAACCTCACCCACACAGTCAGCCGTGTTCCGGAATTCTGAGTGTGGGGAGGTTCCGTCTTCTGTCTGCAGCACCCGAGATCTCCTAGGAGCCCTTCGAGAGTCTTCCCCGAGTCCCTCCCAGTACGGGATGCCGGGGAAATGCGGGGGTTGGGCTGGAAACGCAGGTAGCATCTAGTGCCTCCCCATGGACAGGGGAGGTAAGTAGCGTACTTCCCCTTGCGAGGGAACACCTGTGACACCAGGAAGCTGCGTGGAGGGCGGCCCCGAACCTCCCGCACACAGTCAGCTGTGTTCCGGAATTCTGATTGTGGGGAGGTTCCGTCTTCTGTCTGCAGCACCCGAGATCTCCTAGGAGCCCTTCGAGTGTCTTCCCAGAGTCCCTCCCAGTACGGGCTGCCGGGGAAATGCGGGGGTTGGGCTGGAAACGCAGGTAGCATCTAGTGCCTCCCCATGGACAGGGGAGGTAAGTAGCGGAATTCCACTTGCGAGGGAACACCTGTGACACCAGGAAGCTGCGTGGAGGGCGGCCCTAAACCTCACCCAAACAGTCACCCTTGTTCCGGAATTCTGAGTGTGGGGAGGTTCCGTCTTCTGTCTGCAGCACCCGAGATCTCCTAGGAGCCCTTCGAGAGTCTTCCCCGAGTCCCTCCCAGTACGGGCTGCCGGGGAAATGCGGGGGTTGGGCTGGAAACGCAGGTAGCATCTAGTCCCTCCCCATGGACAGGGGAGGTAATTAGCGGACTTCCCCTTGCGAGGGAACACCTGTGACACCAGGAAGCTGCGTGGAGGGCGGCCCCGAACCTCCCCCACACAGTCAGCCGTGTTCCGGAATTCTGAGTGTGGGGAGGTTCCGTCTTCTGTCTGCAGCACCCGAGATCTCCTAGGAGCCCTTCGAGAGTCTTCCCCGAGTCCCTCCCAGTACGGGCTGCCGGGGAAATGCGGGGGTTTGGCTGGAAACGCAGGTAGCATCTAGTGCCTCCACATGGACCGGGGAGGTAAGTAGCGGACTTCCCCTTGCGAGGGAACACCTGTGACACCAGGAAGCTGCGTGGAGGGCGGCCCTAAACCTCACCCAAACAGTCACCCTTGTTCCGGAATTCTGAGTGTTGGGAGGTTCCGTCTTCTGTCTGCAGCACCCGGGATCTCCAAGGAGCCCTTCGAGAGTCTTCCCCGAGTCCCTCCCAGTACGAGCTGCCGGGGAAATGCGGGGGTTGGGCTGGAAACGCAGGTAGCATCTAGTGCCTCCCCATGGACAGGGGAGGTAATTAGCGGACTTCCCCTTGCGAGGGAACACCTGTGACACCAGGAAGCTGCATGGAGGGCGGCCCCGAACCTCACCCACACAGTCAGCCGTGTTCCGGAATTCTGAGTGTGGGGAGGTTCCGTCTTCTGTCTGCAGCACCCGAGATCTCCTAGGAGCCCTTCGAGAGTCTTCCCCGAGTCCCTCCCAGTACGGGCTGCCGGGGAAATGCGGGGGTTTGGCTGGAAACGCAGGTAGCATCTAGTTCCTCCACATGGAACGGGGAGGTAAGTAGCGGACTTCCCCTTGCGAGGGAACACCTGTGACACCAGGAATCTGCGTGGAGGGCGGCCCCGAACCTACCCCACACAGTCAGCCTTGTTCCGGAATTCTGAGTGTGGGGAGGTTCCGTCTTCTGTCTGCAGCACCCGAGATCTCCTAGGAGCCCTTCAAGAGTCTTCCCCGAGTCCCTCCCAGTACGGGCTGCCGGGGAAATGCGGGGGTTGGGCTGGAAAAGCAGGTAGCATCTAGTGCCTCCCCATGGACAGGGGAGGAAATTAGCGGACTTCCCCTTGCGAGGGAACACCTGTGACACCAGGAATCTGCGTGGAGGGCAGCCCCGAACCTCCCCAACACAGTCAGCCGTGTTCCGGAATTCTGAGTGTGGGGAGGTTCCGTCTTCTGTCTGCAGCACCCGAGATCTCCTAGGAGCCCTTCGAGAGTCTTCCCCGAGTCCCTCCCAGTACGGGCTGCCGGGGAAATGCGGGGGTTGGGCTGGAAACGCAGGTAGCATCTAGTGCCTCCCCATGGACGGGGGAGGTAAGTAGCGGACTTCCCCTTGCGAGGGAACACCTGTGACATCAGGAAGCTGCGTGGAGGGCGGCTCCGAACCTCCCCCACACAGTCAGCCGTGTTCCGGAATTCTGAGTGTGGGGAGGTTCCGTCTTATGTCTGCAGCACCCGAGATCTCCTAGGAGCCCTTCGAGAGTCTTCCCCGAGTCCCTCCCAGTGCGGGCTGCCGGGGAAAGGCGGGGGTTGGGCTGGAAACGCAGGTAGAATCTACGCCTCCCCATGGACAGGGGAGGTAATTAGCGGAATTCCCCTTGCGAGGGAACACCTGTGACACCAGGAACCTGCGTGGAGGGCGGCCCTGAACCTCACCCACACAGTCAGCCGTGTTCCGGAATTCTGAGTGTGGGGAGGTTCCGTCTTCTGTCTGCAGCACCCGAGATCTCCTAGGAGCCCTTCGAGAGTCTTCCCCGAGTCCCTCCCAGTACGGGATGCCGGGGAAATGCGGGGGTTGGGCTGGAAACGCAGGTAGCATCTAGTGCCTCCCCATGGACAGGGGAGGTAAGTAGCGTACTTCCCCTTGCGAGGGAACACCTGTGACACCAGGAAGCTGCGTGGATTGCGGCCCCGAACCTCCCACACACAGTCAGCTGTGTTCCGGAATTCTGATTGTGGGGAGGTTCCGTCTTCTGTCTGCAGCACCCGAGATCTCCTAGGAGCCCTTCGAGTGTCTTCCCCGAGTCCCTCCCAGTACGGGCTGCCGGGGAAATGCGGGGGTTGGGCTGGAAACGCAGGTAGCATCTAGTGCCTCCCCATGGACAGGGGAGGTAAGTAGCGGAATTCCACTTGCGAGGGAACACCTGTGACACCAGGAAGCTGCGTGGAGGGCGGCCCTAAACCTCACCCAAACAGTCACACTTGTTCCGGAATTCTGAGTGTGGGGAGGTTCCGTCTTCTGTCTGCAGCACCCGAGATCTCCTAGGAGCCCTTCGAGAGTCTTCCCCGAGTCCCTCCCAGTACGGGCTGCCGGGGAAATGCGGGGGTTGGGCTGGAAACGCAGGTAGCATCTAGTGCCTCCCCATGGACAGGGGAGGTAATTAGCGGACTTCCCCTTGCGAGGGAACACCTGTGACACCAGGAAGCTGCGTGGAGGGCGGCCCCGAACCTCCCCCACACAGTCAGCCGTGTTCCGGAATTCTGAGTGTGGGGAGGTTCCGTCTTCTGTCTGCAGCACCCGAGATCTCCTAGGAGCCCTTCGAGAGTCTTCCCCGAGTCCCTCCCAGTACGGGCTGCCGGGGAAATGCGGGGGATTGGCTGGAAACGCAGGTAGCATCTAGTGCCTCCACATGGACCGGGGAGGTAAGTAGCGGACTTCCCCTTGCGAGGGAACACCTGTGACACCAGGAAGCTGCGTGGAGGGCGGCCCTAAACCTCACCCAAACAGTCACCCTTGTTCCGGAATTCTGAGTGTGGGGAGGTTCCGTCTTCTGTCTGCAGCACCCGGGATCTCCAAGGAGCCCTTCGAGAGTCTTCCCCGAGTCCCTCCCAGTACGAGCTGCCGGGGAAATGCGGGGGTTGGGCTGGAAACGCAGGTAGCATCTAGTGCCTCCCCATGGACAGGGGAGGTAATTAGCGGACTTCCCCTTGCGAGGGAACACCTGTGACACCAGGAAGCTGCGTGGAGGGCGGCCCCGAACCTCCCCCACACAGTCAGACGTGTTCCGGAATTCTGAGTGTGGGGAGGTTCCGTCTTCTGTCTGCAGCACCCGAGATCTCCTAGGAGCCCTTCGAGAGTCTTCCACGAGTCCCTCCCAGTACGGGCTGCCGGGGAAATGCGGGGGTTGGGCTGGAAACGCAGGTAGCATCTAGTGCCTCCACATGGACCGGGGAGGTAATTAGCGGACTTCCCCTTGCGAGGGAACACCTGTGACACCAGGAAGCTGCGTGGAGGGCGGCCCTAAACCTCACCCGAACAGTCACCCTTGTTCCGGAATTCTGAGTGTGGGGAGGTTCCGTCTTCTGTCTGCAGCACCCGGGATCTCCTAGGAGCCCTTCGAGAGTATTCCCCGAGTCCCACCCAGTGCGGGCTTCCGTGTAAGGCGGGGGTTGGGCTGGAAACGCAGGTAGCATCTACGCCTCCCCATGGACAGGGGAGGTAAGTAGCGGACTTCCCCTTGCGAAGGAACACCTGTGACACCAGGAAGCTGCGTGGAGGGCGGCCCCGAACCTCCCCCACACAGTCAGCCGTGTTCCGGAATTCTGAGTGTGGGGAGGTTCCGTCTTCTGTCTGCAGCACCCGAGATCTCCTAGGAGCCCTTCGAGAGTCTTCCCCGAGTCCCTCCCAGTACGGGCTGCCGGGGAAATGCGGGGGTTGGGCTGGAAACGCAGGTAGCATCTAGTGCCTCCCCATGGACAGGGGAGGTAATTAGCGGACTTCCCCTTGCAAGGGAACACCTGTGACACCAGGAAGCTGCGTGGAGGGCGGCCCCGAACCTCCCCCACACAGTCAGCCGTGTTCCGGAATTCTGAGTGTGGGGAGGTTCCGTCTTTTGTCTGCAGCACCCGAGATCTCCTAGGAGCCCTTCGAGAGTCTTCCCCGAGTCCCTCCCAGTGCGGGCTGCCGGGGAAAGGCGGGGGTTGGGCTGGAAACGCAGGTAGAATCTACGCCTCCCCATGGACAGGGGAGGTATTTAGCGGACTTCCCCTTGCGAGGGAACACCTGTGACACCAGGAACCTTCGTGGAGGGCGGCCCTGAACCTCACCCACACAGTCACACGTATTCCGGAATTCTGAGTGTGGGGAGGTTCCGTCTTCTGTCTGCAGCACCCGAGATCTCCTAGGAGCCCTTCGAGAGTCTTCCCCGAGTCCCTCCCAGTACGGGCTGCCGGGGAAATGCGGGGGTTGGGCTGGAAACGCAGGTAGCATCTAGTGCCTCCCCATGGACAGGGGAGGTAAGTAGCGGACTTCCCCTTGCGAGGGAACACCTGTGACACCAGGAAGCTGCGTGGAGGGCGGCCCCGAACCTCCCCCACACAGTCAGCCGTGTTCCGGAATTCTGAGTGTGGGAAGGTTCCGTCTTCTGTCTGCAGCACCCGAGATCTCCTAGGAGCCCTTCGAGAGTCTTCCCCGAGTCCCTCCCAGTACGGGCTGCCGGGGAAATGCAGGGGGTGGGCTGGAAACGCAGGTAGCATCTAGTGCCTCCCCATGGACAGGGGAGGTAAGTAGCGGACTTCCCCTTGCGAGGGAACACCTGTGACACCAGGAAGCTGCGTGGAGGGCGGCCCTAAACCTCACCCAAACAGTCACTCTTGTTCGGGAATTCTGAGTGTGGGGAGGTTCCGTCTTCTGTCTGCAGCACCCGGGATCTCCTAGGAGCCCTTCGAGAGTCTTCCCCGAGTCCCTCCCAGTGCGGGCTGCCGGGGAAAGGCGGGGGTTGGGCTGGAAACGCAGGTAGCATCTACGCCTCCCCATGGACAGGGGAGGTAATTAGCGGACTTCCCCTTGCGAGGGAACACCTGTGACACCAGGAATCTGCGTGGAGGGCGGCCCTGAACCTCACCCACACAGTCAGCCGTGTTCCGGAATTCTGAGTGTGGGGAGGTTCCGTCTTCTGTCTGCAGCACCCGAGATCTCCTAGGAGCCCTTCGAGAGTCTTCCCCAAATCCCTCCCAGTACGTGCTGCCGGGGAAATGCGGGGGTGGGGCTGGAAACGCAGGTAGCATCTAGTGCCTCCCCATGGACAGGGGAGGTAATTAGCGGACTTCCACTTGCGAGGGAACACCTGTGACACCAGGAAGCTGCGTGGAGTGCGGCCCCGAACCTATCCCACACAGTCAGCCGTGTTCCGGAATTCTGAGTGTGGGGAGGTTCCGTCTTCTGTCTGTAGCACCCGAGATCTCCTAGGAGCCCTTCGAGAGTCTTCCCCGAGTCCCTCCCAGTACGGGCTGCCGGGGAAATGCGGGGGTTTGGCTGGAAACGCAGGTAGCATCTAGTGCCTCCACATGGACAGGGGAGGTAAGTAGCGGACTTCCCCTTGCGAGGGAACACCTGTGACACCATGAAGCTGCGTGGAGGGCGGCCCTAAACCTCACCCATACAGTCACCCTTGTTCCGGAATTCTGAGTGTGGGGAGGTTCCGTCTTCTATCTGCAGCACCCGGGATCTCCTAGGAGCCCTTCGAGAGTCTTCCCCGAGTCCCTCCCAGTGCGGGCTGCCGGGGATAGGCGGGGGTTGGGCTGGAAACGCAGGTAGCATCTACGCCTCCCCATGGACAGGGGAGGTAATTAGCGGACTTCCCCTTGCGAGGGAACACCTGTGACACCAGGAAGCTGCGTGGAGGGCGGCCCCGAACCTCCCCCACACAGTCAGCCGTGTTCCGGAATTCTGAGTGTGGGGAGGTTCCGTCTTCTGTCTGCAGCACCCGAGATCTCCTAGGAGCCCTTCGAGAGTCTTCCCCGAGTCCCTCCCAGTACGGGCTGCCGGGGAAATGGGGGGTTTGGCTGGAAACGCAGGTAGCATCTAGTGCCTCCACATGGACAGGGGAGGTAAGTAGCGGACTTCCCCTTGCGAGGGAACACCTGTGACACCAGGAAGCTGCGTGGAGGGCGGCCCTAAACCTCACCCAAACAGTCACCCTTGTTCCGGAATTCTGAGTGTGGGGAGGTTCCGTCTTCTGTCTGCAGCACCCGGGATCTCCTAGGAGCCCTTCGAGAGTCTTCCCCGAGTCCCTCTCACTGCGGGCTGCCGGGGAAAGGTGGGGGTTGGGCTGGAAACGCAGGTAGCATCTACGCCTCCCCATGGACAGGGGAGGTAATTAGCGGACTTCCCCTTGCGAGGGAACACCTGTGACACCAGGAAGCTGCGTGGAGGGCGGCCCTGAACCTCACCCACACAGTCACCCTTGTTCCGGAATTCTGAGTGTGGGGAGGTTCCGTCTTCTGTCTGCAGCACCCGAGATCTCCTAGGAGCCCTTCGAGATTCTTCCCCGAGTCCCTCCCAGTACGGGCTGCCGGGGAAAGCGGGGGTTGGGCTGGAAACGCAGGTAGCATCTAGTGCCTCCCCATGGACAGGGGAGGTAATTAGCGGACTTCCCCTTGCGAGGGAACACCTGTGACACCAGGAAGCTGCGTGGAGGGCCGCCCCGAGTCTCCCCCACACAGTCAGCCGTGTTCCGGAATTCTGAGTGTGGGGAGGTTCCGTCTTCTGTCTGCAGCACCCTAGATCTCCTAGGAGCCCTTCGAGAGTCTTCCCCGAGTCCCTCCCAGTACGGGCTGCCGGGGAAATGCGGGGGTTGGGCTGGAAACGCAGGTAGCATCTAGTGCCTCCCCATGGACAGGGGAGGTAAGTAGCGGACTTCCCCTTGCGAGGGAACACCTGTGACACCAGGAAGCTGCGTGGAGTGCGGCCCTAAACCTCACCCAAACAGTCACACTTGTTCCGGAATTCTGAGTGTGGGGAGGTTCCGTCTTCTGTCTGCAGCACCCGAGATCTCCTAGGAGCCCTTCGAGAGTCTTCCCCGAGTCCCTCCCAGTACGGGCTGCCGGGGAAATGCGGGGGTTGGGATGGAAATGCAGGTAGCATCTAGTGCCTCCCCCTGGACAGGGGAGGAAATTAGCGGATTTCCCCTCACAGGGAACACCTGTTACACCAGGCAGCTGCGTTGAGGGCGGCACCAAACCTCCCCCACACAGCCAGGATTGTTCCGGAATTCTGAGTGTGGGGAGGTTCCGTCTTCTATCTGCAGCACCCGGGATCTCCTAGGAGCCCTTTGCGTGTCTTCCCCGAGTCCCTCCCAGTGCGGGCTGCCGGGGAATGAGGGGGTTGGGCTGGAAATGCAGCTAGCATCTAGTGCCTCCCTCTGGACAGGGGAGGTAATTAGCGTACTTCCCCCTGCCAGGGAACACCTGTGACACCAGGCAGCCTCGTGGAGGACGGCCCCAAACCTCCCCCACACAGTCAGCCGTGTTCCGGAATTCTGAGTGTGGGGAGGTTCCGTCATCTGTCTGCAGCACCCGGGATCTCCTAGGAGCACTTCGCGTGTCTTCCCCGAGTCCCTCTCAGTGCGGACTGCCAGGGAAAGGCGGGGTATGGGCTGGAAATGCAGGTAGCATCTAGTGCCTCCCCCTGGACAGGGGAGGTAATTAGCGGACATCCCCCTGCCAGTGAACACCTGTGAAACCAGTCAGCTGCGTGCAGGGCGGCCCCGAACCTCCACAACACATCAGAAGTGTTCCGGAATGCTGAGTGTTGGGAGGTACGGTCATCTGTCTGCAGCACCTGGGATCTAATTTGAGCCCTTCGCGTGTCTTCCCCGACTGCCTCCCAGTGCGGGCTGCCGGGGAAAGGCGGGGGTTTTGCTGGACATGCAGGCAGCATCTAGTGCCTCCCCCTGGAAAGGGGAGGTAATTAGCGGAATTCCCCCTCTCCGGGAACACCTGTGACACCAGGCAGCTGCGTGGAGGGCGGCCCCAAACCTCCCCCACACAGTCAGCCGTGTTCCGGAATTCTCAGTTTGGGGAGGTTTCGTCTTCTGTCTGCAGCACCCGGGATCACCTAGGAGCCCTTCGCGTGTCTTTCCCGAGTCCCTCCCAGTGCGGGATGCCGGGGAAATACGGGGGTAGGGCTGGAAATGCAGGTAGCATATAGTGCCTCCTCCTGGACAAGTTAGGTATTTAGCGGACTTCCCCCTGCCAAGGAACACCTGTGACCCCAGGCAGCTGCGTGGAGGTCAGCCCCAAATCTCCCCCACACAATCAGCCGTGTTCCGGAATTCTGAGTGTGGGGAGGTTCCGTCTTCTGTCTGCAGCACCCGGGATCTCCTAGGAGCCCTTCGCGTGTCTTCCCCGAGTCCCTCTCAGTGCGGACTTCCGGGGAAAGGCGGCGTTTGGGCTGGAAATGCAGGTAGCATCTAGTGCCTCCCCCTGGACAGGGGAGGTAATTAGCGGATTTCCCCCTGCCAGGGAACACGTGTGACACCAGGCAGCTGCGTGGAGGGCGGCCCCAAAACTCCCCCACAGAGTCAGCCGTGTTACAGAATTCTGAGTGTGGGGAGGTTCCGTCATCTCTATGTAGCACCCGGGATCTCCTAGGAGCCCTTCTCGTGTCTTCCCCTAGTGGTCCCAGTGCGGTCTGCTGGGGAAAGGCGGGGGTTTGGCTAGAAATGCAGGTAGCATCCAGTGCCTCCCCCTGGACAAGGGAGGTAATTAGCGGATTTCCCCCTGCCAGGGAACACCTGTGACACCAGGCAGCTGCGTGGAGGGCGGCCCTAAACATCCCACACACAGTCAGCCGCGTTCCGGAATTCTGAGTGTGGGGAGGTTCCATCATCTCTATGCAGCACCCGGGATAACCTAGGAGCCATTCGCGTGTCTTCCCCGAGTCCCTCCCAGTGCGGACTGCCGGGGAAAGGCGGGGGTTAGGCTGGAAATGCAGGTAGCATCTAGTGCCTCCCTCTGGACAGGGGAGGTAATTAGCGTACTTCCCCTGCCAGGGAACACCTCTGACACCAGGCAGCTGTGTTGGGGGCGGCCCCGATCCTCCACCACACAGTCAGCAGTGTTCCGTAATTCTGAGAGTTGGAAAGTTCCGTCATCTGTCTGCAGCACCCGGGATCTCCTAGGTGCCATTCGCGTGTCTTCGACGAGTGCTTCCCAGTGCGGGCTGCCGTGGAAAGGCGGGGGTTGGGATGGAAATGCAGGTAGCATCTAGTGCCTCCCCCTGGACAGGGGAGGAAATTAGCGGATTTCCCCTCACAGGGAACACCTGTGACACCAGGCAGCTGCGTTGAGGGCGGCACCAAACCTCCCCCACACAGCCAGGATTGTTCCGGAATTCTGAGTGTGGGGAGGTTCCGTCTTCTGTCTGCAGCACCCGGGATCTCCTAGGAGCCCTTCGCGTGTCTTCCCCGAGTCCCTCTCAGTGCGGACTGCCAGGGAAAGGCGGGGTATGGGCTGGAAATGCAGGTAGAATCTAGTGCCTCACACTGGAAAGGGGAGGTAATTAGCGGACATCACCCTGCCAGGGAACACGTGTGACACCAGGCAGCTTCGTGGAGGGCGGACCCGAAATTTCACCACACAGTCAGCAGTGTTCCAGAATTCTGAGTGTTGGGAGGTTCCGTCTTTTGTCTGCAGCACCCGAGATCTCCTAGGAGCCCTTCGAGAGTCTTCCCCGAGTCCCTCCCAGTGCGGGCTGCCGGGGAAAGGCGGGGGTTGGGCTGGAAACGCAGGTAGAATCTACGCCTCCCCATGGACAGGGGAGGTAATTAGCGGAATTCCCCTTGCGAGGGAACACCTGTGACACCAGGAACCTGCGTGGAGGGCGGCCCTGAACCTCACCCACACAGTCAGCCGTGTTCCGGAATTCTGAGTGTGGGGAGGTTCCGTGTTCTGTCTGCAGCACCCGAGATCTCCTAGGAGCCCTTCGAGAGTCTTCCCCGAGTCCCTCCCAGTACGGGATGCCGGGGAAATGCGGGGGTTGGGCTGGAAACGCAGGTAGCATCTAGTGCCTCCCCATGGACAGGGGAGGTAAGTAGCGTACTTCCCCTTGCGAGGGAACACCTGTGACACCAGGAAGCTGCGTGGAGGGCGGCCCCGAACCTCCCGCACACAGTCAGCTGTGTTCCGGAATTCTGATTGTGGGGAGGTTCCGTCTTCTGTCTGCAGCACCCGAGATCTCCTAGGAGCCCTTCGAGTGTCTTCCCCGAGTCCCTCCCAGTACGGGCTGCCGGGAAAATGCGGGGGTTGGGCTGGAAACGCAGGTAGCATCTAGTGCCTCCCCATGGACAGGGGAGGTAAGTAGCGGAATTCCACTTGCGAGGGAACACCTGTGACACCAGGAAGCTGCGTGGAGGGCGGCCCTAAACCTCACCCAAACAGTCACCCTTGTTCCGGAATTCTGAGTGTGGGGAGGTTCCGTCTTCTGTCTGCAGCACCCGAGAACTCCTAGGAGCCCTTCGAGAGTCTTCCCCGAGTCCCTCCCAGTACGGGCTGCCGGGGAAATGCGGGGGTTGGGCTGGAAACGCAGGTAGCATCTAGTGCCTCCCCATGGACAGGGGAGGTAATTAGCGGACTTCCCCTTGCGAGGGAACACCTGTGACACCAGGAAGCTGCGTGGAGGGCGGCCCCGAACCTCCCCCACACAGTCAGCCGTGTTCCGGAATTCTGAGTGTGGGGAGGTTCCGTCTTCTGTCTGCAGCACCCGAGATCTCCTAGGAGCCCTTCGAGAGTCTTCCCCGAGTCCCTCCCAGTACGGGCTGCCGGGGAAATGCGGGGGTTTGGCTGGAAACGCAGGTAGCATCTAGTGCCTCCACATGGACCGGGGAGGTAAGTAGCGGACTTCCCCTTGCGAGGGAACACCTGTGACACCAGGAAGCTGCGTGGAGGGCGGCCCTAAACCTCACCCAAACAGTCACCCTTGTTCCGGAATTCTGAGTGTGGGGAGGTTCCGTCTTCTGTCTGCAGCACCCGGGATCTCCAAGGAGCCCTTCGAGAGTCTTCCCCGAGTCCCTCCCAGTACGAGCTGCCGGGGAAATGGGGGGGTTGGGCTGGAAACGCAGGTAGCATCTAGTGCCTCCCCATGGACAGGGGAGGTAATTAGCGGACTTCCCCTTGCGAGGGAACACCTGTGACACCAGGAAGCTGCGTGGAGGGCGGCCCCGAACCTCACCCACACAGTCAGCCGTGTTCCGGAATTCTGAGTGTGGGGAGGTTCCGTCTTCTGTCTGCAGCACCCGAGATCTCCTAGGAGCCCTTCGAGAGTCTTCCCCGAGTCCCTCCCAGTACGGGCTGCCGGGGAAATGCGGGGGTTTGGCTGGAAACGCAGGTAGCATCTAGTTCCTCCACATGGAACGGGGAGGTAAGTAGCGGACTTCCCCTTGCGAGGGAACACCTGTGACACCAGGAATCTGCGTGGAGGGCGGCCCCGAACCTCCCCCACACAGTCAGCCGTGTTCCGGAATTCTGAGTGTGGGGAGGTTCCGTCTTCTGTCTGCAGCACCCGAGATCTCCTAGGAGCCCTTCGAGACTCTTCCCCGAGTCCCTCCCAGTACGGGATGCCGGGGAAATGCGGGGGTTGGGCTGGAAACGCAGGTAGCATCTAGTGCCTCCCCATGGACAGGGGAGGTATGTAGCGTACTTCCCCTTGCGAGGGAACACCTGTGACACCAGGAAGCTGCGTGGAGGGCGGCCCCGAACCTCCCGCACACAGTCAGCTGTGTTCCGGAATTCTGATTGTGGGGAGGTTCCGTCTTCTGTCTGCAGCACCCGAGATCTCCTAGGAGCCCTTCGAGTGTCTTCCCCGAGTCCCTCCCAGTACGGGCTGCCGGGAAAATGCGGGGGTTGGGCTGGAAACGCAGGTAGCATCTAGTGCCTCCCCATGGACAGGGGAGGTAAGTAGCGGAATTCCACTTGCGAGGGAACACCTGTGACACCAGGAAGCTGCGTGGAGGGCGGCCCTAAACCTCACCCAAACAGTCACCCTTGTTCCGGAATTCTGAGTGTGGGGAGGTTCCGTCTTCTGTCTGCAGCACCCGAGAACTCCTAGGAGCCCTTCGAGAGTCTTCCCCGAGTCCCTCCCAGTACGGGCTGCCGGGGAAATGCGGGGGTTGGGCTGGAAACGCAGGTAGCATCTAGTGCCTCCCCATGGACAGGGGAGGTAATTAGCGGACTTCCCCTTGCGAGGGAACACCTGTGACACCAGGAAGCTGCGTGGAGGGCGGCCCCGAACCTCCCCCACACAGTCAGCCGTGTTCCGGAATTCTGAGTGTGGGGAGGTTCCGTCTTCTGTCTGCAGCACCCGAGATCTCCTAGGAGCCCTTCGAGAGTCTTCCCCGAGTCCCTCCCAGTACGGGCTGCCGGGGAAATGCGGGGGTTTGGCTGGAAACGCAGGTAGCATCTAGTGCCTCCACATGGACCGGGGAGGTAAGTAGCGGACTTCCCCTTGCGAGGGAACACCTGTGACACCAGGAAGCTGCGTGGAGGGCGGCCCTAAACCTCACCCAAACAGTCACCCTTGTTCCGGAATTCTGAGTGTGGGGAGGTTCCGTCTTCTGTCTGCAGCACCCGGGATCTCCAAGGAGCCCTTCGAGAGTCTTCCCCGAGTCCCTCCCAGTACGAGCTGCCGGGGAAATGGGGGGGTTGGGCTGGAAACGCAGGTAGCATCTAGTGCCTCCCCATGGACAGGGGAGGTAATTAGCGGACTTCCCCTTGCGAGGGAACACCTGTGACACCAGGAAGCTGCGTGGAGGGCGGCCCCGAACCTCACCCACACAGTCAGCCGTGTTCCGGAATTCTGAGTGTGGGGAGGTTCCGTCTTCTGTCTGCAGCACCCGAGATCTCCTAGGAGCCCTTCGAGAGTCTTCCCCGAGTCCCTCCCAGTACGGGCTGCCGGGGAAATGCGGGGGTTTGGCTGGAAACGCAGGTAGCATCTAGTTCCTCCACATGGAACGGGGAGGTAAGTAGCGGACTTCCCCTTGCGAGGGAACACCTGTGACACCAGGAAGCTGCGTGGAGGGCGGCCCCGAACCTCCCCCACACAGTCAGCCGTGTTCCGGAATTCTGAGTGTGGGGAGGTTCCGTCTTCTGTCTGCAGCACCCGAGATCTCCTAGGAGCCCTTCGAGACTCTTCCCCGAGTCCCTCCCAGTACGGGCTGCCGGGAAAATGCGGGGGTTGGGCTGGAAACGCAGGTAGCATCTAGTGCCTCCCCATGGACAGGGGAGGTAAGTAGCGGAATTCCACTTGCGAGGGAACACCTGTGACACCAGGAAGCTGCGTGGAGGGCGGCCCTAAACCTCACCCAAACAGTCACCCTTGTTCCGGAATTCTGAGTGTGGGGAGGTTCCGTCTTCTGTCTGCAGCACCCGAGAACTCCTAGGAGCCCTTCGAGAGTCTTCCCCGAGTCCCTCCCAGTACGGGCTGCCGGGGAAATGCGGGGGTTGGGCTGGAAACGCAGGTAGCATCTAGTGCCTCCCCATGGACAGGGGAGGTAATTAGCGGACTTCCCCTTGCGAGGGAACACCTGTGACACCAGGAAGCTGCGTGGAGGGCGGCCCCGAACCTCCCCCACACAGTCAGCCGTGTTCCGGAATTCTGAGTGTGGGGAGGTTCCGTCTTCTGTCTGCAGCACCCGAGATCTCCTAGGAGCCCTTCGAGAGTCTTCCCCGAGTCCCTCCCAGTACGGGCTGCCGGGGAAATGCGGGGGTTTGGCTGGAAACGCAGGTAGCATCTAGTGCCTCCACATGGACCGGGGAGGTAAGTAGCGGACTTCCCCTTGCGAGGGAACACCTGTGACACCAGGAAGCTGCGTGGAGGGCGGCCCTAAACCTCACCCAAACAGTCACCCTTGTTCCGGAATTCTGAGTGTGGGGAGGTTCCGTCTTCTGTCTGCAGCACCCGGGATCTCCAAGGAGCCCTTCGAGAGTCTTCCCCGAGTCCCTCCCAGTACGAGCTGCCGGGGAAATGGGGGGGTTGGGCTGGAAACGCAGGTAGCATCTAGTGCCTCCCCATGGACAGGGGAGGTAATTAGCGGACTTCCCCTTGCGAGGGAACACCTGTGACACCAGGAAGCTGCGTGGAGGGCGGCCCCGAACCTCACCCACACAGTCAGCCGTGTTCCGGAATTCTGAGTGTGGGGAGGTTCCGTCTTCTGTCTGCAGCACCCGAGATCTCCTAGGAGCCCTTCGAGAGTCTTCCCCGAGTCCCTCCCAGTACGGGCTGCCGGGGAAATGCGGGGGTTTGGCTGGAAACGCAGGTAGCATCTAGTTCCTCCACATGGAACGGGGAGGTAAGTAGCGGACTTCCCCTTGCGAGGGAACACCTGTGACACCAGGAAGCTGCGTGGAGGGCGGCCCCGAACCTCCCGCACACAGTCAGCTGTGTTCCGGAATTCTGATTGTGGGGAGGTTCCGTCTTCTGTCTGCAGCACCCGAGATCTCCTAGGAGCCCTTCGAGTGTCTTCCCCGAGTCCCTCCCAGTACGGGCTGCCGGGAAAATGCGGGGGTTGGGCTGGAAACGCAGGTAGCATCTAGTGCCTCCCCATGGACAGGGGAGGTAAGTAGCGGAATTCCACTTGCGAGGGAACACCTGTGACACCAGGAAGCTGCGTGGAGGGCGGCCCTAAACCTCACCCAAACAGTCACCCTTGTTCCGGAATTCTGAGTGTGGGGAGGTTCCGTCTTCTGTCTGCAGCACCCGAGAACTCCTAGGAGCCCTTCGAGAGTCTTCCCCGAGTCCCTCCCAGTACGGGCTGCCGGGGAAATGCGGGGGTTGGGCTGGAAACGCAGGTAGCATCTAGTGCCTCCCCATGGACAGGGGAGGTAATTAGCGGACTTCCCCTTGCGAGGGAACACCTGTGACACCAGGAAGCTGCGTGGAGGGCGGCCCCGAACCTCCCCCACACAGTCAGCCGTGTTCCGGAATTCTGAGTGTGGGGAGGTTCCGTCTTCTGTCTGCAGCACCCGAGATCTCCTAGGAGCCCTTCGAGAGTCTTCCCCGAGTCCCTCCCAGTACGGGCTGCCGGGGAAATGCGGGGGTTTGGCTGGAAACGCAGGTAGCATCTAGTGCCTCCACATGGACCGGGGAGGTAAGTAGCGGACTTCCCCTTGCGAGGGAACACCTGTGACACCAGGAAGCTGCGTGGAGGGCGGCCCTAAACCTCACCCAAACAGTCACCCTTGTTCCGGAATTCTGAGTGTGGGGAGGTTCCGTCTTCTGTCTGCAGCACCCGGGATCTCCAAGGAGCCCTTCGAGAGTCTTCCCCGAGTCCCTCCCAGTACGAGCTGCCGGGGAAATGGGGGGGTTGGGCTGGAAACGCAGGTAGCATCTAGTGCCTCCCCATGGACAGGGGAGGTAATTAGCGGACTTCCCCTTGCGAGGGAACACCTGTGACACCAGGAAGCTGCGTGGAGGGCGGCCCCGAACCTCACCCACACAGTCAGCCGTGTTCCGGAATTCTGAGTGTGGGGAGGTTCCGTCTTCTGTCTGCAGCACCCGAGATCTCCTAGGAGCCCTTCGAGAGTCTTCCCCGAGTCCCTCCCAGTACGGGCTGCCGGGGAAATGCGGGGGTTTGGCTGGAAACGCAGGTAGCATCTAGTTCCTCCACATGGAACGGGGAGGTAAGTAGCGGACTTCCCCTTGCGAGGGAACACCTGTGACACCAGGAATCTGCGTGGAGGGCGGCCCCGAACCTCCCCCACACAGTCAGCCGTGTTCCGGAATTCTGAGTGTGGGGAGGTTCCGTCTTCTGTCTGCAGCACCCGAGATCTCCTAGGAGCCCTTCGAGACTCTTCCCCGAGTCCCTCCCAGTACGGGCTGCCGGGGAAATGCGGGGGTTTGGCTGGAAACGCAGGTAGCATCTAGTGCCTCCCCATGGACAGGGGAGGTAATTAGCGGACTTCCCCTTGCGAGGGAACACCTGTGACACCAGGAATCTGCGTGGAGGGCGGCCCCGAACCTCCCCCACACAGTCAGCCTTGTTCCGGAATTCTGAGTGTGGGGAGGTTCCGTCTTCTGTCTGCAGCACCCGAGATCTCCTAGGAGCCCTTCAAGAGTCTTCCCCGAGTCCCTCCCAGTACGGGCTGCCGGGGAAATGCGGGGGTTGGGCTGGAAAAGCAGGTAGCATCTAGTGCCTCCCCATGGACAGGGGAGGAAATTAGCGGACTTCCCCTTGCGAGGGAACACCTGTGACACCAGGAATCTGCGTGGAGGGCAGCCCCGAACCTCCCCCACACAGTCAGACGTGTTCCGGAATTCTGAGTGTGGGGAGGTTCCGTCTTCTGTCTGCAGCACCCGAGATCTCCTAGGAGCCCTTCGAGAGTCTTCCCCGAGTCCCTCCCAGTACGGGCTGCCGGGGAAATGCGGGGGTTGGGCTGGAAACGCAGGTAGCATCTAGTGCCTCCCCATGGACGGGGGAGGTAAGTAGCGGACTTCCCCTTGCGAGGGAACACCTGTGACATCAGGAAGCTGCGTGGAGGGCGGCCCCGAACCTCCCCCACACAGTCAGCCGTGTTCCGGAATTCTGAGTGTGGGGAGGTTCCGTCTTATGTCTGCAGCACCCGAGATCTCCTAGGAGCCCTTCGAGAGTCTTCCCCGAGTCCCTCCCAGTGCGGGCTGCCGGGGAAAGGCGGGGGTTGGGCTGGAAACGCAGGTAGAATCTACGCCTCCCCATGGACAGGGGAGGTAATTAGCGGAATTCCCCTTGCGAGGGAACACCTGTGACACCAGGAACCTGCGTGGAGGGCGGCCCTGAACCTCACCCACACAGTCAGCCGTGTTCCGGAATTCTGAGTGTGGGGAGGTTCCGTCTTCTGTCTGCAGCACCCGAGATCTCCTAGGAGCCCTTCGAGAGTCTTCCCCGAGTCCCTCCCAGTACGGGATGCCGGGGAAATGCGGGGGTTGGGCTGGAAACGCAGGTAGCATCTAGTGCCTCCCCATGGACAGGGGAGGTAAGTAGCGTACTTCCCCTTGCGAGGGAACACCTGTGACACCAGGAAGCTGCGTGGATTGCGGCCCCGAACCTCCCCCACACAGTCAGCTGTGTTCCGGAATTCTGATTGTGGGGAGGTTCCGTCTTCTGTCTGCAGCACCCGAGATCTCCTAGGAGCCCTTCGAGTGTCTTCCCCGAGTCCCTCCCAGTACGGGCTGCCGGGGAAATGCGGGGGTTGGGCTGGAAACGCAGGTAGCATCTAGTGCCTCCCCATGGACAGGGGAGGTAAGTAGCGGAATTCCACTTGCGAGGGAACACCTGTGACACCAGGAAGCTGCGTGGAGGGCGGCCCTAAACCTCACCCAAACAGTCACCCTTGTTCCGGAATTCTGAGTGTGGGGAGGTTCCGTCTTCTGTCTGCAGCACCCGGGATCTCCAAGGAGCCCTTCGAGAGTCTTCCCCGAGTCCCTCCCAGTACGAGCTGCCGGGGAAATGCGGGGGTTGGGCTGGAAACGCAGGTAGCATCTAGTGCCTCCCCATGGACAGGGGAGGTAATTAGCGGACTTCCCCTTGCGAGGGAACACCTGTGACACCAGGAAGCTGCGTGGAGGGCGGCCCCGAACCTCCCCCACACAGTCAGCCGTGTTCCGGAATTCTGAGTGTGGGGAGGTTCCGTCTTCTGTCTGCAGCACCCGAGATCTCCTAGGAGCCCTTCGAGACTCTTCCCCGAGTCCCTCCCAGTACGGGCTGCCGGGGAAATGCGGGGGTTTGGCTGGAAACGCAGGTAGCATCTAGTGCCTCCCCATGGACAGGGGAGGTAATTAGCGGACTTCCCCTTGCGAGGGAACACCTGTGACACCAGGAATCTGCGTGGAGGGCGGCCCCGAACCTCCCCCACACAGTCAGCCTTGTTCCGGAATTCTGAGTGTGGGGAGGTTCCGTCTTCTGTCTGCAGCACCCGAGATCTCCTAGGAGCCCTTCAAGAGTCTTCCCCGAGTCCCTCCCAGTACGGGCTGCCGGGGAAATGCGGGGG
Source organism: Camelus bactrianus (assembly GCF_048773025.1). Taxonomy (NCBI): domain Eukaryota; kingdom Metazoa; phylum Chordata; class Mammalia; order Artiodactyla; family Camelidae; genus Camelus; species Camelus bactrianus. The sequence continues at coordinate 57,566 of NW_027413971.1, read as the reverse complement.
TTGGGCTGGAAAAGCAGGTAGCATCTAGTGCCTCCCCATGGACAGGGGAGGAAATTAGCGGACTTCCCCTTGCGAGGGAACACCTGTGACACCAGGAATCTGCGTGGAGGGCAGCCCCGAACCTCCCCCACACAGTCAGACGTGTTCCGGAATTCTGAGTGTGGGGAGGTTCCGTCTTCTGTCTGCAGCACCCGAGATCTCCTAGGAGCCCTTCGAGAGTCTTCCCCGAGTCCCTCCCAGTACGGGCTGCCGGGGAAATGCGGGGGTTGGGCTGGAAACGCAGGTAGCATCTAGTGCCTCCCCATGGACGGGGGAGGTAAGTAGCGGACTTCCCCTTGCGAGGGAACACCTGTGACATCAGGAAGCTGCGTGGAGGGCGGCCCCGAACCTCCCCCACACAGTCAGCCGTGTTCCGGAATTCTGAGTGTGGGGAGGTTCCGTCTTATGTCTGCAGCACCCGAGATCTCCTAGGAGCCCTTCGAGAGTCTTCCCCGAGTCCCTCCCAGTGCGGGCTGCCGGGGAAAGGCGGGGGTTGGGCTGGAAACGCAGGTAGAATCTACGCCTCCCCATGGACAGGGGAGGTAATTAGCGGAATTCCCCTTGCGAGGGAACACCTGTGACACCAGGAACCTGCGTGGAGGGCGGCCCTGAACCTCACCCACACAGTCAGCCGTGTTCCGGAATTCTGAGTGTGGGGAGGTTCCGTCTTCTGTCTGCAGCACCCGAGATCTCCTAGGAGCCCTTCGAGAGTCTTCCCCGAGTCCCTCCCAGTACGGGATGCCGGGGAAATGCGGGGGTTGGGCTGGAAACGCAGGTAGCATCTAGTGCCTCCCCATGGACAGGGGAGGTAATTAGCGGACTTCCCCTTGCGAGGGAACACCTGTGACACCAGGAAGCTGCGTGGAGGGCGGCCCCGAACCTCACCCACACAGTCAGCCGTGTTCCGGAATTCTGAGTGTGGGGAGGTTCCGTCTTCTGTCTGCAGCACCCGAGATCTCCTAGGAGCCCTTCGAGAGTCTTCCCCGAGTCCCTCCCAGTACGGGCTGCCGGGGAAATGCGGGGGTTTGGCTGGAAACGCAGGTAGCATCTAGTTCCTCCACATGGAACGGGGAGGTAAGTAGCGGACTTCCCCTTGCGAGGGAACACCTGTGACACCAGGAAGCTGCGTGGAGGGCGGCCCCGAACCTCCCGCACACAGTCAGCTGTGTTCCGGAATTCTGATTGTGGGGAGGTTCCGTCTTCTGTCTGCAGCACCCGAGATCTCCTAGGAGCCCTTCGAGTGTCTTCCCCGAGTCCCTCCCAGTACGGGCTGCCGGGAAAATGCGGGGGTTGGGCTGGAAACGCAGGTAGCATCTAGTGCCTCCCCATGGACAGGGGAGGTAAGTAGCGGAATTCCACTTGCGAGGGAACACCTGTGACACCAGGAAGCTGCGTGGAGGGCGGCCCTAAACCTCACCCAAACAGTCACCCTTGTTCCGGAATTCTGAGTGTGGGGAGGTTCCGTCTTCTGTCTGCAGCACCCGAGAACTCCTAGGAGCCCTTCGAGAGTCTTCCCCGAGTCCCTCCCAGTACGGGCTGCCGGGGAAATGCGGGGGTTGGGCTGGAAACGCAGGTAGCATCTAGTGCCTCCCCATGGACAGGGGAGGTAATTAGCGGACTTCCCCTTGCGAGGGAACACCTGTGACACCAGGAAGCTGCGTGGAGGGCGGCCCCGAACCTCCCCCACACAGTCAGCCGTGTTCCGGAATTCTGAGTGTGGGGAGGTTCCGTCTTCTGTCTGCAGCACCCGAGATCTCCTAGGAGCCCTTCGAGAGTCTTCCCCGAGTCCCTCCCAGTACGGGCTGCCGGGGAAATGCGGGGGTTTGGCTGGAAACGCAGGTAGCATCTAGTGCCTCCACATGGACCGGGGAGGTAAGTAGCGGACTTCCCCTTGCGAGGGAACACCTGTGACACCAGGAAGCTGCGTGGAGGGCGGCCCTAAACCTCACCCAAACAGTCACCCTTGTTCCGGAATTCTGAGTGTGGGGAGGTTCCGTCTTCTGTCTGCAGCACCCGGGATCTCCAAGGAGCCCTTCGAGAGTCTTCCCCGAGTCCCTCCCAGTACGAGCTGCCGGGGAAATGGGGGGGTTGGGCTGGAAACGCAGGTAGCATCTAGTGCCTCCCCATGGACAGGGGAGGTAATTAGCGGACTTCCCCTTGCGAGGGAACACCTGTGACACCAGGAAGCTGCGTGGAGGGCGGCCCCGAACCTCACCCACACAGTCAGCCGTGTTCCGGAATTCTGAGTGTGGGGAGGTTCCGTCTTCTGTCTGCAGCACCCGAGATCTCCTAGGAGCCCTTCGAGAGTCTTCCCCGAGTCCCTCCCAGTACGGGCTGCCGGGGAAATGCGGGGGTTTGGCTGGAAACGCAGGTAGCATCTAGTTCCTCCACATGGAACGGGGAGGTAAGTAGCGGACTTCCCCTTGCGAGGGAACACCTGTGACACCAGGAATCTGCGTGGAGGGCGGCCCCGAACCTCCCCCACACAGTCAGCCGTGTTCCGGAATTCTGAGTGTGGGGAGGTTCCGTCTTCTGTCTGCAGCACCCGAGATCTCCTAGGAGCCCTTCGAGACTCTTCCCCGAGTCCCTCCCAGTACGGGCTGCCGGGGAAATGCGGGGGTTTGGCTGGAAACGCAGGTAGCATCTAGTGCCTCCCCATGGACAGGGGAGGTAATTAGCGGACTTCCCCTTGCGAGGGAACACCTGTGACACCAGGAATCTGCGTGGAGGGCGGCCCCGAACCTCCCCCACACAGTCAGCCTTGTTCCGGAATTCTGAGTGTGGGGAGGTTCCGTCTTCTGTCTGCAGCACCCGAGATCTCCTAGGAGCCCTTCAAGAGTCTTCCCCGAGTCCCTCCCAGTACGGGCTGCCGGGGAAATGCGGGGGTTGGGCTGGAAAAGCAGGTAGCATCTAGTGCCTCCCCATGGACAGGGGAGGAAATTAGCGGACTTCCCCTTGCGAGGGAACACCTGTGACACCAGGAATCTGCGTGGAGGGCAGCCCCGAACCTCCCCCACACAGTCAGACGTGTTCCGGAATTCTGAGTGTGGGGAGGTTCCGTCTTCTGTCTGCAGCACCCGAGATCTCCTAGGAGCCCTTCGAGAGTCTTCCCCGAGTCCCTCCCAGTACGGGCTGCCGGGGAAATGCGGGGGTTGGGCTGGAAACGCAGGTAGCATCTAGTGCCTCCCCATGGACGGGGGAGGTAAGTAGCGGACTTCCCCTTGCGAGGGAACACCTGTGACATCAGGAAGCTGCGTGGAGGGCGGCCCCGAACCTCCCCCACACAGTCAGCCGTGTTCCGGAATTCTGAGTGTGGGGAGGTTCCGTCTTATGTCTGCAGCACCCGAGATCTCCTAGGAGCCCTTCGAGAGTCTTCCCCGAGTCCCTCCCAGTGCGGGCTGCCGGGGAAAGGCGGGGGTTGGGCTGGAAACGCAGGTAGAATCTACGCCTCCCCATGGACAGGGGAGGTAATTAGCGGAATTCCCCTTGCGAGGGAACACCTGTGACACCAGGAACCTGCGTGGAGGGCGGCCCTGAACCTCACCCACACAGTCAGCCGTGTTCCGGAATTCTGAGTGTGGGGAGGTTCCGTCTTCTGTCTGCAGCACCCGAGATCTCCTAGGAGCCCTTCGAGAGTCTTCCCCGAGTCCCTCCCAGTACGGGATGCCGGGGAAATGCGGGGGTTGGGCTGGAAACGCAGGTAGCATCTAGTGCCTCCCCATGGACAGGGGAGGTAAGTAGCGTACTTCCCCTTGCGAGGGAACACCTGTGACACCAGGAAGCTGCGTGGATTGCGGCCCCGAACCTCCCCCACACAGTCAGCTGTGTTCCGGAATTCTGATTGTGGGGAGGTTCCGTCTTCTGTCTGCAGCACCCGAGATCTCCTAGGAGCCCTTCGAGTGTCTTCCCCGAGTCCCTCCCAGTACGGGCTGCCGGGGAAATGCGGGGGTTGGGCTGGAAACGCAGGTAGCATCTAGTGCCTCCCCATGGACAGGGGAGGTAAGTAGCGGAATTCCACTTGCGAGGGAACACCTGTGACACCAGGAAGCTGCGTGGAGGGCGGCCCTAAACCTCACCCAAACAGTCACCCTTGTTCCGGAATTCTGAGTGTGGGGAGGTTCCGTCTTCTGTCTGCAGCACCCGGGATCTCCAAGGAGCCCTTCGAGAGTCTTCCCCGAGTCCCTCCCAGTACGAGCTGCCGGGGAAATGCGGGGGTTGGGCTGGAAACGCAGGTAGCATCTAGTGCCTCCCCATGGACAGGGGAGGTAATTAGCGGACTTCCCCTTGCGAGGGAACACCTGTGACACCAGGAAGCTGCGTGGAGGGCGGCCCCGAACCTCCCCCACACAGTCAGCCGTGTTCCGGAATTCTGAGTGTGGGGAGGTTCCGTCTTCTGTCTGCAGCACCCGAGATCTCCTAGGAGCCCTTCGAGACTCTTCCCCGAGTCCCTCCCAGTACGGGCTGCCGGGGAAATGCGGGGGTTTGGCTGGAAACGCAGGTAGCATCTAGTGCCTCCCCATGGACAGGGGAGGTAATTAGCGGACTTCCCCTTGCGAGGGAACACCTGTGACACCAGGAATCTGCGTGGAGGGCGGCCCCGAACCTCCCCCACACAGTCAGCCTTGTTCCGGAATTCTGAGTGTGGGGAGGTTCCGTCTTCTGTCTGCAGCACCCGAGATCTCCTAGGAGCCCTTCAAGAGTCTTCCCCGAGTCCCTCCCAGTACGGGCTGCCGGGGAAATGCGGGGGTTGGGCTGGAAAAGCAGGTAGCATCTAGTGCCTCCCCATGGACAGGGGAGGAAATTAGCGGACTTCCCCTTGCGAGGGAACACCTGTGACACCAGGAATCTGCGTGGAGGGCAGCCCCGAACCTCCCCCACACAGTCAGACGTGTTCCGGAATTCTGAGTGTGGGGAGGTTCCGTCTTCTGTCTGCAGCACCCGAGATCTCCTAGGAGCCCTTCGAGAGTCTTCCCCGAGTCCCTCCCAGTACGGGCTGCCGGGGAAATGCGGGGGTTGGGCTGGAAACGCAGGTAGCATCTAGTGCCTCCCCATGGACGGGGGAGGTAAGTAGCGGACTTCCCCTTGCGAGGGAACACCTGTGACATCAGGAAGCTGCGTGGAGGGCGGCCCCGAACCTCCCCCACACAGTCAGCCGTGTTCCGGAATTCTGAGTGTGGGGAGGTTCCGTCTTATGTCTGCAGCACCCGAGATCTCCTAGGAGCCCTTCGAGAGTCTTCCCCGAGTCCCTCCCAGTGCGGGCTGCCGGGGAAAGGCGGGGGTTGGGCTGGAAACGCAGGTAGAATCTACGCCTCCCCATGGACAGGGGAGGTAATTAGCGGAATTCCCCTTGCGAGGGAACACCTGTGACACCAGGAACCTGCGTGGAGGGCGGCCCTGAACCTCACCCACACAGTCAGCCGTGTTCCGGAATTCTGAGTGTGGGGAGGTTCCGTCTTCTGTCTGCAGCACCCGAGATCTCCTAGGAGCCCTTCGAGAGTCTTCCCCGAGTCCCTCCCAGTACGGGATGCCGGGGAAATGCGGGGGTTGGGCTGGAAACGCAGGTAGCATCTAGTGCCTCCCCATGGACAGGGGAGGTAAGTAGCGTACTTCCCCTTGCGAGGGAACACCTGTGACACCAGGAAGCTGCGTGGATTGCGGCCCCGAACCTCCCCCACACAGTCAGCTGTGTTCCGGAATTCTGATTGTGGGGAGGTTCCGTCTTCTGTCTGCAGCACCCGAGATCTCCTAGGAGCCCTTCGAGTGTCTTCCCCGAGTCCCTCCCAGTACGGGCTGCCGGGGAAATGCGGGGGTTGGGCTGGAAACGCAGGTAGCATCTAGTGCCTCCCCATGGACAGGGGAGGTAAGTAGCGGAATTCCACTTGCGAGGGAACACCTGTGACACCAGGAAGCTGCGTGGAGGGCGGCCCTAAACCTCACCCAAACAGTCACCCTTGTTCCGGAATTCTGAGTGTGGGGAGGTTCCGTCTTCTGTCTGCAGCACCCGGGATCTCCAAGGAGCCCTTCGAGAGTCTTCCCCGAGTCCCTCCCAGTACGAGCTGCCGGGGAAATGCGGGGGTTGGGCTGGAAACGCAGGTAGCATCTAGTGCCTCCCCATGGACAGGGGAGGTAATTAGCGGACTTCCCCTTGCGAGGGAACACCTGTGACACCAGGAAGCTGCGTGGAGGGCGGCCCCGAACCTCCCCCACACAGTCAGACGTGTTCCGGAATTCTGAGTGTGGGGAGGTTCCGTCTTCTGTCTGCAGCACCCGAGATCTCCTAGGAGCCCTTCGAGAGTCTTCCCCGAGTCCCTCCCAGTACGGGCTGCCGGGGAAATGCGGGGGTTGGGCTGGAAACGCAGGTAGCATCTAGTGCCTCCACATGGACCGGGGAGGTAAGTAGCGGACTTCCCCTTGCGAGGGAACACCTGTGACACCAGGAAGCTGCGTGGAGGGCGGCCCTAAACCTCACCCGAACAGTCACCCTTGTTCCGGAATTCTGAGTGTGGGGAGGTTCCGTCTTCTGTCTGCAGCACCCGGGATCTCCTAGGAGCCCTTCGAGAGTCTTCCCCGAGTCCCTCCCAGTGCGGGCTGCCGGGGAAAGGCGGGGGTTGGGCTGGAAACGCAGGTAGAATCTACGCCTCCCCATGGACAGGGGAGGTATTTAGCGGACTTCCCCTTGCGAGGGAACACCTGTGACACCAGGAACCTTCGTGGAGGGCGGCCCTGAACCTCACCCACACAGTCACACGTATTCCGGAATTCTGAGTGTGGGGAGGTTCCGTCTTCTGTCTGCAGCACCCGAGATCTCCTAGGAGCCCTTCGAGAGTCTTCCCCGAGTCCCTCCCAGTACGGGCTGCCGGGGAAATGCGGGGGTTGTGCTGGAAACGCAGGTAGCATCTAGTGCCTCCCCATGGACAGGGGAGGTAAGTAGCGGACTTCCCCTTGCGAGGGAACACCTGTGACACCAGGAAGCTGCGTGGAGGGCGGCCCCGAACCTCCCCCACACAGTCAGCCGTGTTCCGGAATTCTGAGTGTGGGGAGGTTCCGTCTTCTGTCTGCAGCACCCGAGATCTCCTAGGAGCCCTTCGAGAGTCTTCCCCGAGTCCCTCCCAGTGCGGGCTGCCGGGGAAAGGCGGGGGTTGGGCTGGAAACGCAGGTAGCATCTACGCCTCCCCATGGACAGGGGAGGTAATTAGCGGACTTCCCCTTGCGAGGGAACACCTGTGACACCAGGAATCTGCGTGGAGGGCGGCCCTGAACCTCACCCACACAGTCAGCCGTGTTCCGGAATTCTGAGTGTGGGGAGGTTCCGTCTTCTGTCTGCAGCACCCGAGATCTCCTAGGAGCCCTTCGAGAGTCTTCCCCAAATCCCTCCCAGTACGTGCTGCCGGGGAAATGCGGGGGTTGGGCTGGAAACGCAGGTAGCATCTAGTGCCTCCCCATGGACAGGGGAGGTAATTAGCGGACTTCCCCTTGCGAGGGAACACCTGTGACACCAGGAAGCTGCGTGGAGGGCGGCCCCGAACCTATCCCACACAGTCAGCCGTGTTCCGGAATTCTGAGTGTGGGGAGGTTCCGTCTTCTGTCTGTAGCACCCGAGATCTCCTAGGAGCCCTTCGAGAGTCTTCCCCGAGTCCCTCCCTGTACGGGCTGCCGGGGAAATGCGGGGGTTTGGCTGGAAACGCAGGTAGCATCTAGTGCCTCCACATGGACAGGGGAGGTAAGTAGCGGACTTCCCCTTGCGAGGGAACACCTGTGACACCATGAAGCTGCGTGGAGGGCGGCCCTAAACCTCACCCATACAGTCACCCTTGTTCCGGAATTCTGAGTGTGGGGAGGTTCCGTCTTCTGTCTGCAGCACCCGGGATCTCCTAGGAGCCTTCGAGAGTCTTCCCCGAGTCCCTCCCAGTGCGGGCTGCCGGGGATAGGCGGGGGTTGGGCTGGAAACGCAGGTAGCATCTACGCCTCCCCATGGACAGGGGAGGTAATTAGCGGACTTCCCCTTGCGAGGGAACACCTGTGACACCAGGAAGCTGCGTGGAGGGCGGCCCCGAACCTCCCCCACACAGTCAGCCGTGTTCCGGAATTCTGAGTGTGGGGAGGTTCCGTCTTCTGTCTGCAGCACCCGAGATCTCCTAGGAGCCCTTCGAGAGTCTTCCCCGAGTCCCTCCCAGTACGGGCTGCCGGGGAAATGGGGGGTTTGGCTGGAAACGCAGGTAGCATCTAGTGCCTCCACATGGACAGGGGAGGTAAGTAGCGGACTTCCCCTTGCGAGGGAACACCTGTGACACCAGGAAGCTGCGTGGAGGGCGGCCCTATACCTCACCCAAACAGTCACCCTTGTTCCGGAATTCTGAGTGTGGGGAGGTTCCGTCTTCTGTCTGCAGCACCCGGGATCTCCTAGGAGCCCTTCGAGAGTCTTCCCCGAGTCCCTCCCAGTGCGGGCTGCCGGGGAAAGGTGGGGGTTGGGCTGGAAACGCAGGTAGCATCTACGCCTCCCCATGGACAGGGGAGGTAATTAGCGGACTTCCCCTTGCGAGGGAACACCTGTGACACCAGGAAGCTGCGTGGAGGGCGGCCCTGAACCTCACCCACACAGTCACCCTTGTTCCGGAATTCTGAGTGTGGGGAGGTTCCGTCTTCTGTCTGCAGCACCCGAGATCTCCTAGGAGCCCTTCGAGAGTCTTCCCCGAGTCCCTCCCAGTACGGGCTGCCGGGGAAAGCGGGGGTTGGGCTGGAAACGCAGGTAGCATCTAGTGCCTCCCCATGGACAGGGGAGGTAATTAGCGGACTTCCCCTTGCGAGGGAACACCTGTGACACCAGGAAGCTGCGTGGAGGGCCGCCCCGAATCTCCCCCACACAGTCAGCCGTGTTCCGGAATTCTGAGTGTGGGGAGGTTCCGTCTTCTGTCTGCAGCACCCTAGATCTCCTAGGAGCCCTTCGAGAGTCTTCCCCGAGTCCCTCCCAGTACGGGCTGCCGGGGAAATGCGGGGGTTGGGCTGGAAACGCAGGTAGCATCTAGTGCCTCCCCATGGACAGGGGAGGTAAGTAGCGGACTTCCCCTTGTGAGGGAACACCTGTGACACCAGGAAGCTGCGTGGAGTGCGGCCCTAAACCTCACCCAAACAGTCACACTTGTTCCGGAATTCTGAGTGTGGGGAGGTTCCGTCTTCTGTCTGCAGCACCCGAGATCTCCTAGGAGCCCTTCGAGAGTCTTCCCCGAGTCCCTCCCAGTACGGGCTGCCGGGGAAATGCGGGGGTTGGGATGGAAATGCAGGTAGCATCTAGTGCCTCCCCCTGGACAGGGGAGGAAATTAGCGGATTTCCCCTCACAGGGAACACCTGTTACACCAGGCAGCTGCGTTGAGGGCGGCACCAAACCTCCCCCACACAGCCAGGATTGTTCCGGAATTCTGAGTGTGGGGAGGTTCCGTCTTCTATCTGCAGCACCCGGGATCTCCTAGGAGCACTTTGCGTGTCTTCCCCGAGTCCCTCCCAGTGCGGGCTGCCGGGGAATGAGGGGGTTGGGCTGGAAATGCAGCTAGCATCTAGTGCCTCCCTCTGGACAGGGGAGGTAATTAGCGTACTTCCCCCTGCCAGGGAACACCTGTGACACCAGGCAGCCTCGTGGAGGACGGCCCCAAACCTCCCCCACACAGTCAGCCGTGTTCCGGAATTCTGAGTGTGGGGAGGTTCCGTCATCTGTCTGCAGCACCCGGGATCTCCTAGGAGCACTTCGCGTGTCTTCCCCGAGTCCCTCTCAGTGCGGACTGCCAGGGAAAGGCGGGGTATGGGCTGGAAATGCAGGTAGCATCTAGTGCCTCCCCCTGGACAGGGGAGGTAATTAGCGGACATCCCCCTGCCAGTGAACACCTGTGAAACCAGTCAGCTGCGTGCAGGGCGGCCCCGAACCTCCACAACACATCAGAAGTGTTCCGGAATGCTGAGTGTTGGGAGGTACGGTCATCTGTCTGCAGCACCTGGGATCTCATTTGAGCCCTTCGCGTGTCTTCCCCGACTGCCTCCCAGTGCGGGCTGCCGGGGAAAGGCGGGGGTTTTGCTGGACATGCAGGCAGCATCTAGTGCCTCCCCCTGGAAAGGGGAGGTAATTAGCGGAATTCCCCCTCTCCGGGAACACCTGTGACACCAGGCAGCTGCGTGGAGGGCGGCCCCAAACCTCCCCCACACAGTCAGCCTTGTTCCGGAATTCTCAGTTTGGGGAGGTTTCGTCTTCTGTCTGCAGCACCCGGGATCACCTAGGAGCCCTTCGCGTGTCTTCCCGAGTCCCTCCCAGTGCGGGATGCCGGGGAAATACGGGGGTAGGGCTGGAAATGCAGGTAGCATATAGTGCCTCCTCCTGGACAAGTTAGGTATTTAGCGGACTTCCCCCTGCCAAGGAACACCTGTGACCCCAGGCAGCTGCGTGGAGGTCAGCCCCAAATCTCCCCCACACAATCAGCCGTGTTCCGGAATTCTGAGTGTGGGGAGGTTCCGTCTTCTGTCTGCAGCACCCGGGATCTCCTAGGAGCCCTTCGCGTGTCTTCCCCGAGTCCCTCTCAGTGCGGACTTCCGGGGAAAGGCGGCGTTTGGGCTGGAAATGCAGGTAGCATCTAGTGCCTCCCCCTGGACAAGGGAGGTAATTAGCGGATTTCCCCCTGCCAGGGAACACCTGTGAAACCAGGCAGCTGCGTGGAGGGCGGCCCTAAACATCCCACACACAGTCAGCCGCGTTCCGGAATTCTGAGTGTGGGGAGGTTCCATCATCTCTATGCAGCACCCGGGATAACCTAGGAGCCATTCGCGTGTCTTCCCCGAGTCCCTCCCAGTGCGGACTGCCGGGGAAAGGCGGGGGTTAGGCTGGAAATGCAGGTAGCATCTAGTGCCTCCCTCTGGACAGGGGAGGTAATTAGCGTACTTCCCCTGCCAGGGAACACCTCTGACACCAGGCAGCTGTGTTGGGGGCGGCCCCGATCCTCCACCACACAGTCAGCAGTGTTCCGTAATTCTGAGAGTTGGAAAGTTCCGTCATCTGTCTGCAGCACCCGGGATCTCCTAGGTGCCATTCGCGTGTCTTCGACTAGTGCTTCCCAGTGCGGGCTGCCGTGGAAAGGAGGGGGTTGGGATGGAAATGCAGGTAGCATCTAGTGCCTCCCCCTGGACAGGGGAGGAAATTAGCGGATTTCCCCTCACAGGGAACACCTGTGACACCAGGCAGCTGCGTTGAGGGCGGCACCAAACCTCCCCCACACAGCCAGGATTGTTCCGGAATTCTGAGTGTGGGGAGGTTCCGTCTTCTGTCTGCAGCACCCGGGATCCCCTAGGAGCCCTTCGCGTGTCTTCCCCGAGTCCCTCTCAGTGCGGACTGCCAGGGAAAGGCGGGGTATGGGCTGGAAATGCAGGTAGAATCTAGTGCCTCACACTGGAAAGGGGAGGTAATTAGCGGACATCACCCTGCCAGGGAACACGTGTGACACCAGGCAGCTTCGTGGAGGGCGGACCCGAAATTTCACCACACAGTCAGCAGTGTTCCAGAATTCTGAGTGTTGGGAGGTTCCGTCATCTGTCTGCAGCACCCGGGGTCTCCTAGGAGCCCTTCGCGTGTCTTCCCCGAGTCCCTCCCAGTGCGGGATGCCGGGGAAATGCGGGGGTTTGCTGGACATGCAGGCAGCATCTAGTGCCTCCCCCTGGACAGGGGAGGAAATTAGCGGATTTCCCCTGACAGGGAACACCTGTGACACCAGGCAGCTGCGTTGAGGGAGGCCCCAAACCTCCCCCACACAGCCAGGCGTGTTCCGGAATTCTGAGTGTGGGGAAGTTCCGTCTTCTGTCTGCAGCACCCGGGATCCCCTAGGAGCCCTTTTCGTGTCTTCCCCGAGTGCCTCCCAGTGCAGGCTGCCGGGGAATGAGGGGGTTGAGCTGGAAATGCAGGTAGCATCTAGTGACATCCCCTGGACAGGGGAGGTAATTAGCGGACTTCCCCTGGCCAGGGAAAACCTGTGACACCAGGCAGCCTCGTGGAGGACGGCCCCAAACCTCCCCCACACAGTCAGCCGTGTTCCGGAATTCTGAGTGTGGGGAGGTTCCGTCATCTGTCTGCAGCACCCGGGGTCTCCTAGGAGCCCTTCGCGTATCTTCCCCGAGTCCCTCCCAGTGCGGGATGCCGGTGAAATGCGGCGGTTTGGCTGGAAATGCAGGTAGCATATAGTGCCTCCTCCTGGACAAGGGAGGTATTTAGCGGACTTCCCCCTGCCAAGGAACACCTGTGACCCCAGGCAGCTGCGTGGAGGGCGGCCCCAAATCTCCCCCACACAATCAGCCGTGTTCCGGAATTCTGAGTGTGGGGAGGTTCCGTCTTCTGTCTGCAGCACCCGGGATCTCCTAGGAGCCCTTCGCGTGTCTTCCACGAGTCCCTCTCAGTGCGGACTGCCAGGGAAAGGCGGGCTTTGGGCTGGAAATGCAGGTAGCATCTAGTGCCTCCCCCTGGACAGGGGAGGTAATTAGCGGACTTCCCCCTGCCAGGGAACACGTGTGACACCAGGCAGCTGCGTGGAGGGCGGCCCCAAAACTCCCCCACAGAGTCAGCCGTGTTCCAGAATTCTGAGTGTGGGGAGGTTCCGTCATCTCTATGTAGCACCCTGGATCTCCTAGGAGCCCTTCTCGTGTCTTCCCCGAGTGGTCCCAGTGCGGTCTGCTGGGGAAAGGCGGGGGTTTGGCTAGAAATGCAGGTAGCATCCAGTGCCTCCCCCTGGACAAGGGAGGTAATTAGCGGATTTCCCCCTGCCAGGGAACACCTGTGACACCAGGCACCTGCGTGGAGGGCGGCCCTAAACATCCCACACACAGTCAGCCGTGTTCCGGAATTCTGAGTGTGGGGAGGTTCCATCATCTCTATGCAGCACCCGGGATAACCTAGGAGCCATTCGCGTGTCTTCCCCGAGTCCCTCCCAGTGCGGACTGCCGGAGAAAGGCGGGGGTTAGGCTGGAAATGCAGGTAGCATCTAGTGCCTCCCTCTGGACAGGGGAGGTAATTAGCGTACTTCCCCTGCCAGGGAACACCTCTGACACCAGGCAGCTGTGTTGGGGGCGGCCCCGATCCTCCACCACACAGTCAGCAGTGTTCCGTAATTCTGAGAGTTGGAAAGTTCCGTCATCTGTCTGCAGCACCCGGGATCTCCTAGGTGCCTTTCGCGTGTCTTCGACGAGTGCTTCCCAGTGCGGGCTGCCGGGGAAAGGCGGGGGTTGGGATGGAAATGCAGGTAGCATCTAGTGCCTCCCCCTGGACAGGGGAGGAAATTAACGGATTTCCCCTCACAGGGAACACCTGTGACACCAGGCAGCTGCGTTGAGGGCGGCCCCAAACCTCCCCCACACAGCCAGGATTGTTCCGGAATTCTGAGTGTGGGGAGGTTCCGTCTTCTGTCTGCAGCACCCGGGATCTCCTAGGAGCCCTTCGCGTGTCTTCCCCGAGTCCCTCCCAGTGCGGGCTGCCGGGGAATGAGGGGGTTGGGCTGGAAATGCAGGTAGCATCTAGTGCCTCCCCCTGGACAGGGGAGGAAATTAACGGATTTCCCCTCACAGGGAACACCTGTGACACCAGGCAGCTGCGTTGAGGGCGGCCCCAAACCTCCCCCACACAGTCAGCCGTGTTCCGGAATTCTGAGTGTGGGGAGGTTCCGTCATCTGTTTGCAGCACCCGGGATCTCCTAGGAGCACTTCGCGTGTCTTCCCCGAGTCCCTCTCAGTGCGGACTGCCAGGGAAAGGCGGGGTATGGGCTGGAAATGCAGGTAGCATCTAGTGCCTCCCCCTGGACAGGGGAGGTAATTAGCGGACTTCCCCCTGCCAGTGAACACCTGTGAAACCAGGCAGCTGCGTGCAGGGCGGCCCCGAAACTCCACAACACATCAGAAGTGTTCCGGAATGCTGAGTGTTGGGAGGTACGGTCATCTGTCTGCAGCACCCTGGATTTCTTTTGAGTCCTTCGCGTGACTTCCCCGAGTGCCTCCCAGTGCGGTCTGCCGGGGAAAGTCGGGGGTTGGGCTGGAAATGCAGGTAGAATCTAGTGCCTCACACTGGAAAGGGGAGGTAATTAGCGGACATCACCCTGCCAGGGAACACGTGTGACACCAGGCAGCTTCGTGGAGGGCGGCCGCGAAATTTCACCACACAGTCAGCAGTGTTCCAGAATTCTGAGTGTTGGGAGGTTCCGTCATCTGTCTGCAGCACCCGGGGTCTCCTAGAAGCCCTTCGCGTGTCTTCCCCAAGTCCCTCCCAGTGCGGGATGCCGGGGAAAGGCGGGGGTTAGGATGGAAATGCAGGTAGCATCTAGTGCCTCCCTCTGGACAGGGGAGGTAATTAGCGTACTTCCCCTGCCAGGGAACACCTCTGACACCAGGCAGCTGTGTTGGGGGCGGCCCCGATTCTCCACCACACAGTCAGCAGTGTTCCGTAATTCTGAGAGTTGGAAAGTTCCGTCATCTGTCTGCAGCACCCGGGATCTCCTAGGTGCCTTTCGCGTGTCTTCGACGAGTGCTTCCCAGTGCGGGCTGCCGGGGAAAGGCGGGGGTTGGGATGGAAATGCAGGTAGCATCTAGTGCCTCCCCCTGGACAGGGGAGGAAATTAGCGGAATTCCCCTGACAGGGAACACCTGTGACACCAGGCAGCTGCGTTGAGGGCGGCCCCAAACCTCCCCCACACAGCCAGGATTGTTCCGGAATTCTGAGTGTGGGGAGGTTCCGTCTTCTGTCTGCAGCACCCGGGATCTCCTAGGAGCCCTTCGCGTGTCTTTCCCGAGTCCCTCCCAGTGCGGGATGCCGGGGAAATACGGGGGTAGGGCTGGAAATGCAGGTAGCATATAGTGCCTCCTCCTGGACAAGGGAGGTATTTAGCGGACTTCCCCCTGCCAAGGAACACCTGTGACCCCAAGCAGCTGCGTGGAGGGCGGCCCCAAATCTCCCCCACACAATCAGCCGTGTTCCGGAATTCTGAGTGTGGGGAGGTTCCGTCTTCTGTCTGCAGCACCCGGGATCTCCTAGGAGCCCTTCGCGTGTCTTCCCCGAGTCCCTCTCAGTGCGGACTGCCGGGGAAAAGCGGGGTTTGGGCTGGAAATGCAGGTAGCATCTAGTGCCTCCCCCTGGACAGGGGAGGTAATTAGCGGAATTCCCCCTGCCAGGGAACACGAGTGAAACCAGGCAGCTGCGTGGAGGGCGGCCCCAAAACTCCCCCACAGAGTCAGCCGTGTTCCAGAATTCTGAGTGTGGGGAGGTTCCGTCATCTCTATGTAGCACCCGGGATCTCCTAGGAGCCCTTCTTGTGTCTTCCCCGAGTGGTCCCAGTGCGGTCTGCTGGGGAAATGCGGGGGTTTGGCTAGAAATGCAGGTAGCATCCAGTGCCTCCCCCTGGACAAGGGAGGTAATTAGCGGATTTCCCCCTGCCAGGGAACACCTGTGACACCAGGCAGCTGCGTGGAGGGTGGCCCTAAATATCCCACACACAGTCATCCGTGTTCCGGAATTCTGAGTGTGGGGAGGATCCAACATCTCTTTGCAGCACCCGGGATAACCTAGGAGCCATTCGCATGTCTTCCCCGAGTCCCTCCCAGTGCGGACTGCCGGGGAAAGTCGGGGGTTAGGCTGGAAATGCAGGTAGCATCTAGTGCCTCCCTCTGGACAGGGGAGGTAATTAGCGTACTTCCCCTGCCAGGGAAAACCTGTGACACCAGGCAGCTGTGTTGGGGGCGGCCCCGATCCTCCACCACACAGTCAGCAGTGTTCCGTAATTCTGAGAGTTGGAAAGTTCCGTCATCTGTGTGCAGCACCAGGGATTTCCTAGACGCCTTTCGCGTGTCTTCGACGAGTGCTTCCCAGTGCGGGCTGCCGTGGAAAGGCGGGGGTTGGGCTGGAAATGCAGGTAGCATCTAGTGCCTCCCCCTGGACAGGGGAGGAAATTAGCGGATTTCCCCTCAAAGGGAACACCTGTGACACCAGGCAGCTGCGTTGAGGGCGGCCCCAAACCTCCCACACACAGCCAGGCGTGTTCCAGAATTCTGAGTTTGGGGAGGTTCCGTCTTCTGTCTGCAGCACCCGGGATCTCCTAGGAGCCCTTCGCGTGTCTTCCCCGAGTCCATCCCAGTGCGGGCTGCCGGGGAATGAGGGGGTTGGGCTGGAAATGCAGGTAGCGTCTAGTGCCTCCCTCTGGACAGGGGAGGTAATTAGCGTACTTCCCCCTGCCAGGGAACACCTGTGACACCAGGCAGCCTCGTGGAGGACGGCCCCAAACCTCCCCCACACAGTCAGCCGTGTTGCGGAATTCTGAGTGTGGGGAGGTTCCGTCATCTGTCTGCAGCACCCGGGGTCT
The DNA here is from genome assembly GCF_048773025.1 of Camelus bactrianus. Classification (NCBI taxonomy): domain Eukaryota; kingdom Metazoa; phylum Chordata; class Mammalia; order Artiodactyla; family Camelidae; genus Camelus; species Camelus bactrianus. Next base: position 41,171 of record NW_027413971.1, on the reverse strand, counting down.
CCTAGGAGCCCTTCGCGTATCTTCCCCGAGTCCCTCTCAGTGCGGACTGCCGGGGAAAGGCGGGGTATGGGCTGGAAATGCAGGTAGCATCTAGTGCCTCCTCCTGGACAGGGGAGGTAATTAGCGGACTTCCCCCTGCCAGTGAACACCTGTGAACCCAGGCAGCTGCGTGCAGGGCGGCCCCGAACCTCCACAACACATCAGAAGTGTTCCGGAATGCTGAGTGTTGGGAGGTACGGTCATCTGTCTGCAGCACCCGGGATCTCTTTTGAGCCCTTCGCGTGACTTCCCTGAGTGCCTCCCAGTGCGGTCTGCCGGGGAAAGTCGGGGGTTGGGCTGGAAATGCAGGTAGAATCTAGTGCCTCACCCTGGAAACGGGAGGTAATTAGCGGACATCACCCTGCCAGGGAACACGTGTGACACCAGGCAGCTGCGTGGAGGGCGGCCCCAAAACTCCCCCACACAGTCAGCCGTGTTCCAGAATTCTGAGTGTGGGGAGGTTCCGTCATCTCTATGTAGCACCCGGGATCTCCTAGGAGCCCTTCTCGTGTCTTCCCCGAGTGCCTCCCAGTGCGGGCTGCCGGGGAAAGGCGGGGGTTGGGCTGGAAATTCAGGTAGCATCTAGTGCCTCCTCCTGGACAAGGGAGGTATTTAGCGGACTTACAACTGCCAAGAAACACCTGTGACACCAGGCAGCTGCGTGGAGGGCGGCCCCAAACCTCCCCAAAACAATCAGCCGTGTTCCAGAATTCTGAGTGTGGGGAGGATCCGTCTTCTGTCTGCAGGACCCGGGATATCCTAAGAGCCCTTCTCGTGTCTTCCTCGAGTGCCTCCCAGTGCGGGCTGCCGGGGAAATGCGGGGGTTGGGCTGGAAATGCAGGTAGCATCTAGTGACTCCCCCTGGACAGGGGAATTAATTAGCGGACTTCACACTGCCAGGGAACACCTGTGACCCCAGGCAGCTGCCTGGAGGGCGGCCCCAAACCTCCCCCACACAATCAGCCGTGTTCCGGAATTCTGAGTGTGGGGAGGTTCCGTCTTCTGTCTGCAGCACCCGGGATCTCCTAGGAGCCCTTCGCGTGTCTTCCCCGACTGCCTCCCAGTGCGGGCTGCCGGGGAAAAGCGGGGGTTTTGCTGGACATGCAGGCAGCATCTAGTGCCTCCCCCTGGACAGGGGAGGTAATTAGAGGACTTCCCCCTGTCCGGGAACACCTGTGACACCAGGCAGCTGCGTGGAGTGCGGCCCCAAACCTCCCCCACACAGTCAGCCGTGTTCCGGAATTCTGAGTGTGGGGAGGTTCCGTCTTCTGTCTGCAGCACCCGGGGTCTCCTAGAAGCCCTTCGCGTGTCTTCCCCGTGTCCCTCCCAGTGCGGGATGCCGGGGAAATACGGGGGTAGGGCTGGAAATGCAGGTAGCATATAGTGCCTCCTCCTGGACAAGGGAGGTATTTAGCGGACTTCCCCCTGCCAAGGAACACCTGTGACCCCAAGCAGCTGCGTGGAGGGCGGCCCCAAATCTCCCCCACACAATCAGCCGTGTTCCGGAATTCTGAGTGTGGGGAGGTTCCGTCTTCTGTCTGCAGCACCCGGGATCTCCTAGGAGCCCTTCGCGTGTCTTCCCCGAGTCCCTCTCAGTGCGGACTGCCGGGGAAAAGCGGGGTTTGGGCTGGAAATGCAGGTAGCATCTAGTGCCTCCCCCTGGACAGGGGAGGTAATTAGCGGAATTCCCCCTGCCAGGGAACACGAGTGAAACCAGGCAGCTGCGTGGAGGGCGGCCCCAAAACTCCCCCACAGAGTCAGCCGTGTTCCAGAATTCTGAGTGTGGGGAGGTTCCGTCATCTCTATGTAGCACCCGGGATCTCCTAGGAGCCCTTCTTGTGTCTTCCCCGAGTGGTCCCAGTGCGGTCTGCTGGGGAAAGGCGGGGGTTTGGCTAGAAATGCAGGTAGCATCCAGTGCCTCCCCCTGGACAAGGGAGGTAATTAGCGGATTTCCCCCTGCCAGGGAACACCTGTGACACCAGGCAGCTGCGTGGAGGGTGGCCCTAAATATCCCACACACAGTCATCCGTGTTCCGGAATTCTGAGTGTGGGGAGGATCCAACATCTCTTTGCAGCACCCGGGATAACCTAGGAGCCATTCGCATGTCTTCCCCGAGTCCCTCCCAGTGCGGACTGCCGGGGAAAGTCAGGGGTTAGGCTGGAAATGCAGGTAGCATCTAGTGCCTCCCTCTGGACAGGGGAGGTAATTAGCGTACTTCCCCTGCCAGGGAAAACCTGTGACACCAGGCAGCTGTGTTGGGGGCGGCCCCGATCCTCCACCACACAGTCAGCAGTGTTCCGTAATTCTGAGAGTTGGAAAGTTCCGTCATCTGTGTGCAGCACCAGGGATTCCCTAGATGCCTTTCGCGTGTCTTCGACGAGTGCTTCCCAGTGCGGGCTGCCGTGGAAAGGCGGGGGTTGGGATGGAAATGCAGGTAGCATCTAGTGCCTCCCCCTGGACAGGGGAGGAAATTAGCGGATTTCCCCTCAAAGGGAACACCTGTGACACCAGGCAGCTGCGTTGAGGGCGGCCCCAAACCTCCCACACACAGCCAGGCGTGTTCCAGAATTCTGAGTTTGGGGAGGTTCCGTCTTCTGTCTGCAGCACCCGGGATCTCCTAGGAGCCCTTCGCGTGTCTTCCCCGAGTCCATCCCAGTGCGGGCTGCCGGGGAATGAGGGGGTTGGGCTGGAAATGCAGGTAGCGTCTAGTGCCTCCCTCTGGACAGGGGAGGTAATTAGCGTACTTCCCCCTGCCAGGGAACACCTGTGACACCAGGCAGCCTCGTGGAGGACGGCCCCAAACCTCCCCCACACAGTCAGCCGTGTTCCGGTATTCTGAGTGTGGGGAGGTTCCGTCATCAGTCTGCAGCACCCGGGGTCTCCTAGGAGCCCTTCGCGTATCTTCCCCGAGTCCCTCTCAGTGCGGACTGCCGGGGAAAGGCGGGGTATGGGCTGGAAATGCAGGTAGCATCTAGTGCCTCCTCCTGGACAGGGGAGGTAATTAGCGGACTTCCCCCTGCCAGTGAACACCTGTGAAACCAGGCAGCTGCGTGCAGGGCGGCCCCGAACCTCCACAACACATCAGAAGTGTTCCGGAATGCTGAGTGTTGGGAGGTACGGTCATCTGTCTGCAGCACCCGGGATCTCTTTTGAGCCCTTCGCGTGACTTCCCTGAGTGCCTCCCAGTGCGGTCTGCCGGGGAAAGTCGGGGGTTGGGCTGGAAATGCAGGTAGAATCTAGTGCCTCACCCTGGAAACGGGAGGTAATTAGCGGACATCACCCTGCCAGGGAACACGTGTGACACCAGGCAGCTGCGTGGAGGGCGGCCCCAAAACTCCCCCACACAGTCAGCCGTGTTCCAGAATTCTGAGTGTGGGGAGGTTCCGTCATCTCTATGTAGCACCCGGGATCTCCTAGGAGCCCTTCTCGTGTCTTCCCCGAGTGCCTCCCAGTGCGGGCTGCCGGGGAAAGGCGGGGGTTGGGCTGGAAATTCAGGTAGCATCTAGTGCCTCCTCCTGGACAAGGGAGGTATTTAGCGGACTTACAACTGCCAAGAAACACCTGTGACACCAGGCAGCTGCGTGGAGGGCGGCCCCAAACCTCCCCAAAACAATCAGCCGTGTTCCAGAATTCTGAGTGTGGGGAGGATCCGTCTTCTGTCTGCAGGACCCGGGATATCCTAGGAGCCCTTCTCGTGTCTTCCCCGAGTGCCTCCCAGTGCGGGCTGCCGGGGAAATGCGGGGGTTGGGCTGGAAATGCAGGTAGCATCTAGTGACTCCCCCTGGACAGGGGAATTAATTAGCGGACTTCACACTGCCAGGGAACACCTGTGACCCCAGGCAGCTGCCTGGAGGGCGGCCCCAAACCTCCCCCACACAATCAGCCGTGTTCCGGAATTCTGAGTGTGGGGAGGTTCCGTCTTCTCTCTGCAGCACCCGGGATCTCCTAGGAGCCCTTCGCGTGTCTTCCCCGACTGCCTCCCAGTGCGGGCTGCCGGGGAAAAGCGGGGGTTTTGCTGGACATGCAGGCAGCATCTAGTGCCTCCCCCTGGACAGGGGAGGTAATTAGAGGACTTCCCCCTGTCCGGGAACACCTGTGACACCAGGCAGCTGCGTGGAGTGCGGCCCCAAACCTCCCCCACACAGTCAGCCGTGTTCCGGAATTCTGAGTGTGGGGAGGTTCCGTCTTCTGTCTGCAGCACCCGGGGTCTCCTAGAAGCCCTTCGCGTGTCTTCCCCGTGTCCCTCCCAGTGCGGGATGCCGGCGAAATGCGGGGGTAGGGATGGAAATGCAGGTAGCATTTAGTGCCTCCCCCTGGATAGGGGAAGTAATTACCGAACTTCCCCCTGCCAGGGAACACCTGTGACACCAGGGAGCTGCGTGGAGGGCGGCCCCGATTCTCCACCACACAGTCAGCAGTGTTCCGGTATTCTGAGTGTTGGGAATTTCCGTCATCTGTCTGCAGCACCCGGGATCTCCTAGGTGCCTTTCGCGTGTCTTCGACGAGTGATTCAAAGTGCGGGCTGCCGGGGAAAGGCGGGGGTTGGGATGGAAATGCAGGTAGCATCTAGTGCCTCCCCCTGGACAGGGGACGAAATTAGCGGATTTCCCCTCACAGGGAACACCTGTGACACCAGGCAGCTGCGTTGAGGGCGGCCCCAAACCTCCCCCACACAATCAGCCGTGTTCCGGAATTCTGAGTGTGGGGAGGTTCCGTCTTCTCTCTGCAGCACCCGGGATCTCCTAGGAGCCCTTCGCGTGTCTTCCCCGAGTCCCTCTCAGTGCGGACTTCCGGGGAAAGGCGGCGTTTGGGCTGGAAATGCAGGTAGCATCTAGTGCCTCCCCCTGGACAGGGGAGGTAATTAGCGGACTTCCCCCTGCCAGGGAACACGTGTGACACCAGGCAGCTGCGTGGAGGGCGACCCCAAAACTCCCCCACAGAGTCAGCCGTGTTCCAGAATTCTGAGTGTGGGGAGGTTCCGTCATCTCTATGTAGCACCCGGGATCTCCTAGGAGCCCTTCTCGTGTCTTCCCCGAGTGGTCCCAGTGCGGTCTGCTGGGGAAAGGCGGGGGTTTGGCTAGAAATGCAGGTAGCATCCAGTGCCTCCCCCTGGACAAGGGAGGTAATTAGCGGATTTCCCCCTGCCAGGGAACACCTGTGACACCAGGCAGCTGCGTGGAGGGTGGCCCTAAACATCCCACACACAGTCAGCCGCGTTCCGGAATTCTGAGTGTGGGGAGGTTCCATCATCTCTATGCAGCACCCGGGATAACCTAGGAGCCATTCGCGTGTCTTCCCCGAGTCCCTCCCAGTGCGGACTGCCGGGGAAAGGCGGGGGTTAGGCTGGAAATGCAGGTAGCATCTAGTGCCTCCCTCTGGACAGGGGAGGTAATTAGCGTACTTCCCCTGCCAGGGAACACCTCTGACACCAGGCAGCTGTGTTGGGGGCGGCCCCGATCCTCCACCACACAGTCAGCAGTGTTCCGTAATTCTGAGAGTTGGAAAGTTCCGTCATCTGTCTGCAGCACCCGGGATCTCCTAGGTGCCATTCGCGTGTCTTCGACGAGTGCTTCCCAGTGCGGGCTGCCGTGGAAAGGCGGGGGTTGGGATGGAAATGCAGGTAGCATCTAGTGCCTCCCCCTGGACAGGGGAGGAAATTAGCGGATTTCCCCTCACAGGGAACACCTGTGACACCAGGCAGCTGCGTTGAGGGCGGCACCAAACCTCCCCCACACAGCCAGGATTGTTCCGGAATTCTGAGTGTGGGGAGGTTCCGTCTTCTGTCTGCAGCACCCGGGATCTCCTAGGAGCCCTTCGCGTGTCTTCCCCGAGTGCCCCCCAGTGCGGTCTGCCGGGTAAAGTCGGGGGTTGGGCTGGAAATGCAGGTAGAATCTAGTGCCTCACACTGGAAAGGGGAGGTAATTAGCGGACATCACCCTGCCAGGGAACACGTGTGACACCAGGCAGCTTCGTGGAGGGCGGCCCCGAAATTTCACCACACAGTCAGCAGTGTTCCAGAATTCTGAGTGTTGGGAGGTTCCGTCATCTGTCTGCAGCACCCGGGGTCTCCTAGAAGCCCTTCGCGTGTCTTCCCCGAGTCCCTCCCAGTGCGGGATGCCGGGGAATGAGGGGGTTGAGCTGGAAATGCAGGTAGCATCTAGTGACTTCCCCTGGACAGGGGAGGTAATTAGCGGACTTCCCCTTGCCAGGGAACACCTGTGACACCAGGCAGCCTCGTGGAGGATGGCCCCAAACCTCCCCCACACAGTCAGCCGTGTTCCGGAATTCTGAGTGTGGGGAGGTTCCGTCATCTGTCTGCAGCACCCGGGGTCTCCTAGGAGCCCTTCGCGTATCTTCCCCGAGTCCCTCCCAGTGCGGGATGCCGGTGAAATGCGGCGGTTTGGCTGGAAATGCAGGTAGCATATAGTGCCTCCTCCTGGACAAGGGAGGTATTTAGCGGACTTCCCCCTGCCAAGGAACACCTGTGACCCCAGGCAGCTGCGTGGAGGGCGGCCCCAAATCTCCCCCACACAATCAGCCGTGTTCCGGAATTCTGAGTGTGGGGAGGTTCCGTCTTCTGTCTGCAGCACCCGGGATCTCCTAGGAGCCCTTCGCGTGTCTTCCCCGAGTCCCTCTCAGTGCGGACTGCCAGGGAAAGGCGGGCTTTGTGCTGGAAATGCAGGTAGCATCTAGTGCCTCCCCCTGGACAGGGGAGGTAATTAGCGGACTTCCCCCTGCCAGGGAACACGTGTGACACCAGGCAGCTGCGTGGAGGGCGGCCCCAAAACTCCCCCAAAGAGTCAGCCGTGTTCCAGAATTCTGAGTGTGGGGAGGTTCCGTCATCTCTATGTAGCACCCGGGATCTCCTAGGAGCCCTTCTCGTGTCTTCCCCGAGTGGTCCCAGTGCGGTCTGCTGGGGAAAGGCGGGGGTTTGGCTAGAAATGCAGGTAGCATCCAGTGCCTCCCCCTGGACAAGGGAGGTAATTAGCGGATTTCCCCCTGCCAGGGAACACCTGTGACACCAGACAGCTGCGTGGAGGGCGGCCCTAAACATCCCACACACAGTCAGCCGTGTTCCGGAATTCTGAGTGTGGGGAGGTTCCATCATCTCTATGCAGCACCCGGGATAACCTAGGAGCAATTCGCGTGTCTTCCCCGAGTCCCTCCCAGTGCGGACTGCCGGAGAAAGGCGGGGGTTAGGCTGGAAATGCAGGTAGCATCTAGTGCCTCCCTCTGGACAGGGGAGGTAATTAGCGTACTTCCCCTGCCAGGGAACACCTCTGACACCAGGCAGCTGTGTTGGGGGCGGCCCCGATCCTCCACCACACAGTCAGCAGTGTTCCGTAATTCTGAGAGTTGGAAAGTTCCGTCATCTGTCTGCAGCACCCGGGATCTCCTAGGTGCCTTTCGCGTGTCTTCGACGAGTGCTTCCCAGTGCGGGCTGCCGGGGAAAGGCGGGGGTTGGGATGGAAATGCAGGTAGCATCTAGTGCCTCCCCCTGGACAGGGGAGGAAATTAGCGGATTTCCCCTCACAGGGAACACCTGTGACACCAGGCAGCTGCGTTGAGGGCGGCCCCAAACCTCCCCCACACAGCCAGGATTGTTCCGGAATTCTGAGTGTGGGGAGGTTCCGTCTTCTGTCTGCAGCACCCGGGATCTCCTAGGAGCCCTTCGCGTGTCTTCCCCGAGTCCCTCCCAGTGCGGGCTGCCGGGGAATGAGGGGGTTGGGCTGGAAATGCAGGTAGCATCTAGTGCCTCCCTCTGGACAGGGGAGGTAATTAGCGTAATTCCCCTTGCCAGGGAACACCTGTGACACCAGGCAGCCTCGTGGAGGACGGCCCCAAACCTCCCCCACACAGTCAGCCGTGTTCCGGAATTCTGAGTGTGGGGAGGTTCCGTCATCTGTCTGCAGCACCCGGGATCTCCTAGGAGCACTTCGCGTGTCTTCCCCGAGTCCCTCTCAGTGCGGACTGCCAGGGAAAGGCGGGGTATGGGCTGGAAATGCAGGTAGCATCTAGTGCCTCCCCCTGGACAGGGGAGGTAATTAGCGGACTTCCCCCTGCCAGTGAACACCTGTGAAACCAGGCAGCTGCGTTCAGGGCGGCCTCGAACCTCCACAACACATCAGAAGTGTTCCGGAATGCTGAGTGTTGGGAGGTACGGTCATCTGTCTGCAGCACCCAGGATTTCTTTTGAGTCCTTCGCGTGACTTCCCCGAGTGCCTCCCAGTGCGGTCTGCCGGGGAAAGTCGGGGGTTGGGCTGGAAATGCAGGTAGAATCTAGTGCCTCACACTGGAAAGGGGAGGTAATTACCGGACATCACCCTGCCAGGGAACACGTGTGACACCAGGCAGCTTCGTGGAGGGCGGCCCCGAAATTTCACCACACAGTCAGCAGTGTTCCAGAATTCTGAGTGTTGGGAGGTTCCGTCATCTGTCTGCAGCACCCGGGGTCTCCTAGAAGCCCTTCGCGTGTCTTCCCCGAGTCCCTCCCAGTGCGGGATGCCGGGGAAAGGCGGGGGTTAGGCTGGAAATGCAGGTAGCATCTAGTGCCTCCCTCTGGACAGGGGAGGTAATTAGCGTACTTCCCCTGCCAGGGAACACTTCTGACACCAGGCAGCTGTGTTGGGGGCGGCCCCGATTCTCCACCACACAGTCAGCAGTGTTCCGTAATTCTGAGAGTTGGAAAGTTCCGTCATCTGTCTGCAGCACCCGGGATCTCCTAGGTGCCTTTCGCGTGTCTTCGACGAGTGCTTCCCAGTGCGGGCTGCCGGGGAAAGGCGGGGGTTGGGATGGAAATGCAGGTAGCATCTAGTGCCTCCCCCTGGACAGGGGAGGAAATTAGCGGAATTCCCCTGACAGGGAACACCTGTGACACCAGGCAGCTGCGTTGAGGGCGGCCCCAAACATCCCCCACACAGCCAGGATTGTTCCGGAATTCTGAGTGTGGGGAGGTTCCGTCTTCTGTCTGCAGCACCCGGGATCTCCTAGGAGCCCTTCGCGTGTCTTCCCCGAGTCCCTCCCAGTGCGGGCTGCCGGGGAAATGCGGGGGTTGGGCTGGAAATGCAGGTAGCATCTAGTGCCTCCTCCTGGACAAGGGAGGTATTTAGCGGAATTACCAATGCCAAGAAACACCTGTGACAACAGGCAGCTGCGTGGAGGGCGGCCCCAAACCTCCCCCACACAATCAGCCGTGTTCCGGAATTCTGAGTGTGGGGAGGTTCCGTCTTCAGTGTGCAGCACCCGGGATCTCCTAGGAGCCCTTCGCGTGTCTTCCCCGTGTCCCTCTCAGTGCGGACTGCCGGGGAAAGGCGGGGTTTGGCCTGGAAATGCAGGTAGCATCTAGTGCCTCCCCCTGGACAGGGGAGGTAATTAGCGGACTTCCCCCTGCCAGGGAACACCTGTGACACCAGGCAGCTTCGTGGAGGGCGGCCCCGAAATTTCACCACACACTCAGCAGTGTTCCAGAATTCTGAGTGTTGGGAGGTTCCGTCCTCTGTCTGCAGCACCCGGGATCTCCTAGGAGGCCTTCGCTTGTCTTCCCCGACTGCCTCCCAGTGCGGGCTGCCGGGGAAAGGCGGGGGTTTTGCTGGACATGCAGGCAGCATCTAGTGCCTCACCCTGGACAGGGGAGGTAATTAGCGGACTTCCCCCTGTCCGGGAACACCTGTGACACCAGGCAGCTGCGTGGAGGGCGGCCCCAAACCTCCCCTACACAGTCAGCCGTGTTCCGGAATTCTGAGTGTGGGGAGGTTCCGTCTTATGTCTGCAGCACCCGGGGTCTCCTAGAAGCCCTTCGCGTGTCTTCCCGGAGTCCCTCCCAGTGCGGGATGCCGTCGAAATGCGGGGGTAGGGATGGAAATGCAGGTAGCATTTAGTGCCTCCCCCTGGAAAGGGGAGTTATTTAGCGAACTTCCCCCTGCCAGGGCACACCTGTGACAACAGGGAGCTGCGTGGAGGGCGGCCCCGATCCTCCACCACACAGTCAGCAGTGTTCCGGTATTCTGAGTGTTGGGAAGTTCCGTCATCTGTCTGCAGCACCCGGGATCACATAGGGGCCTTTCGCGTGTCTTCGACAAGTGCTTCCCAGTGCGGGCTGCCGGGGAAAGGCGGGGGTTGGGATGGAAATGCAGGTAGCATCTAGTGCCTCCCCCTGGATAGGGGAGGAAATTAGCGGATTTCCCCTGACAGGGAACACCTGTGACACCAGGCAGCTGCGTTGAGGGCGGCCCCAAACCTCCCCCACACAGTCAGCCGTGTTCCGGAATTCTGAGTGTGGGGAGGTTCCGTCATCTGTCTGCAGCACCCGGGGTCTCCTAGGAGCCTTTCGCCTATCTTCCCCGAGTCCCTCCCAGTGCATGATGCCGGTGAAATGCGGCGGTTGGGCTGGAAATGCAGGTAGCATATAGTGCCTCCTCCGGGACAAGGGAGGTATTTAGCGGACTTCCCCCTGCCAAGGAACACCTGTGACCCCAGGCAGCTGCGTGGAGGGCGGCCCCAAATCTCCCCCACACAATCAGCCGTGTTCCGGAATTCTGAGTGTGGGGAGGTTCCGTCTTCTGTCTGCAGCACCCGGGATCTCCTAGGAGCCCTTCGCGTGTCTTCCCCGAGTCCCTCTCAGTGCGGACTGCCGGGGAAAGGCGGGGTATGGGCTGGAAATGCAGGTAGCATCTAGTGCCTCCCCCTGGACAGGGGAGGTAATTAGCGGACTTCCCCCTGCCAGGGAACACGTGTGACACCAGGCAGCTGCGTGGAGGGCGGCCCCAAAACTCCCCCACAGAGTCAGCCGTGTTCCAGAATTCTGAGTGTGGGGAGGTTCCGTCATCTCTATGTAGCACCCGGGATCTCCTAGGAGCACTTCTCGTGTCTTCCCCGAGTGGTCTCAGTGCGGTCTGCTGGGGAAAGCGGGGGTTTGGCTAGAAATGCAGGTAGCATCCAGTGCCTCCCCCTGGACAAGGGAGGTAATTAGCGGATTTCCCCCTGCCAGGGAACACCTGTGACACCAGACAGCTGCGTGGAGGGCGGCCCTAAACATCCCACACACAGTCAGCCGTGTTCCGGAATTCTGAGTGTGGGGAGGTTCCATCATCTCTATGCAGCACCCGGGATAACCTAGGAGCCATTCGCGTGTCTTCCCCGAGTCCCTCCCACTGCGGACTGCCGGGGAATGGCGGGGGTTAGGCTGGAAATGCAGGTAGCATCTAGTGCCTCCCTCTGGACAGGGGAGGTAATTAGCGTACTTCCCCTGCCAGGGAACACCTCTGACACCAGGCAGTTGTGTTGGGGGCGGCCCCGATCCTCCACCACACAGTCAGCAGTGTTCCGTAATTCTGAGAGTTGGAAAGTTCCGTCATCTGTCTGCAGCACCCGGGATCTCCTAGGTGCCTTTCGCGTGTCTTCGACGAGTGCTTCCCAGTGCGGACTGCCGGGGAAAGGCGGGGGTTGGGATGGAAATGCAGGTAGCATCTAGTGCCTCCCCCTGGACAGGGGAGGATATTAGCGGATTTCCCCTCACAGGGAACACCTGTGACACCAGGCAGCTGCGTTGAGGGCGGCCCCAAACCTCCCCCACACAGCCAGGATTGTTCCGAATTCTGAGTGTGGGGAGGTTCCGTCTTCTGTCTGCAGCACCCGGGATCTCCTAGGAGCCCTTCGCGTGTCTTCCCCGAGTCCCTCCCAGTGCGGGCTGCCGGGGAATGAAGGGGTTGGGCTGGAAATGCAGGTAGCATCTAGTGCCTCCCTCTGGACAGGGGAGGTAATTAGCGTACTTCCCCCTGCCAGGGAACACCTGTGACACCAGGCAGCCTCATGGAGGGCGGCCCCAAACCTCCCCCACACAGTCAGCCGTGTTTCGGAATTCTGAGTGTGGGGAGGTTCCGTCATCTGTCTGCAGCACCCGGGATCACATAGGGGCCTTTCGCGTGTCTTCGACAAGTGCTTCCCAGTGCGGGCTGCCGGGGAAAGGCGGGGGTTGGGATGGAAATGCAGGTAGCATCTAGTGCCTCCCCCTGGATAGGGGAGGAAATTAGCGGATTTCCCCTGACAGGGAACACCTGTGACACCAGGCAGCTGCGTTGAGGGCGGCCCCAAACCTCCCCCACACAGTCAGCCGTGTTCCGGAATTCTGAGTGTGGGGAGGTTCCGTCATCTGTCTGCAGCACCCGGGGTCTCCTAGGAGCCTTTCGCCTATCTTCCCCGAGTCCCTCCCAGTGCGTGATGCCGGTGAAATGCGGCGGTTGGGCTGGAAATGCAGGTAGCATATAGTGCCTCCTCCGGGACAAGGGAGGTATTTAGCGGACTTCCCCCTGCCAAGGAACACCTGTGACCCCAGGCAGCTGCGTGGAGGGCGGCCCCAAATCTCCCCCACACAATCAGCCGTGTTCCGGAATTCTGAGTGTGGGGAGGTTCCGTCTTCTGTCTGCAGCACCCGGGATCTCCTAGGAGCCCTTCGCGTGTCTTCCCCGAGTCCCTCTCAGTGCGGACTGCCGGGGAAAGGCGGGGTATGGGCTGGAAATGCAGGTAGCATCTAGTGCCTCCCCCTGGACAGGGGAGGTAATTAGCGGACTTCCCCCTGCCAGGGAACACGTGTGACACCAGGCAGCTGCGTGGAGGGCGGCCCCAAAACTCCCCCACAGAGTCAGCCGTGTTCCAGAATTCTGAGTGTGGGGAGGTTCCGTCATCTCTATGTAGCACCCGGGATCTCCTAGGAGCACTTCTCGTGTCTTCCCCGAGTGGTCTCAGTGCGGTCTGCTGGGGAAAGCGGGGGTTTGGCTAGAAATGCAGGTAGCATCCAGTGCCTCCCCCTGGACAAGGGAGGTAATTAGCGGATTTCCCCCTGCCAGGGAACACCTGTGACACCAGACAGCTGCGTGGAGGGCGGCCCTAAACATCCCACACACAGTCAGCCGTGTTCCGGAATTCTGAGTGTGGGGAGGTTCCATCATCTCTATGCAGCACCCGGGATAACCTAGGAGCCATTCGCGTGTCTTCCCCGAGTCCCTCCCACTGCGGACTGCCGGGGAATGGCGGGGGTTAGGCTGGAAATGCAGGTAGCATCTAGTGCCTCCCTCTGGACAGGGGAGGTAATTAGCGTACTTCCCCTGCCAGGGAACACCTCTGACACCAGGCAGTTGTGTTGGGGGCGGCCCCGATCCTCCACCACACAGTCAGCAGTGTTCCGTAATTCTGAGAGTTGGAAAGTTCCGTCATCTGTCTGCAGCACCCGGGATCTCCTAGGTGCCTTTCGCGTGTCTTCGACGAGTGCTTCCCAGTGCGGACTGCCGGGGAAAGGCGGGGGTTGGGATGGAAATGCAGGTAGCATCTAGTGCCTCCCCCTGGACAGGGGAGGATATTAGCGGATTTCCCCTCACAGGGAACACCTGTGACACCAGGCAGCTGCGTTGAGGGCGGCCCCAAACCTCCCCCACACAGCCAGGATTGTTCCGAATTCTGAGTGTGGGGAGGTTCCGTCTTCTGTCTGCAGCACCCGGGATCTCCTAGGAGCCCTTCGCGTGTCTTCCCCGAGTCCCTCCCAGTGCGGGCTGCCGGGGAATGAAGGGGTTGGGCTGGAAATGCAGGTAGCATCTAGTGCCTCCCTCTGGACAGGGGAGGTAATTAGCGTACTTCCCCCTGCCAGGGAACACCTGTGACACCAGGCAGCCTCATGGAGGGCGGCCCCAAACCTCCCCCACACAGTCAGCCGTGTTTCGGAATTCTGAGTGTGGGGAGGTTCCGTCATCTGTCTGCAGCACCCGGGGTCTCCTAGGAGCCCTTCGCGTATCTTCCCCGAGTCCCTCCCAGTGCGGGATGCCGGGGAAAGGCGGGGGGAGGGCTGGAAATGCAGGTAGAATCTAGTGCCTCCTCCTGGACAAGGGAGGTATTTAGCGGACTTCCCCCTGCCAAGGAACACCTGTGACCCCAGGCAGCTGCGTGGAGGGCGGCCCCAAATCTCCCCCACACAATCAGCCGTGTTCCGGAATTCTGAGTGTGGGGAGGTTCCGTCTTCTGTCTGCAGCACCCGGGATCTCCTAGGAGCAATTCGCGTGTCTTCCCCGAGTCCCTCTCAGTGCGGACTGCCGGGGAAAGGCGGGGTATGGGCTGGAAATGCAGGTAGCATCTAGTGCTTCCCCCTGGACAGGGGAGGTAATTAGCGGACTTCCCCCTGCCAGTGAACACCTGTGAAACCAGGCAGCTTCGTGCAGGGCGGCCCCGAATCTCCACAACACATCAGAAGTGTTCCGGAATGCTGAGTGTTGGGAGGTACGGTCCTCTGTCTGCAGCACCCGGGATCTCTTTTGAGCCCTTCGCGTGACTTCCCCGAGTGCCTCCCAGTGCGGTCTGCCGGGGAAAGTCGGGGGTTGGGCAGGAAATGCAGGTAGAATCTAGTGCCACACCCTGGAAAGGGGAGGTAATTAGCGGACATCACCCTGCCAGGGAACACGTGTGACACCAGGCAGCTGCGTGGATGGCGGCCCCACAACTCCCCCACAGAGTCAGCCGTGTTCCAGAATTCTGAGTGTGGGGAGGTTCCGTCATCACTATGTAGCACCCGGGATCTCCTAGGAGCCCTTCTCGTGTCTTCCCCGAGTAGTCCCAGTGCGGGCTGCAGGGGAAAGTCGGGGGTTGGGCTGGAAATTCAGGTAGCATCTAGTGCCTCCTCCTGGACAAGGGAGGAATTTAGCGGACTTACCACTGCCAAGAAACACCTGTGACACCAGGCAGCTGCGTGGAGGGCGGCCCCAAACCTCCCCAAAACAATTAGCCGTGTTCCAGAATTCTGAGTGTGGGGAGGATCCGTCTTCTGTCTGCAGGACCCGGGATCTCCTAGGAGCCCTTCTCGTGTCTTCCCCGAGTGCCTCCCAGTGCGTGCTGCCGGGGAAATGCGGGGGTTGGGCTGGAAATGCAGGTAGCATCTAGTGACTCCCCCTGGACAGGGGAATTAATTAGCGGACTTCCCCCTGCCAGGGAACACCTCTGACCCCAGGCAGCTGCTTGGAGGACGGCCCCAAACCTTCCCCACTCAGTCAGCCGTGTTCCGGAAATCTGAGTGTGGGGAGGTTCCGTCATCTGTCTGCAGCACCCGGGATCTGCTAGGAGGCCTTCGCGTGTCTTCCCCGAGTGGTCCCAGTGCGGTCTGCTGGGGAAAGCCGGGGGTTTGGCTAGAAATGCAGGTAGCATCCAGTGCCTCCCCCTGGACAAGGGAGGTAATTAGCGGATTTCCCCCTGCCAGGGAACACCTGTGACACCAGGCAGCTGCGTGGAGGGCGGCCCTAAGCATCCCACACACAGTCAGCCGTGTTCCGGTATTCTGAGTGTGGGGAGGTTCCATCATCTCTATGCAGTACCCGGGATAACCTAGGAGCCATTCGCGTGTCTTCCCCGAGTCCCTCCCAGTGCGGACTGCCGGGGAAAGGCGGGGGTTAGGCTGGAAATGCAGGTAGCATCTAGTGCCTCCCTCTGGACAGGGGAGGTAATTAGCGTACTTCCCCTGCCAGGGAACACCTCTGACACCAGGCAGCTGTGTTGGGGGCGGCCCCGATCCTCCACCACACAGTCAGCAGTGTTCCGTAATTCTGAGAGTTGGAAAGTTCCGTCATCTGTCTGCAGCACCCGGGATCTCCTAGGAGCCCTTCGCGGGTCTTCCCCGAGTCCCTCCCAGTGCGGGCTGCCGGGGAATGAGGGGGTTGGGCTGGAAATACAGGTAGCATCTAGTGCCTCCCTCTGGACAGGGGAGGTAATTAGCGTACTTCCCCCTGCCGGGGAACACCTGTGACACCAGGCAGCCTCGTGGAGGACGGCCCCAAACCTCCCCCACACAGTCAGCCGTGTTCCGGAATTCTGAGTGTGGGGAGGTTCCGTCATCTGTCTGCAGCACCCGGGGTCTCCTAGGAGCCCTTCGCGTATCTTCCCCGAGTCCCTCCCAGTGCGGGATGCCGGGGAAACGCGGGGGTTGGGTTGGAAATGCAGGTAGCATCTAGTGCCTCCTCCTGGACAAGGGAGGTATTTAGCGGACTTCCCCCTGCCAAGGAACACCTGTGACCCCAGGCAGCTGCGTGGAGGGCGGCCCCAAATCTCCCCCACACAATCAGCCGTGTTCCGGAATTCTGAGTGTGGGGAGGTTCCGTCATCTGTCTGCAGCACCCGGGATCTCTTTTGAGCCATTCGCGTGACTTCCCCGAGTGCCTCCCTATGCGGTCTGCCGGGGAAAGTCGGGGGTTGGGCTGGAAATGCAGGTAGAATCTAGTGCCTCACCGTGGAAAGGGGAGGTAATTAGCGGACATCACCCTGCCAGGGAACACGTGTGACACCAGGCAGCTGCGTGGAGGGCGGCCCCAAAACTCCCCCACAGAGTCAGCCGTGTTCCAGAATTCTGAGTGTGGGGAGGTTCCGTTATCTCTATGTAGCACCCGGGATCTCCTAGGAGCCCTTCTCGTGTCTTCCCCGAGTGGTCCCAGTGAGGGCTGCCGGGGAAAGGCGGGGCTTGGGCTGGAAATTCAGGTAGCATCTAGTGCCTCCTCCTGGACAAGGGAGGTATTTAGCGGACTTACCACTGCCAAGAAACACCTGTGACCCCAGGCAGCTGCGTGGAGGGCGGCCCCAAACCTCCCCCACACAGTCAGCCGTGTTCCGGAATTCTCAGTTTGGGGAGGTTTCGTCTTCTGTCTGCAGCACCCGGGATCACCTAGGAGCCCTTCGCGTGTATTTCCCGAGTCCCTCCCAGTGCGGGATGCCGGGGAAATACGGGGGTAGGGCTGGAAATGCAGGTACCATCTAGTGCCTCCCCCTGGACAGGGGAGGTAATTAGCGGACTTCCCCCTGTCCGGGAACACCTGTGACACAAGGAAGCTGCGTGGAGGGCGGCCCCGAATCTCCCCCACACAATCAGCCGTGTTCCGGAATTCTGAGTGCGGGGAGGTTCCGTCATCTGTCTGCAGCAGCCGGGATCCCCTAGGAGCCCTTCGCGTGTCTTCCCCGAGTCCCTCCCAGTGCGGGCTGCCGGAGAATGAGGGGGTTGGGCTGGAAATGCAGGTAGCATTTAGTGCCTCCCCCTGGAAAGGGGAGTTAATTAGCGAACTTCCCCCTGCCAGGGAACACCTGTGACAACAGGGAGCTGCGTGGAGGGCGGCCCCGATCCTCCACCACACAGTCAGCAGTGTTCCGGTATTCTGAGTGTTGGGAAGTTCCGTCATCTGTCTGCAGCACCCGGGATCACCTAGGGGCCTTTCGCGTGTCTTCGACGAGTGCTTCCCATTGCGGGCTGCCGGGGAAAGGCGGGGGTTGGGATGGAAATGCAGGTAGCATCTAGTGCCTCCCCCTGGATAGGGGAGGAAATTAGCGGATTTCCCCTGACAGGGAACACCTGTGACACCAGGCAGCTGCGTTGAGGGCGGCCCCAAACCTCCCCCACACAGTCAGCCGTCTTCCGGAATTCTGAGTGTGGGGAGGTTCCGTCATCTGTCTGCAGCACCCGGGGTCTCCTAGGAGCCCTTCGCCTATCTTCCCCGAGTCCCTCCCAGTGCGTGATGCCGGTGAAATGCGGCGGTTGGGCTGGAAATGCAGGTAGCATATAGTGCCTCCTCCGGGACAAGGGAGGTATTTAGCGGACTTCCCCCTGCCAAGGAACACCTGTGACCCCAGGCAGCTGCGTGGAGGGCGGCCCCAAATCTCCCCCACACAATCAGCCGTGTTCCGGAATTCTAAGTGTGGGGAGGTTCCGTCTTCTGTCTGCAGCACCCGGGATCTCCTAGGAGCCCTTCGCGTGACTTCCCCGAGTCCCTCTCAGTGCGGACTGCCGGGGAAAGGCTGGGTTTGGGCTGGAAATGCAGGTAGCATCTAGTACCTCCCCCGGGACAGGGGAGGTAATTAGCGGACTTCCCCCTGCCAGGGAACACGTGTGACACCAGGCAGCTGCGTGGAGGGCGGCCCCAAAACTCCCCCACTCAGTCAGCCGTGTTTCGGAATTCTGAGTGTGGGGAGGTTCCGTCATCTGTCTGCAGCACCCGGGATCTGCTAGGAGGCCTTCGCGTGTCTTCCCCGAGTGGTCCCAGTGCGGTCTGCTGGGGAAAGGCGGGGGTTTGGCTAGAAATGCAGGTAGCATCCAGTGCCTCCCCCTGGACAAGGGAGGTAATTAGCGGATTTCCCCCTGCCAGGGAACACCTGTGACACCAGGCAGCTGCGTGGAGGGCGGCCCTAAGCATCCCACACACAGTCAGCCGTGTTCCGGAATTCTGAGTGTGGGGAGGTTCCATCATCTCTATGCAGTACCCGGGATAACCTAGGAGCCATTCGCGTGTCTTCCCCGAGTCCCTCCCAGTGCGGACTGCCGGGGAAAGGCGGGGGTTAGGCTGGAAATGCAGGTAGCATCTAGTGCCTCCCTCTGGACAGGGGAGGTAATTAGCGTACTTCCCCTGCCAGGGAACACCTCTGACACCAGGCAGCTGTGTTGGGGGCGGCCCCGATCCTCCACCACACAGTCAGCAGTGTTCCGTAATTCTGAGAGTTGGAAAGTTCCGTCATCTGTCTGCAGCACCCGGGATCTCCTAGGAGCCCTTCGGGTGTCTTCCCCGAGTCCCTCCCAGTGCGGGCTGCCGGGGAATGAGGGGGTTGGGCTGGAAATACAGGTAGCATCTAGTGCCTCCTCCTGGACAAGGGAGGTATTTAGCGGACTTCCCCCTGCCAAGGAACACCTGTGACCCCAGGCAGCTGCGTGGAGTGCGGCCCCAAATCTCCCCCACACAATCAGCCGTGTTCCGGAATTCTGAGTGTGGGGAGGTTCCGTCTTCTGTCTGCAGCACCCGGGATCTCCTAGGAGCACTTCGCGTGTCTTCCCCGAGTCCCTCTCAGTGCGGACTGCCGGGGAAAGGCGGGGTTTGGGCTGGAAATGCAGGTAGCATCTAGTGCCACCCCCTGGACAGGGGAGGTAATTAGCGGACTTCCCCCTGCCAGGGAACACGTGTGACACCAGGCAGCTGCGTGGAGGGCGGCCCCAAAACTCCCCCACAGAGTCAGCCGTGTTCCAGAATTCTGAGTGTGGGGAGGTTCCGTCATCTCTATGTAGCACCCGGGATCTCCTAGGAGCCCTTCTCGTGTCTTCCCCGAGTGGTCCCAGTGCGGTCTGCTGGGGAAAGGCGGGGTTTGGCTAGAAATGCAGGTAGCATCCAGTGCCTCCCCCTGGACAAGGGAGGTAATTAGCGGATTTCCCCCTGCCAGGGAACACCTGTGACACCAGGCAGCTGCGTGGAGGGCGGCCCTAAACATCCCACACACAGTCAGCCGTGTTCCGGAATTCTCAGTTTGGGGAGGTTTCGTCTTCTGTCTGCAGCACCCGGGATCACCTAGGAGCCCTTCGCGTGTATTTCCCGAGTCCCTCCCAGTGCGGGATGCCGGGGAAATACGGGGGTAGGGCTGGAAATGCAGGTACCATCTAGTGCCTCCCCCTGGACAGGGGAGGTAATTAGCGGACTTCCCCCTGTCCGGGAACACCTGTGACACAAGGAAGCTGCGTGGAGGGCGGCCCCGAATCTCCCCCACACAATCAGCCGTGTTCCGGAATTCTGAGTGCGGGGAGGTTCCGTCTTATGTCTGCAGCACCCGGGATCTCCTAGGAGCCCTTCGCGTGTCTTCCCCGAGTCCCTCCCAGTGCGGGCTGCCGGAGAATGAGGGGGTTGGGCTGGAAATGCAGGTAGCATTTAGTGCCTCCCCCTGGAAAGGGGAGTTAATTAGCGAACTTCCCCCTGCCAGGGAACACCTGTGACAACAGGGAGCTGCGTGGAGGGCGGCCCCGATCCTCCACCACACAGTCAGCAGTGTTCCGGTATTCTGAGTGTTGGGAAGTTCCGTCATCTGTCTGCAGCACCCGGGATCACCTAGGGGCCTTTCGCGTGTCTTCGACGAGTGCTTCCCAGTGCGGGCTGCCGGGGAAAGGCGGGGGTTGGGATGGAAATGCAGGTAGCATCTAGTGCCTCCCCCTGGATAGGGGAGGAAATTAGCGGATTTCCCCTGACAGAGAACACCTGTGACACCAGGCAGCTGCGTTGAGGGCGGCCCCAAACCTCCCCCACACAGTCAGCCGTCTTCCGGAATTCTGAGTGTGGGGAGGTTCCGTCATCTGTCTGCAGCACCCGGGGTCTCCTAGGAGCCCTTCGCCTATCTTCCCCGAGTCCCTCCCAGTGCGTGATGCCGGTGAAATGCGGCGGTTGGGCTGGAAATGCAGGTAGCATATAGTGCCTCCTCCGGGACAAGGGAGGTATTTAGCGGACTTCCCCCTGCCAAGGAACACCTGTGACCCCAGGCAGCTGCGTGGAGGGCGGCCCCAAATCTCCCCCACACAATCAGCCGTGTTCCGGAATTCTAAGTGTGGGGAGGTTCCGTCTTCTGTCTGCAGCACCCGGGATCTCCTAGGAGCCCTTCGCGTGACTTCCCCGAGTCCCTCTCAGTGCGGAATGCCGGGGAAAGGCTGGGTTTGGGCTGGAAATGCAGGTAGCATCTAGTACCTCCCCCTGGACAGGGGAGGTAATTAGCGGACTTCCCCCTGCCAGGGAACACGTGTGACACCAGGCAGCTGCGTGGAGGGCGGCCCCAAAACTCCCCCACTCAGTCAGCCGTGTTTCGGAATTCTGAGTGTGGGGAGGTTCCGTCATCTGTCTGCAGCACCCGGGATCTGCTAGGAGGCCTTCGCGTGTCTTCCCCGAGTGGTCCCAGTGCGGTCTGCTGGGGAAAGGCGGGGGTTTGGCTAGAAATTCAGGTAGCATCCAGTGCCTCCCCCTGGACAAGGGAGGTAATTAGCGGATTTCCCCCTGCCAGGGAACACCTGTGACACCAGGCAGCTGCGTGGAGGGCGGCCCTAAGCATCCCACACACAGTCAGCCGTGTTCCGGAATTCTGAGTGTGGGGAGGTTCCATCATCTCTATGCAGTACCCGGGATAACCTAGGAGCCATTCGCGTGTCTTCCCCGAGTCCCTCCCAGTGCGGACTGCCGGGGAAAGGCGGGGGTTAGGCTGGAAATGCAGGTAGCATCTAGTGCCTCCCTCTGGACAGGGGAGGTAATTAGCGTACTTCCCCTGCCAGGGAACACCTCTGACACCAGGCAGCTGTGTTGGGGGCGGCCCCGATCCTCCACCACACAGTCAGCAGTGTTCCGTAATTCTGAGAGTTGGAAAGTTCCGTCATCTGTCTGCAGCACCCGGGATCTCCTAGGAGCCCTTCGGGTGTCTTCCCCGAGTCCCTCCCAGTGCGGGCTGCCGGGGAATGAGGGGGTTGGGCTGGAAATACAGGTAGCATCTAGTGCCTCCCTCTGGACAGGGGAGGTAATTAGCGTACTTCCCCCTGCCGGGGAACACCTGTGACACCAGGCAGCCTCGTGGAGGACGGCCCCAAACCTCCCCCACACAGTCAGCCGTGTTCCGGAATTCTGAGTGTGGGGAGGTTCCGTCATCTGTCTGCAGCACCCGGGGTCTCCTAGGAGCCCTTCGCGTATCTTCCCCGAGTCCCTCCCAGTGCGGGATGCCGGGGAAAGGCGGGGGTTGGGCTGGAAATGCAGGTAGCATCTAGTGCCTCCTCCTGGACAAGGGAGGTATTTAGCGGACTTCCCCCTGCCAAGGAACACCTGTGACCCCAGGCAGCTGCGTGGAGGGCGGCCCCAAATCTCCCCCACACAATCAGCCGTGTTCCGGAATTCTGAGTGTGGGGAGGTTCCGTCTTCTGTCTGCAGCACCCGGGATCTCCTAGGAGCACTTCGCGTGTCTTCCCCGAGTCCCTCTCAGTGCGGACTGCCGGGGAAAGGCGGGGTTTGGGCTGGAAATGCAGGTAGCATCTAGTGCCACCCCCTGGACAGGGGAGGTAATTAGCGGACTTCCCCCTGCCAGGGAACACGTGTGACACCAGGCAGCTGCGTGGAGGGCGGCCCCAAAACTCCCCCACAGAGTCAGCCGCGTTCCAGAATTCTGAGTGTGGGGAGGTTCCGTCATCTCTATGTAGCACCCGGGATCTCCTAGGAGCCCTTCTCGTGTCTTCCCCGAGTGGTCCCAGTGCGGTCTGCTGGGGAAAGGCGGGGTTTGGCTAGAAATGCAGGTAGCATCCAGTGCCTCCCCCTGGACAAGGGAGGTAATTAGCGGATTTCCCCCTGCCAGGGAACACCTGTGACACCAGGCAGCTGCGTGGAGGGCGGCCCTAAACATCCCACACACAGTCAGCCGTGTTCCGGAATTCTGAGTGTGGGGAGGTTCCATCATCTCTATGCAGCACCCGGGATAACCTAGGAGCCATTCGCGTGTCTTCCCCGAGTCCCTCCCAGTGCGGACTGCCGGGGAAAGGCGGGGGTTAGGCTGGAAATGCAGGTAGCATCTAGTGCCTCCCTCTGGACAGGGGAGGTAATTAGCGTACTTCCCCTGCCAGGGAACACCTCTGACACCAGGCAGCTGTGTTGGGGGCGGCCCCGATCCTCCACCACACAGTCAGCAGTGTTCCGTAATTCTGAGAGTTGGAAAGTTCCGTCATCTGTCTGCAGCACCCGGGATCTCCTAGGAGCCCTTCGCGTGTCTTCCCCAAGTCCCTCCCAGTGCGGGCTGCTGGGGAATGAGGGGGTTGGGCTGGAAATGCAGGTAGCATCTAGTGCCTCCCTCTGGACAGGGGAGGAAATTAGCGTACTTCCCCCTGCCAGGGAACACCTGTGACACCAGGCAGCCTCGTGGAGGACGGCCCCAAACCTCCCCCACACAGTCAGCCGTGTTCCGGAATTCTGAGTGTGGGGAGGTTCCGTCATCTGTCTGCAGCACCCGGGATCTCTTTTGAGCCATTCGCGTGACTTCCCCGAGTGCCTCCCAGTGCGGTCTGCCGGGGAAAGTCGGGGGTTGGGCTGGAAATGCAGGTAGAATCTAGTGCCTCACCGTGGAAAGGGGAGGTAATTAGCGGACATCACCCTGCCAGGGAACACGTGTGACACCAGGCAGCTGCGTGGAGGGCGGCCCCAAAACTCCCCCACAGAGTCAGCCGTGTTCCAGAATTCTGAGTGTGGGGAGGTTCCGTTATCTCTATGTAGCACCCGGGATCTCCTAGGAGCCCTTCTCGTGTCTTCCCCGAGTGGTCCCAGTGAGGGCTGCCGGGGAAAGGCGGGGCTTGGGCTGGAAATTCAGGTAGCATCTAGTGCCTCCTCCTGGACAAGGGAGGTATTTAGCGGACTTACCACTGCCAAGAAACACCTGTGACCCCAGGCAGCTGCGTGGAGGGCGGCCCCAAACCTCCCCCACACAGTCAGCCGTGTTCCGGAATTCTCAGTTTGGGGAGGTTTCGTCTTCTGTCTGCAGCACCCGGGATCACCTAGGAGCCCTTCGCGTGTATTTCCCGAGTCCCTCCCAGTGCGGGATGCCGGGGAAATACGGGGTTAGGGCTGGAAATGCAGGTACCATCTAGTGCCTCCCCCTGGACAGGGGAGGTAATTAGCGGACTTCCCCCTGTCCGGGAACACCTGTGACACAAGGAAGCTGCGTGGAGGGCGGCCCCGAATCTCTCCCACACAATCAGCCGTGTTCCGGAATTCTGAGTGCGGGGAGGTTCCGTCATCTGTCTGCAGCACCCGGGATCTCCTAGGAGCCCTTCGCGTGTCTTCCCCGAGTCCCTCCCAGTGCGGGCTGCCGGAGAATGAGGGGGTTGGGCTGGAAATGCAGGTAGCATCTAGTGCCTCCCTCTGGACAGGGGAGGTAATTAGGGTACTTCCCCCTGCCAGGGAACACCTGTGACACCAGGCAGCCTCGTGGAGGACGGCCCCAAACCTCCCCCACACAGTCAGCCGTGTTCCGGAATTCTGAGTGTGGGGAGGTTCCGTCATCTGTCTGCAGCACCCGGGGTCTCCTAGGAGCCTTTCGCGTATCTTCCCCGAGTCCCTCCCAGTGCGGGATGCCGGGGAAAGGCGGGGGTTGGGCTGGAAATGCAGGTAGCATCTAGTGCCTCCTCCTGGACAAGGGAGGTATTTAGCGGACATCCCCCTGCCAAGGAACACCTGTGACCCCAGGCAGCTGCGTGGAGGGCGGCCCCAAATCTCCCCCACACAATCAGCCGTGTTCCGGAATTCTGAGTGTGGGGAGGTTCCGTCTTCTGTCTGCAGCACCCGGGATCTCCTAGGAGCACTTCGCGTGTCTTCCCCGAGTCCCTCTCAGTGCGGACTGCCGGGGAAATGCGGGGTATGTCCTGGAAATGCAGGTAGCATCTAGTGCCTCCCCCTGGACGGGGGAGGTAATTAGCGGACTTCCCCCTGCCAGTGAACACCTGTGAAACCAGGCAGCTGCGTGCAGGGCGGCCCCGAACCTCCACAACACATCAGAAGTGTTCCGGAATGCTGAGTGTTGGGAGGTACGGTCATCTGTCTGCAGCACCTGGGATCTCTTTTGAGCCCTTCGCGTGACTTCCCCGAGTGCCTCCCAGTGCGGTCTGCCGGGGAAAGTCGGGGGTTGGGCTAGAAATGCAGGTAGAATCTAGTGCCTCACCCTGGAAAGGGGAGGTAATTAGCGGACATCACCATGCCAGGGAACACGTGTGACACCAGGCAGCTGCGTGGAGGGCGGCCCAAAACTCCCCCACAGAGTCAGCCGTGTTCCAGAATTCTGAGTGTGGGGAGGTTCCGTCATCTCTATGTAGCACCCGGGATCTCCTAGGAGCCCTTCTCGTGTCTTCCCCGAGTGGTCCCAGTGAGGGCTGCCGGGGAAAGGCGGGGGTTGGGCTGGAAATTAAGGTAGCATCTAGTGCCTCCTCCTGGACAAGGGAGGTATTTAGCGGACTTACCACTGCCAAGAAACACCTGTGACACCAGGCAGCTTCGTGGAGGGCGGCCCCAAACCTCCCAAAACAATCAACCGTGATCCAGAATTCTGAGTGTGGGGAGGATCCGTCTTCTGTCTGCAGGACCCGGGATCTCCTAGGAGCCCTTCTCGTGTCTTCCCCGAGTGCCTCCCAGTGCGGGCTGCCGGGGAAATGCGGGGGTTGGGCTGGAAATGCAGGTAGCATCTAGTGCCTCCCTCTGGACAGGGGAGGTAATTAGCGTACTTCCCCCTGCCAGGGAACACCTGTGACACCAGGCAGCCTCGTGGAGGACGGCCCCAAACCTCCCCCACACAGTCAGCCGTGTTCCGGAATTCTGAGTGTGGGGAGGTTCCGTCATCTGTCTGCAGCACCCGGGGTCTCCTAGGAGCCCTTCGCGTATCTTCCTCGAGTCCCTCCCAGTGCGGGATGCCGGGGAAAGGCGGGGGTTGGGCTGGAAATGCAGGTAGCATCTAGTGCCTCCCCCTGGACAGGGGAGGTAATTAGCGGACTTCCCCTGCCAGTGAACACCTGTGAAACCAGGCAGCTGCGTGCAGGGCGGCCCCGAATCTCCACAACACATCAGAAGTGTTCCGGAATGCTGAGTGTTGGGAGGTTCGGTCATCTGTCTGCAGCACCCGGGTTCTCCTAGGAGCCCTTCGCGTGACTTCCCCGAGTCCCTCTCAGTGCGGACTGCCGGGGAAAGGCGGGGTTTGGGCTGGAAATGCAGGTAGCATCTAGTGCCTCCCCCTGGACAGGGGAGGTAATTAGCGGACTTCCCCCTGCCAGGGAACACCTGTGACACCAGGCAGCTTCGTGGAGGGCGGCCCCGAAATTTCACCACACAGTCAGCAGTGTTCCAGAATTCTGAGTGTTGGGAGGTTCCGTCATCTGTCTGCAGCACCCGGGATCTCCTAGGAGGCCTTCGCGTGTCTTCCCCGACTGCCTCCCAGTGCGGGCTGCCGGGGAAAGGCGGGGGTTTTGCTGGACATGCAGGCAGCATCTAGTGCCTCACCCTGGACAGGGGAGGTAATTAGCGGACTTCCCCCTGTCCGGGAACACCTGTGACACCAGGCAGCTGCGTGGAGGGCGGCCCGTAAACTCCCCCACACAGTCAGCCGTGTTCCGGAATTCTGAGGGTGGGGAGGTTCCGTCTTCTGTCTGCAGCACCCGGGGTCTCCTAGGAGCCCTTCGCGTATCTTCCCCGAGTCCCTCCCAGTGCGGGATGCCGGGGAAAGGCGGGGGTTGGGCTGGAAATGCAGGTAGCATCTAGTGCCTCCTCCTGGACAAGGGAGGTATTTAGCGGACTTCCCCCTGCCAAGGAACACCTGTGACCCCAGGCAGCTGCGTGGAGGGCGGCCCCAAATCTCCCCCACACAATCAGCCGTGTTCCGGAATTCTGAGTGTGGGGAGGTTCCGTCTTCTGTCTGCAGCACCCGGGATCTCCTAGGAGCACTTCGCGTGTCTTCCCCGAGTCCCTCTCAGTGCGGACTGCCGGGGAAAGGCGGGGTTTGGGCTGGAAATGCAGGTAGCATCTAGTGCCACCCCCTGGACAGGGGAGGTAATTAGCGGACTTCCCCCTGCCAGGGAACACGTGTGACACCAGGCAGCTGCGTGGAGGGCGGCCCCAAAACTCCCCCACAGAGTCAGCCGTGTTCCAGAATTCTGAGTGTGGGGAGGTTCCGTCATCTCTATGTAGCACCCGGGATCTCCTAGGAGCCCTTCTCGTGTCTTCCCCGAGTGGTCCCAGTGCGGTCTGCTGGGGAAAGGCGGGGTTTGGCTAGAAATGCAGGTAGCATCCAGTGCCTCCCCCTGGACAAGGGAGGTAATTAGCGGATTTCCCCCTGCCAGGGAACACCTGTGACACCAGGCAGCTGCGTGGAGGGCGGCCCTAAACATCCCACACACAGTCAGCCGTGTTCCGGAATTCTGAGTGTGGGGAGGTTCCATCATCTCTATGCAGCACCCGGGATAACCTAGGAGCCATTCGCGTGTCTTCCCCGAGTCCCTCCCAGTGCGGACTGCCGGGGAAAGGCGGGGGTTAGGCTGGAAATGCAGGTAGCATCTAGTGCCTCCCTCTGGACAGGGGAGGTAATTAGCGTACTTCCCCTGCCAGGGAACACCTCTGACACCAGGCAGCTGTGTTGGGGGCGGCCCCGATCCTCCACCACACAGTCAGCAGTGTTCCGTAATTCTGAGAGTTGGAAAGTTCCGTCATCTGTCTGCAGCACCCGGGATCTCCTAGGAGCCCTTCGCGTGTCTTCCCCAAGTCCCTCCCAGTGCGGGCTGCTGGGGAATGAGGGGGTTGGGCTGGAAATGCAGGTAGCATCTAGTGCCTCCCTCTGGACAGGGGAGGAAATTAGCGTACTTCCCCCTGCCAGGGAACACCTGTGACACCAGGCAGCCTCGTGGAGGACGGCCCCAAACCTCCCCCACACAGTCAGCCGTGTTCCGGAATTCTGAGTGTGGGGAGGTTCCGTCATCTGTCTGCAGCACCCGGGATCTCTTTTGAGCCATTCGCGTGACTTCCCCGAGTGCCTCCCAGTGCGGTCTGCCGGGGAAAGTCGGGGGTTGGGCTGGAAATGCAGGTAGAATCTAGTGCCTCACCGTGGAAAGGGGAGGTAATTAGCGGACATCACCCTGCCAGGGAACACGTGTGACACCAGGCAGCTGCGTGGAGGGCGGCCCCAAAACTCCCCCACAGAGTCAGCCGTGTTCCAGAATTCTGAGTGTGGGGAGGTTCCGTTATCTCTATGTAGCACCCGGGATCTCCTAGGAGCCCTTCTCGTGTCTTCCCCGAGTGGTCCCAGTGAGGGCTGCCGGGGAAAGGCGGGGCTTGGGCTGGAAATTCAGGTAGCATCTAGTGCCTCCTCCTGGACAAGGGAGGTATTTAGCGGACTTACCACTGCCAAGAAACACCTGTGACCCCAGGCAGCTGCGTGGAGGGCGGCCCCAAACCTCCCCCACACAGTCAGCCGTGTTCCGGAATTCTCAGTTTGGGGAGGTTTCGTCTTCTGTCTGCAGCACCCGGGATCACCTAGGAGCCCTTCGCGTGTATTTCCCGAGTCCCTCCCAGTGCGGGATGCCGGGGAAATACGGGGGTAGGGCTGGAAATGCAGGTACCATCTAGTGCCTCCCCCTGGACAGGGGAGGTAATTAGCGGACTTCCCCCTGTCCGGGAACACCTGTGACACAAGGAAGCTGCGTGGAGGGCGGCCCCGAATCTCTCCCACACAATCAGCCGTGTTCCGGAATTCTGAGTGCGGGGAGGTTCCGTCATCTGTCTGCAGCACCCGGGATCTCCTAGGAGCCCTTCGCGTGTCTTCCCCGAGTCCCTCCCAGTGCGGGCTGCCGGAGAATGAGGGGGTTGGGCTGGAAATGCAGGTAGCATCTAGTGCCTCCCTCTGGACAGGGGAGGTAATTAGGGTACTTCCCCCTGCCAGGGAACACCTGTGACACCAGGCAGCCTCGTGGAGGACGGCCCCAAACCTCCCCCACACAGTCAGCCGTGTTCCGGAATTCTGAGTGTGGGGAGGTTCCGTCATCTGTCTGCAGCACCCGGGGTCTCCTAGGAGCCTTTCGCGTATCTTCCCCGAGTCCCTCCCAGTGCGGGATGCCGGGGAAAGGCGGGGGTTGGGCTGGAAATGCAGGTAGCATCTAGTGCCTCCTCCTGGACAAGGGAGGTATTTAGCGGACATCCCCCTGCCAAGGAACACCTGTGACCCCAGGCAGCTGCGTGGAGGGCGGCCCCAAATCTCCCCCACACAATCAGCCGTGTTCCGGAATTCTGAGTGTGGGGAGGTTCCGTCTTCTGTCTGCAGCACCCGGGATCTCCTAGGAGCACTTCGCGTGTCTTCCCCGAGTCCCTCTCAGTGCGGACTGCCGGGGAAATGCGGGGTATGTCCTGGAAATGCAGGTAGCATCTAGTGCCTCCCCCTGGACGGGGGAGGTAATTAGCGGACTTCCCCCTGCCAGTGAACACCTGTGAAACCAGGCAGCTGCGTGCAGGGCGGCCCCGAACCTCCACAACACATCAGAAGTGTTCCGGAATGCTGAGTGTTGGGAGGTACGGTCATCTGTCTGCAGCACCTGGGATCTCTTTTGAGCCCTTCGCGTGACTTCCCCGAGTGCCTCCCAGTGCGGTCTGCCGGGGAAAGTCGGGGGTTGGGCTAGAAATGCAGGTAGAATCTAGTGCCTCACCCTGGAAAGGGGAGGTAATTAGCGGACATCACCATGCCAGGGAACACGTGTGACACCAGTCAGCTGCGTGGAGGGCGGCCCAAAACTCCCCCACAGAGTCAGCCGTGTTCCAGAATTCTGAGTGTGGGGAGGTTCCGTCATCTCTATGTAGCACCCGGGATCTCCTAGGAGCCCTTCTCGTGTCTTCCCCGAGTGGTCCCAGTGAGGGCTGCCGGGGAAAGGCGGGGGTTGGGCTGGAAATTAAGGTAGCATCTAGTGCCTCCTCCTGGACAAGGGAGGTATTTAGCGGACTTACCACTGCCAAGAAACACCTGTGACACCAGGCAGCTTCGTGGAGGGCGGCCCCAAACCTCCCAAAACAATCAACCGTGATCCAGAATTCTGAGTGTGGGGAGGATCCGTCTTCTGTCTGCAGGACCCGGGATCTCCTAGGAGCCCTTCTCGTGTCTTCCCCGAGTGCCTCCCAGTGCGGGCTGCCGGGGAAATGCGGGGGTTGGGCTGGAAATGCAGGTAGCATCTAGTGCCTCCCTCTGGACAGGGGAGGTAATTAGCGTACTTCCCCCTGCCAGGGAACACCTGTGACACCAGGCAGCCTCGTGGAGGACGGCCCCAAACCTCCCCCACACAGTCAGCCGTGTTCCGGAATTCTGAGTGTGGGGAGGTTCCGTCATCTGTCTGCAGCACCCGGGGTCTCCTAGGAGCCCTTCGCGTATCTTCCTCGAGTCCCTCCCAGTGCGGGATGCCGGGGAAAGGCGGGGGTTGGGCTGGAAATGCAGGTAGCATCTAGTGCCTCCCCCTGGACAGGGGAGGTAATTAGCGGACTTCCCCTGCCAGTGAACACCTGTGAAACCAGGCAGCTGCGTGCAGGGCGGCCCCGAATCTCCACAACACATCAGAAGTGTTCCGGAATGCTGAGTGTTGGGAGGTTCGGTCATCTGTCTGCAGCACCCGGGTTCTCCTAGGAGCCCTTCGCGTGACTTCCCCGAGTCCCTCTCAGTGCGGACTGCCGGGGAAAGGCGGGATTGGGCTGGAAATGCAGGTAGCATCTAGTGCCTCCCCCTGGACAGGGGAGGTAATTAGCGGACTTCCCCCTGCCAGGGAACACCTGTGACACCAGGCAGCTTCGTGGAGGGCGGCCCCGAAATTTCACCACACAGTCAGCAGTGTTCCAGAATTCTGAGTGTTGGGAGGTTCCGTCATCTGTCTGCAGCACCCGGGATCTCCTAGGAGGCCTTCGCGTGTCTTCCCCGACTGCCTCCCAGTGCGGGCTGCCGGGGAAAGGCGGGGGTTTTGCTGGACATGCAGGCAGCATCTAGTGCCTCACCCTGGACAGGGGAGGTAATTAGCGGACTTCCCCCTGTCCGGGAACACCTGTGACACCAGGCAGCTGCGTGGAGGGCGGCCCGTAAACTCCCCCACACAGTCAGCCGTGTTCCGGAATTCTGAGTGTGGGGAGGTTCCGTCTTCTGTCTGCAGCACCCGGGGTCTCCTAGAAGCCCTTCGCGTGTCTTCCCCGAGTCCCTCCCAGTGCGGGATGCCGGCGAAATGCGGGGGTAGGGATGGAAATGCAGGTAGCATTTAGTGCCTCCCCCTGGATAGGGGAGGTAATTAGCGGACTTCCCCCTGCCAGGAAACACCTGTGACACCAGGCAGCTGCGTGGAGGGCGGCCCCAAACCTCCCCCACACAGTCAGCCGTGTTCCGGAATTCTCAGTTTGGGGAGGTTTCGTCTTCTGTCTGCAGCACCCGGGATCACCTAGGAGCCCTTCGCGTGTATTTCCCGAGTCCCTCCCAGTGCGGGATGCCGGGGAAATACGGGGGTAGGGCTGGAAATGCAGGTACCATCTAGTGCCTCCCCCTGGACAGGGGAGGTAATTAGCGGACTTCCCCCTGTCCGGGAACACCTGTGACACCAGGAAGCTGCGTGGAGGTCGGCCCCGAAACTTCCCCACACAATCAGCCGTGTTCCGGAATTCTGAGTGCGGGGAGGTTCCGTCATCTGTCTGCAGCACCCGGGATCTCCTAGGAGCCCTTCGCGTGTCTTCCCCGAGTCCCTCCCAGTGCGGGCTGCCGGAGAATGAGGGGGTTGGGCTGGAAATGCAGGTAGCATCTAGTGCCTCCCCCTGGACAGGGGAGGTAATTAGCGGACTTCCCCCTGCCAAGGAACACCTGTGACCCCAGGCAGCTGCGTGGAGGGCGGCCCCAAATCTCCCCCACACAATCAGCCGTGTTCCGGAATTCTGAGTGTGGGGAGGTTCCGACTTCTGTCTGCAGCACCCGGGATCTCCTAGGATCACTTCGCGTGTCTTCCCCGAGTCCCTCTCAGTGCGGACTGCCGGGGAAAGGCGGGGTATGGGCTGGAAATGCAGGTAGCATCTAGTGCCTCCCCCTGGACAGGGGAGGTAATTAGCGGACTTCCCCCTGCCAGTGAACACCTGTGAAACCAGGCAGCTGCGTGCAGGGCGGCCCCGAACCTCCACAACACATCAGAAGTGTTCCGGAATGCTGAGTGTTGGGAGGTACGGTCATCTGTCTGCAGCACCCGGGATCTCTTTTGAGCCCTTCGCGTGACTTCCCCGAGTGCCTCCCAGTGCGGTCTGCCGGGGAAAGTCGGGGGTTGGGCTGGAAATGCAGGTAGAATCTAGTGCCTCACCCTGGAAAGGGGAGGTAATTAGCGGAAATCACCCTGCCAGGGAACACGTGTGACACCAGGCAGCTGCGTGGATGGCGGCCCCACAACTCCCCCACAGAGTCAGCCGTGTTCCAGAATTCTGAGTGTGGGGAGGTTCCGTCATCTCTATGTAGCACCCGGGATCTCCTAGGAGCCCTTCTCGTGTCTTCCCCGAGTGGTCCCAGTGCGGGCTGCCGGGGAAAGGCGGGGGTTGGGCTGGAAATTTAGGTAGCATCTAGTGCCTCCTCCTGGACAAGGGAGGTATTTAGCGGACTTACCACTGCCAAGAAACACCTGTGACACCAGGCAGCTGCGTGGAGGGCGGCCCCAATCCTCCCCAAAACAATCAGCCGTGTTCCAGAATTCTGAGTGTGGGGAGGATCCGTCTTCTGTCTGCAGGACCCGGGATCTCCTAGGAGCCCTTCTCGTGTCTTCCCCGAGTGCCTCCCACTGCGGGCTGCCGGGGAAATGCGGGGGTTGGGCTGGAAATGCAGGTAGCATCTAGTGACTCCCCCTGGACAGGGGAATTAATTAGCGGACTTCACACTGCCAGGGAACACCTGTGACCCCAGGCAGCTGCTTGGAGGGCGGCCCCAAACCTCCCCCACACAATCAGCCGTGTTCCGGAATTCTGAGTGCAGGGAGGTTCCGTCTTCTGTCTGCAGCACCCGGGATCTCCTAGGAGCACTTCGCGTGTCTTCCCCGACTGCCTCCCAGTGCGGGCTGCCGGGGAAAGGCGGGGGTTTTGCTGGACATGCAGGCAGCATCTAGTGCCTCCCCCTGGACAGGGGAGGTTATTAGCGGACTTCCCCCTGTCCGGGAACACCTGTGACACCAGGCAGCTGCGTGGAGAGCGGCCCGTAATCTCCCCCACACAGTCAGCCGTGTTCCGGAATTCTGAGGGTGGGGAGGTTCCGTCTTCTGTCTGCAGCACCCGGGGTCTCCTAGAAGCCCTTCGCGTGTCTTCCCCGAGTCCCTCCCAGTGCGGGATGCCGGCGAAATGCGGGGGTAGGGATGGAAATGCAGGTAGCATTTAGTGCCTCCCCCTGGATAGGGGAGGTAGTTAGCGGACTTCCCCCTGCCAGGGAACACCTGTGACACCAGGGAGCTGCGTGGAGGGCGGCCCCGATCCTCCACCACACAGTCAGCAGTGTTCCGGTATTCTGAGTGTTGGGAAATTCCGTCATCTGTCTGCAGCACCCGGGATCACCTAGGTGCCTTTCGCGTGTCTTCGACGAGTGCTTCCCAGTGCGGGCTGCCGGGGAAAGGCGGGGGTTGTGATGGAAATGCAGGTAGCATCTAGTGCCTCCCCCTGGATAGGGGAGGAAATTAGCGGATTTCCCCTGACAGGGAACACCTGTGACACCAGGCAGCTGCGTTGAGGGAGGCCCCAAACCTCCCCCACACAGCCAGGCGTGTTCCGGAATTCTGAGTGTGGGGAGGTTCCGTCTTCTGTCTGCAGCACCTGGGATCTCCTAGGAGCCCTTCTGGTGTCTTCCCCGAGTGCCTCCCAGTGCGGGCTGCCGGGGAATGAGGGGGATGAGCTGGAAATGCAGGTAGAATCTAGTGACTTCCCCTGGACAGGGGAGGTAATTAGCGGACTTCCCCTTGCCAGGGAACACCTGTGACACCAGGCAGCCTCGTAGAGAACGGCCCCAAACCTCCCCCACACAGTCAGCCGTGTTCCGGAATTCTGAGTGTGGGGAGGTTCCGTCATCTGTCTGCAGCACCCGGGATCTCCTAGGAGGCCTTCGCGTGTCTTCCCCGACTGCCTCCCAGTGCGGGCTGCCGGGGAAAGGCGGGGGTTTTGCTGGACATGCAGGCAGCATCTAGTGCCTCCCCCTGGACAGGGGAGGTAATTAGCGGACTTCCCCCTGTCCGGGAACACCTGTGACACCAGGCAGCTGCGTGGAGGGCGGCCCCAAACCTCCCCCACACAGTCAGCCGTGTTCCGGAATTCTCAGTTTGGGGAGG